>NW_006408620.1:3308234-3324216 GCF_000296735.1 Chrysochloris asiatica | reverse complement strand
TTTACAGCCTTGGAAACCTTATACAGAGTGGCTGTGAGCTGGAAGTTCTACTCTGTTCTTTTAGGTCAGCATGAATGGTAGTCAATTCAATGGAATACAACCATGAAAACAATTTGATGAGCTTTCTAAAAGAAATTATAGTTCATTGAAAATCCACTGCCATCGAGTCAGTTCCGGCTCATAGCAACATGACAGGTCAGATGGAACTACTCCAGTCGGCTTCTGAGGCAGTAATCTTTATGGAGGCAGGCTGCCACATCTTCCTTCAAAGGAGCATGGGTTCGAACCACCAACCTTTTGTTTAGCAGCCGAATGCTTTAACCACTGTGCCACTGCACTCCCCTATAAGTGGAGAATGATCTATTTATCAAGAGTAAGATGGTGGTTGGATGAATCTTATGAACCTGCATTCATTAAGAAATATCTCTTGAGAAAAAGAAAAATAATTATAGTATTATATATGGTCAAATTGTACGTATTTCCATAGTTGATTAAAATACTTAATATCAAACTGACCATAATGATGTTGTAACTGTAAGAAGATGATGGGGAAATGGGACAATGGGTGCATATATGTTTGGTGAAGACTGTGAGAATGAAAGTGAACCGAATGCTCATATTCTATAAAGTTGCAAACTGAAAATAAAGAAATAAAAGGTTAAGTAAAAATTTTTTAAGAAAAATCTCATAGAAAAAGATGCAATATGAGGATGTGATTTTGATAGATTGAACAGAAGGAATATCTACTTATGAAACACTCCCGAACATGAAAAATCAAAAAGACTCAAAGAATGTAAGCCAAATTGGAAGCAGTAATTATATTCAGGAGTAATTTTGGAAGTTCACCAGTTGCTCCTCGGAAACCCTATGCAGGGTTGCTGTGAGTAGGAACCGACTCGACAGCACTTAACAACAACACTTTTGGATGCAGTTCTGCTATTCAGGATTATTGTTGGCACACATTTTATTTGGTCCATTTTCCCATATTCCCAAATTTCCAACAATAAACATATATTACTTTTGCAATCATCAAAAGCAAATGTGTTATTTGTACTTGTAATAATAATAATAATAAAAAGAGTGAAATCTATCCACAATTTATCTCTCAGCTTAGAGCTGAATTTCATTACATAGAAAATCTTCTCACCAGAAATGAGGTAGGATTATGCTCCTAGTGTGGCACTGTAGGATAAGCACTGGACCACTAACTGCAGGGTCGGTGGTTCAAACCCACCAGCCACTCCTCAGAAACCTGAACAGGGTTGCTATGAATCAGATGTGACTCAACCAAAAGGTTGGTGGTTCAAACCCACCAAAGGCACCTCAGAAACTCTATACAGGGTCACTGTGACTTGAAACTGACTTGATGTCGCTTAACAACAACAGTGTCCTAGTGACTCTGTCGGATAAGCGCTAGACTGTTAACTGAAAGGTCAGTAGTTCAAACCTACTTGCCTCTTTGTGGGAGCAAGATGAGAGTTACTGCTCCCCAAAAGATTTATAGCCTTGGAAACCCTATACAAGTCAGAATAAAACAAATCCTGGTTACGTAGTGGGTGAAGCACTAGACTACTAGCCAAAAAGTTGGCACTTTGACCTCACTAGCTACTCTGTGGCAACAAGATGACAGTCTGTAAGTTTTACAGTCTTAGAAACTCTATGAGGCATTTCTACTCTATCCTATAGGATTGCTGTGAGTTATAGCGGAGTCAATAGCCAAGGCTTGGTTTGCTTTAGAAATACAAGGGGTCCCTAGCCTTATTGTCTCTATTGGAAAGGAAGTGTTAGGGTTTGGATTAGAGATTACCGTAGTTGTTTTTGTGTGCCGTTGAGTCACTTCTAACTCAGAGTGACCCTGTGTAGGGTTTCCAAGAATGGTTAGTGGGTTTGAACTGCCCACCTTTCAGTTACCAGTCCAGTGTTTGTCCTCCATTGCTACACTTGGGCTCAGGATTAGAGGTGGGCAGAACAATAAATCATACTCTGGGGAAATACTTTAATAAATATGCAGAAGTAAACTGCCTGGGGCAGTCGTGAATTCAGAGATGAAAGAGGTGAGGAAGTGAACGTCAGGAAAGAAGTGATGGGTCAGCAAATCAGGTTTGGAAACCATCAAGTTGAACCCAAAAGTCACCAAAATAAACTTAAAGAAATCATCGTAAAGTGGCCCACAAGATATCAGGGTCGTTGTTGTCGTTAGGTGATGTCGAGTCAAGTCGGTTCTGGCTCACGTGACGTTATTCACAACAGAATGAATGTGCTTGGTTCTGCACCAACCTCACAATCATTGTCTTGCTTGATTCCACTCTGAAATCCTTAGATCGGAACATCTCCTTTTGAGTTGGTTCCCTCTACACCTTTGATTTCCAGCTCTGCCTGCAGGTAAGCGGCGTTAGCACCTTTAAAACATCGAAATGCTTAGATCCATTCCCTCTCAACAAGAGTCCCTTGGTGGTGCTCAGCTGCTAAGCTCACCTCAGATCCACCCAGAGGTAACTCAGAAGAAAGGCCTGCAGTCTACTTCAGAAAAACTAGTCATTTAAAATCCTACGGAGCTCACTTCTACTCTGAGACATGTGGGGTCACCATGAATCAGAGTTGACTTGATGACTACAGATATCCCACTCCCCAACACAGAGCCCAAGAGATCCAGTCTGGGGTGGGGCTCAGCCGGGCACTGGTACTTTTGAAACTCTGCACGTGATTACAGCATGCAACGGTCAGAGTCTGAAGCCCCTGCAATGCTGATGCCCAAACCTGACTGCACGCAGGAATTACCTGGGAGTTGTACAAGGTGTTATGTTGTTGTCATTAAGTGCCATCGAGTCAGTTCTGACTCATAGCGACCCTGTATAGGATTTCTAAGGAGTGGCTGGTGAGCTTGAACTGCCAACCTTGTGGGTCAAACCAACCTTGCAGTCCAGCACATTAACCCACAGCGCCACACCAGGATGTGTATATAGCTGGCCTGGCATGCGGCCTGGGCATCCTGAATCTTCAGTCTCTAGGTGATTCTAATATGCATCTGAGTTAAAGAAGCTTAGCCCCCCACACGTTTGCTCTCAAAGCATGGCCCTTGGACCACCACCGGTGACACCCCCTGCCAACTTCTAGAAATTAATAAGATACCCAGGTAGTCTGTGTGCCTATTAAAGTCTGAGACAGACAGCTCTCCACCATCCATCCCAGACACTAGTATTCTTCCGAGTCAAATCCCCATAGGTCCCCATCTCTACCTCCATTCTATTCCCATCTTCTTAAAAAAAGGAGAGCATCTAATTGTGGCCAGTCTATAACAGGTGAGGAGTCCTGGTGTGATGCTGTGGGTTAATGCGGCAGACTGCAAAGCTATTTGAACTGCAAGGTTGGCAGTTCAAGCTCACCAGCTGCTCCTTGGAAACCCTATACAGGGTCGCTATGGGTCGGAATTGATTTGACGGCACTTAACAACAACAACGTAACAGGTAAACTAAGAGTCAGCCCTCCCTACTCTGTATCCAGACTCCCAGCACCCTCCCCACCACACACACCAGGGGCAGATTACCCAATAAGCAAGGCAAGCACAGGCTTACTGTGCTTACGTACTGACCTGTAGTGTAGGTCTAACTGGCATCTTCTCCCTCCCAATCCACAACACCTTCTCATAGAATCAAAACCTGTTTTCCAAGTTACCATTCCAGGTAGGGATGTAGTACCCAGTGAAGAAGGTAAGACTGAACTTCCTTGTGCTTACTGACAAATTTGTAGTGAACAGATTCACCTGAGTTTCACCACATCAAAGCTTCCACTTCTGCGTCTGGCCGGCATCTGTCTCCTTCCCCAACCCTACCTATATCACCTTCTTGTAGAATCAAAGTAGCTTTTCCAAATTTCCAATCCTGGGCAGGGACAGTGTACCCAGTCAGAAAAGTGCACACTTTAAAATCTCATGATAGATTCATAAGGAAGTACCATCGAGCCTGTCCCTGTTCCTCATCCCTACCCATTACAGGGTGTTGTTGTTGTTGTTAAGTTCTGTCAAATCGATTCTGACCCATAGCGACTCTGTATAGGGTTTCCAAGGAGCAGTTGGTGAACTTGAACTACCAACCTTGCAGTTCAAACAGCTTTGCAGTCTGACGCATAAGCCCACTGCGCCACACCAGGACTCTACCCACTACAGGGTTGTTGTTGTTGTTGTTAAGTGCCGTCGAGTCGGTTTCGACCCATAGCGACCCTGAATAGGGTTTCCGAGGCTGTAAATCTTTACGGGAGCAGATCGCCTCATCTTTCTCCCGTGGAGCGGCTGGTAGTTTCGAACTGCTGACCTTCCGGTTCGCAGCCCGATTCGTAACCACTACGCTACGTAGCTAAGTATTTATTAAGGTCCTTCTAGCCAAAATTTTCCATTCTGTTATACTTTACAAATCCTGGCCTTTCTGCCTGTGATTCTGGATGCATTTTGAAGTGAGTTGCGAAGAAGTAAAAGTTAAGGTGGGGCCGTGGAATAAAGATTACAATGGAACTAAGGATGAGGGGTACTAGCACTTTAGTGTTCATGGTGTGGCACTGCAGGCTAAGCGCTGGGTCGCAAGGTCGCTATGAACCTCAGGGTCGCCAGTTCAAACTCACCAGCGGTACCTCAGAAACCTTATACGGGGTCCCAATGAGTCTGAACTGAGTTGATGGCACTTAACAAAAACAACACCTTACTAGAGGGTGTGACTTAAGTCAGCACCCTGAGTTTCCCCTGGGGCGTGGTCTGACTCCAGTTTATAGGACTGCTTTGGACAAGTTTGCTCTCTTGCCCTGGATTTTGCATTTGGCTCATGATGTCTGACCTCCAGTTCGTGGAACTTTGGGCCCATCAGCTGACCTGATTCATCAGCAGCCTGTGATCTGACCCGCTGAGTTGGGTTCCTCACTCCTGAGACATTGTGACTGAGAAGATTCCTCCAGACTGACCTTGGAACCGTGGATTTGCGACTTGCCAGTCTCCACAATTACCTGAGCCATTTCTTTGGACCATTGTGAGTTTTGTGAGACATTGCAGCGTGTTGCAGAACCCTGGGACTTGAGGGTAAGGAGGAGTGGTGATTGGTATCAAGGACTATGGAGGGCTGTAACATGTTGGAAAAGTTGGACAGTTGGAATATTGTTAATCTCCAACACATAGGGGCCAGCCGTGTGTTGGTTTTCTAAAAGAAATGACTCATGCATCCTCACATATACAGTTATTCAGAGGGCGAACATCTGCTTTTAAAGACTAAGATTCCGCTCTTTTCTTATTCCTAAGGACCACACTGGGTGGGTACAGAACAACCTCAGAAGATCAGCTTTGAGAGGCCTCCCGGGAGTCTCCAGATTCCCCCACAGGAAACTGAGAGGCAGCTGCGTTCTCCTCCTCATCTGGGAGCCCATGAATATGCAAGCTGTGTGGATGGGGGTCTCAAGGAGCAGGGATAATTGGCCTCTGACATTTAATATTCCGGGCCTCTGTTCTCCAGCGCTGTGGTTTCCTCTTCAGCAAGCTTGTGAGGGATTTCAGTCCCAGCAAATACCAGGGGCATTACCCATTAGAATAAGATGAAAGGAGAAGGAGTACATTTTAAAGAGTCCAGCATGCAGTGTGATTACTCCATGATACAATTACATTTCTTTTGTGGTTTGCAACCTCTCTGGAGAGGGGTTTGCAAATACTCCATTTGCGTATTTAGCCTTGGGCTCCAGCAGCCCGCATTTCCCTCCCGCATGGTGGGAGGTGCATAGCTCATCTTACCAGGTGGTAGCTTTCTCCATCTTCTGGGATGGGAGATGCCGGTCATCACTAAAGGTCAGGTTGGGTGGGACTGTTTGTAAACTCCAAGCATCCAGATGCAGCCCTGAAGCAATATTTTATCCCCAGCACTTACTCTTTCTCATTCTCACTCTCCTCCCCACCTCATTCTTAATTTTCATGGTTTGGATGTGCTGTTGCCAAGGTAGGGCTCAGCTGCTAACTGGTTGGAACGCACCCAAGGGTCTCCACCCACGTGGGAAGGTTTGGTGATCTGTAGCCATAAAGACAACAGCCTAGGAAACCCAATGGGGCAACTCTACAATGTCACTTGAGGTTGCTAAGAGTTGAAATGGCCTCTGGCACCCAACAACAAGAATACCAATTCAATGCTTAAAGCCAAAGGTAAAAGGGAGACCTATGTTTTTGCTATTAAATGCCATCGAGTCAGTTCCAACTCAGCCACCCTGTATAGGATTTCTGAGGAGTAGCTGGTGGATTTGAACCACCAACCTTGTAGTTCAAACCATCATTGCATTCAAGTGCTCATCCTACAGTGCCATGCCAGGACTCCACTGAAACCAATGTTGTTGTCAAGTGCCGTCAAGTTGGTTCCAACCCATTGAGACCCTGTATAGGGTTTCTGAGGAGTGGCTGGTGAGCTTGAACTGCTGACCTTGCAAGTCAAGCCTACTTTACAGTCCAGCGCATTAACCCACAGCACCATACCAGGCTAGAGGAATAAGAATGAATGCATCTCCTTCTTGTCTGACAGAAATCAGTGGTAGGTGAGAAAGCCTTGCTTGTTTGTTTGCTTTCTCCTAATGGGGTAAGGACACAAAAAGTGTGGAGTTCCAGTTTACTACTAAGCAAATGTTGGACAAGAGTTCTGGTCATACAATGGATGTGAGGGTCATCTCTTTTGTCTAGACCGTACCACCCTACATGAGCCCAATCTCATCTGATCTCAGAAGCTAAGCAGGGTCAGGCCTGGTTAGCACTTGGATGGGAGATTGCCTGGGAATACCAGTTGCTGTAAGCTGTAGGAGTTTTGGAGTGGTGCTGTAGGCTAAGCACTGGACTGAAAGCTGGTGGTTTAAACCCATTAGCTGTCCCTCCGAAACTCTATGAGTCAGAACTGACTTGATGGCAATTAACAAGAACAACAACGATATGTAGATAGATCGATCGATAGACAGACAGACAGATAGATAGATAGATAAATGAATGGGTAAAGATACACTGTATTGCTTTCTGCCATCGAGTCAGTGCTGACTCATAGTAAACCTGTTTAAGTTTTCTGAGAGCAGTTAGTAGGTTTGAACTGCCAACCTTGTGGATACTAGTTCAATGTTTATCCTGCAGCGCGCTACATAAGCACTCAAAGATGCACTGTTGTTGTTACTGTTGTTAAGTAGCTTTAAGTTGGTTCTGACTCACAGGAACCCTGTCTGGGGTTTCCTAGGCTTTAAACCTTTGCAGGATCAGAAAGCCTCATCTTTGTCTCACAGAGCACCTGGTGGGCTCCAACCGTGGACTCTGTGGTTTCAAGTCCAGTGCTGATCATTTGGCACTACCACGCTCCCCAAAATACACTCGTTGTTGTTAATTGACATCAATTCAGTTCTGACTCACAGAAATCCTGTATAGGGTTTCTATGGAGTGGCTGGTGGGTTTTGAACTGCCGACCATGAGGTTCAAACCAATCTTGAGCTCCAGCACATATCCCGCAGTGCCACACCACCACTCCAAAGATACACTAAATAAATGCAAAAGTGACTGCTGAAAACCTGAGTGGTGATAATGCCATCAGATAGAATATGATACAAGGCCACTATTCTGTCAGGAGCGATCTGTACCAAAAATGAAAAACAACAGAACATCAAGGAAAGACTTCAGAAACAACCTGAATAAAGATGAATAGGGAAACAGGCGAATACATTTTGATGCCCATTCACTATGAAAATGTATGCAGCTATTAAAATGGATGAATTAAATCAGGATGTCCTGGACTTGGGTGGGTTCTAAAAGGAACCCTGGTGGTGCAGCAGTTAAGCACTGAGCTGCGAGCTGAAAAGTCAGCAGTTGGATCCCACCAGTTCAAACCTGCAGGGTTGCTCTCAGTCAGAATCAACTTGATGGTGATTCGTTCAGAGAACATGCAGAGTCAGTTGCTGTAGAGATTTTTGTGGGCTTTCTGGTGTTATAGCAATTTGGCATCTAGAATCAAGTAGGCATGGATATTGAATATGTTCTTCAGTGAATGGTTAATAAAATAAAACCCTCAGACGCTTTTCTGCTTGTTGGAAGAGGCCATATTTGAATAACATGCCCATTTTTCCTGGGAAAAATCCCATTCTCTGTCTTGGCAAATACATTAGAAAATCCTGACTTTCTGACTTGCTTGACTCGTATCTACTAAACAGAATGGGATGAACCAAGAGTCATGATGGGTGAACCCAAAGTGATAAATAGTTAAGGGGTTCGTCTCACTCTATGAATACTAATTGTGAACCACCACAAGGTCAGCAGTTCAAACCTCCCAGCTGCTCCTCAGAAATCCTATACATGGTCGTTATGAGTCAAAACTGACTCAACTGCATTTAATAACAACTACAACCGGTGACCACACGGTCATGCCAAGGTCAGGGGCGCGTGTCTTGGAGCTTTTCCAGGGTAATGCACAACTTTCATTGCTTGAACTATGATGGAGCTCAAGCATGGGAAAACAAGATGAACTCCAGGCATCTGTTTTGCTTAGTAAAATCACATTGCCTCTGATTTGTGGGGGAATCTTTGTGAAATGTGCCTACTAAAATCTAATCTCCAACCTTAAAGTTGGGCCTTAGCTGAGTATCTATCAATGTTATAGTGTGTGTATTGTTCAAGAACAAACTTGGCATTTGGTACTACTCAAGGTTGTTCATTGTAAATGAAATGCTAATTGCAAACTAAAATACCATTTCATGTATACAAAAGAGAGCTCTCTTCCTTGGATTTATGGCCTTGAGTTGGATCTAGCCTGCAGATAGCTTTTATTTGGCCCACATAATGTTTTAGAACATTTGTCCTTTCATTTCCAACCTCTAAAATATACAAAAGGTCAGAAATATTTACATTTTAATAAAAACACTTAAAATAAAAATCTTAAAAATCTGGGTTTGAAAAAGTGGAAGGTCTAACACTATCGGGTATCCATTCCTGTGAAGAGAACTGGGTATTTTCCAGTTGCACCAAAGCTTCTTAACTTGTCTCACTTCTTGGTTCCTCTAGGTATTTGAATTTGCAACTCCTGATTTAGCTTAACAAGTCAATCACAAAGGAATCGGCCATGAAATTGAAGATGTAGTCACCCAAGAGTGTATTTTAATTTAAATTCAACATTAGCCAATGCTTCAGGCTAATAATGAACATTATCCAGATGTTCCAACACACACACACAGCTTCAAAGCAAGTTCTATTCATTCAACCAGATAAATACTTACTGAGTACACACTGTGTTCTAGAAATAATGCTAGGTATTTGGATACAACTATGAACAACATCAAGGAGCGCTGGTAGCACAGTGGTTACGAGTCGGGCTGCAACCTCAAGGTCAACAGTTGGAAACTACCAGCTGCTCCATGGAGAAAAATGAAGCTATCTGCTCCCATAAAGATTTATAGTCTCAGAAACCCTATGCAGGGTCACTATGAGTCGGACCCGACTCCATGGCATATCACCACTACCACCACCATGAACAACATCAACTTGACTCTTGCTTTAGGAAAAGCCACAGGCAATAGGACGAATGCATAAACAAATAAGACGTTTGTTGTTGTTGTTCCTGTTGTTAGGTGCCATTGAGTTAGTTGCAAGTCATAGTGACCTACATACAGCAGAAAAATACATACATACTGCCACGACCTACAATATCCTCCCAATCACTGCCATGTTGGAATCCATTTCTGAAGTCAGTGTATCAGTCCATTTTAATGGGAGTCTTCCTCTTTTTCACTGACCCTCTACTTTACCATAAAACCCCTTTTCAAGGACTTGTCCCTTCTGATAACATGTCCAAAGTTTATGAGACCAAATCTTGCTGTCCTCTAAAGAACATTCTTTGAATTACAAAGCAACGAAGTAATTGCTTGACTAGGGACCGTGTTATGGAAGCTCTGTTGTGAAGCACATTACCCAGATGTTTTAAATGTACCTTGTGCAGAGTCAGTTTGGAAAACAGGGATGAGTTAAATGAAAGTTTGTAATTGCCTTCATCTTGTAGCTTTGAAAAGGTTCTTGGAGTCCCTTTACCAATCATGGGGACCCCTTGAGTGGAATAAGAAGCTGTAGTGGTGTAGTGGTTACGAATCGGGCTGCGAGTCTCAAGGTCAGCAGTTCGAAACTACCAGCCATTCCAAGGGAGAAAGATGAGGCTTTCTTGTCCCTTAAAAACTTACAGCCTCAGAAACACTATATAGGGTTGCTATGAGTCAGAACCAACTCCACGGCACACCACCACCACCACCTGGGCGGCACAGATGGTTAACGCACTTGGTTGCTAACAGAAAGGGTTTGTTGTTGTTGTGAAGTGCCATCGAGTCGGTTCCGACCCATAGCGACCCTGTATAGGATTTCTGAGGAGCAGCTGGTGAGCTTGAACTGCCGACCTTGCAGTTCAAACGGCTTTGCAGTCTGACGCATTAACCCACAGCGCCACCACACCAGGACTCCAGTGTGACTGAAAGGGTAGAGATAGGTATTTACCCACAAGTGTCCTGCAAGAAAGATCTAGCAATCTGCGTCTGGAAAACCCACCACTGAAAACCCTGTGGAGCACAGTTCTACTGTGACACACATATGTCACCATGACGCAGAGTCAACTCGAGATGCCAGTCATGATAACTGAAGGTCAAAGGAAGGCGATGTGGGGTTTACCTAGTGTTCAGGGCTAGAACTCAGGGCAAGGCCCAATTTCTTCTTGCGGGATAAATTCTGACTCCCACCCACTGGTTTTGAAAAGTGGGTCACTCCACTTCTGATAGATTTGGAAAATATTATCAGGGAAGATTTTGCTGCAGGCCACTGCTAACGTAATGTCTCCTGATTTCAACATTCAACAGCTCGTTGGAAATCGTTACAGTAGCAAAATGTGGGCGGAAAGGTATTTCTGTCTCGTAGGCGTCCATCTAGAATACCTGGCCTAAATAATGATTATTTATGTGGTTTTATGTCAACCTGGAGGTCAGTCTTCAGTACAATGCCACAAAATCATTATACTATAATCAAGGGCTGGAGGAAGCTCTATTGGTCACGCTTATCCAATTTGTGTTTGATAAAATGCTGAATGGGATGGCTAATCCCCAGAATGAAAGAATCAAATTGAGAAAGAGATCACTAGACTGGAACATTGGGCCTGAGCCAAAAGATGCATGTTAACTGGAATAAATATTGCTTTTTAAAAATAAAAGACTTCATGGCTACTACAAGAATAAGCAAGTTGTTTTCGCCGGGAAGCCATCAAGGCAAGAAATCAAGGCCCTTGGGACAAACCCCCCTCTAAGACTGAAACTCAAAGGGAACACATGAGCAGGCATGCAAGCTTGCTGGCAACCACGTTGGTCTACTGGTGAGTGGAAGAGGGGGAAAGGCAGCAATGAAGAAATGGGCTGAGTTCAACCACGGTCCATAGTCTCCTGTTGACCTGGAGATGAGAGAGAGAAAAGGAAGGGCTGGTCGGTCCAAAATGTGGTGAGACCTGGGGACACCTGAGCACATGGACAAGGACATAGCCATGGAGGGCTAGAACTGAGAGTGAAGCATCCAGCTGATATGAAGTGAGGAGAGACGCACAAGAACACCCAAAGTTGCAGATAGTAAACCCATTTGACCTAGCCTCGATGGCTTGATAATCAGAACTCGACTAGAAGACAATAAGAAAAAAAAAAAATTTTAATAAAGGAAACTTGGGTAAATTGCTACAATTCGATGAACTTGACCTATACTCACATATGTAGTAGCTCAAAATACCAACCGAGAGGGAAGGCGTCTTCATCATATCTAGTATCAATGCTATCCCCTCTGTACACAGGATGGATAGGGATGGGCAACTTAGACATTGACTACTTAAAAACGAGAGGGTGATAAAGGCACGAAGTAACAGGCTTACAATGTTTCAAGAGGGGGTTTAGTTTAAAAGTGTGGGGGAAGAGAGCTAGTCCCCACTGAATAGTATTCATCTTGAATACATGGGTCTGGTAAAAAGAGATGGGGATAAGATTGCTATAATTCAATAGCACTTGAAATTGTTATCATGACTAATTGCGACTGTCACAGTTATAATGGTAAAATGGGGGTAGGTAGTTAATCTTACAGTCCAGAAACAGAGGACCCTAGGACCATCAAGGGAGAAGAGCACAAGCGGAATGCGGGACCTTATCCAGAGAAAAAGAGATGGAGGTAGAGATGGGGACATGGAGAGAGGAAGCAGCTGAGGACTCTAGATTCATGGAAAGAGAGGAACTGAGAGCTGGCGGCCAGGAGGCAGACTTGCAGAATGTGCCCTTTGGTGATTTGAATTATTATATATGCCTGAGTGTTTTCAGAAAAAAAAAAAGAGCTAAAATTAATCACTGTAATGAAACAAAGTGTATGATTTGTTGAATGTGAAACTGATGATCTGCCCTGTAAACTTTCACTTAAATCACAATAAAAACTTGGAAAAAAAAAAAAAAAAAGACTTCAGTAGAGAGTGGAGCAGGTCTGACTGGATTCTCATGGGGAAGATCTGGAGGGTCTTAGTTGACCACAGGCTCCTGCAAGCCAAATGTGATGTGTCAAACAAACCAAAGCTGCCGCTGTGTTTGCTATGTGCCGGCGAGTCAGTTCTGACTCATAGCAACCCTTTGTAGGATTTCCAAGGAACAACTAGTGAGTTTGAACCTCTGACATTGGAGTTGAACCTGACCTTGTAGTCCTGTACTTATCCTCACCAGGACTCCAACAGAAGCTGGAGTCCCCCCACTAAAAAGAGTTTAAGCACATGTTACCAGAAGAAGGGAAAGTGGAGACTGAGTAGATGAAAGTAGCAGATGTTTGCTATACTGTATCAGAAAAAATCACTGGGTCCCAAAGAAGAGGAAAGCAATTCCATTGTACTGGTACACTTAGCGATCTCTGAAAACTGTTATGTCCAGAAGACAGTCACAGTAGTAAGGTGCTGGACACGAATTATGACAGATTCTCCAAAGTTCTTCCAGAATAAAATGAAGCTTTGAAGGTCTGTTTCCTACAAGAGGGAATAAACCTGATTCACATCGGATTTGATTTAAGTTACTTGTTGCAGCCCACAAAACCACAGCCATTGATTGGTTCCAACACACAGCAAGCTCATAGGACAGAGAATGGCTCCCGAGGATTTCCACATCTGTAGATCTTTATGGAAGCAGACTGTCTCATCTTTCTCCTACAGAACAACTGGTGGGTTTGAACCACTGACATTTCAGTCAGCATCCAATGCTTAATCCACTGTGCCAGCTGGGCCCTTATCTTTGCTACATAGTATTCTTTTTTTAAATTTTCCACTAAGTATTGGGCAACTTCACCCCAAGTTTCTGACCACAGCAAATGTCTATGCTATGCACTACATCATAAAATAAGACCTGACCATATGGGCTATTAAGAAAAATGATCCAAAACTTAGAAATAAGGCCCCCCAAAAAAAGCCCAACTTTGCTAATTTTTAACTGTGTTAAAATTTATCTAACATATAAGTTTCCATTTTAGCCATGTTTCAGTGGAAAATCCAGTGGCATTAATTATATTCACAATGTTGCCCAACCATCAGTACTGTTTTGTTTCTGAAACTTTTGCATCACTGGAAGCAGATACTCTGTACCCACTAAACAGAAGCTGTCCATCTTGCTCCTCCTAGGGAGGCATTTCGTACAAGTGGGATCATATAATACTGACCCTTTCACGTCCACCTTATTTCACTTAGTACAATGTTTTCAGGGTTTATCCATAAAGTAGCATGTATTGGAACTTCATTTTTCTTTTTTTTTTTTTAACTTTTTGTTGTGAATTGAGTGAAGGTTCACAGACAGGCTCTTCAGTTTTACATTCAACAAACCATATACTTTGTTTCATATCAATGATTGCAGTCCCCTCCATGGAACAACCGTGATCCCGCTTCCTCCCTGGGGTTCCTGTTTGTAGTCCACCCACCTTCCCAGCCCTTCTCAGCTTTGTCCGGAGGGAAACGTCGCCCCATTTGATTGGTTGATTCCATGGTGAACATACCTTACCTGTGCTGTTGTCCCCACTGTTTACCTATCTACTGCTTGGCTGGAAATTGGGCCACCATGAGGGCCTTTTGCAGACCTTAAGGGTGAAAGTGCCATGGACTGCCAAAAGAACCAATAGATCTGTTTTGGAAGAAGTGCAACCAGAGTGTTGCTTGGAGGCCAAGATGGCTAGGCTTCGTCTCTCATACTTTGGACACATTGTCCGGAGAGAACATTCACTGAAGAAGGATGTCATGTTGGGTAAGGTGGAGGGTCAGAGAAAAAGAGGAAGACCCCCAACGAGATGGATTGGCCAGGTGGCATCATTGATGGCGTCAAGTGTGGCAGCGGTAGTGAGGTTGGCCCAGGATCGGACATTGTTTCATTCTGCTGTGCATGGGGTCGCTATGAGTCGGTTCCGACCCAATGGCACCTGACAACAACAACAACAACAAGGGTGGTCAAGGGCCACAGTGTGTGTATATATGTATACATTTATGTGTGTATGTATATGTGTGTATATATATATATGTGTGTGTGTGTGTATATGCATATTGTGTCTGTATATATATATATGTATGTGTGTGTATATGTATATATATATAGATATATATGTGTATGTGTGTATATATATATGTGTGGCTGTATATGTATATGTGAGTGTGCATATGTGTGTATATGTATATATATAGATATATATGTGTATATGTGTTTATATATATACACCATTCTTTGTCCCTTACCCATTCAGCCTGTGTCTCAATCCATGCATCTATGCACAGAACACTGTTTTTCCCAGGTTGTGTAGATATCACTATTTATTTACCCCTTTAGCACACACACACCTCCCTGTGTTTCACTTGTCTTCATCATTCTTCTGCCACCCTCTCTTTTCTTGTACATTGCCCTCCCTGTCACTTGCACTAACATATGTCTACCCTCTAGCCAGTGTATTGAAACTTCATTACTTTTATGACTGAACTGTACTCCATTGTCTTTCAGTTCCATTGTTTCTGTGAACTGTTTGAAGCCCACTCATAAACCACGGTTTGTTTATCCATTCCAACCTTTGATGACTGTGAATAATGCTGCAATCAGAACAGCTCTAGGAGTGTCTGTTTGAATCCTTGGATTCAATTCTTTAGGGTCTATACCTAAGAGTGGAATCGCTGGGTCATATGGAGCCTTGGTGATGCTGTGGGATAAGCATTGAACTGCTAACCACAAGGTTGGTGGGACAAATCTACCAGCTGCTCCAAGGGAGAAAGATGAGTCTGTCTACTCCTGTAAAAATTTCCAGCCTCAGAGCTCCTAAGGAGCAGTTATGGTCTGCCCTATTTAGGATCACTGTGAGTCAGGACCCATTTGATGGCATTGGTTTGCGTTGATTGGATTATGATAATTCTGTGTTTAATTTTTTAAGGAACTTCCAAACTGTTCTCCACAGTAGTTGTGCCATTTTTTATTACCACCAGGGTTCTACGAAGAAAGATGTGACACCAGGATTGGAGGAAGACTCATTAACAACCTGTGATATGCAAATGATATAACCTTGCTTGCTGAAAGTGAAGAGGACTTAAAGAATGTACTGATGAAGATCAAAGAGCACAGCCTTTGGTATAGATTGCATCTCAATGTAAAGAAAACAAAAATCTTCACCACTGGACCAATAACATTCGGATCAACGGAGATAAGATTGAAGTTGTCAAGGACTTCATTCTTGGATCAACAATAAACATTCATGGAAGCAGTAGTCGAGAAATCAAACGACATAACTCCTAACCAAAAAAAGTCCAGGCCCAGATGGCTTCACTGGTGAATTCTACCAAACATTCAGGGAAGAGCTGTCACCAATTCTACTCAAATTATTCCAAAATATAGAGGAGGATGGAAAACTTCCTAATACATTTTATGAAGCAAGCATAACCCTCATACCAAAACCAGGGAAGGACACCACTAAGAA
>NW_006408620.1:3267130-3297636 GCF_000296735.1 Chrysochloris asiatica | reverse complement strand
GCTATGAGTCAGAACCAATTCCGTGGTGCCCCACCACGGAAACTGACTTTGTCATGAAGTACTTGAGGAGACCCCCAGACTGATATATATTAGCATCAATGTATAGAAACAAGATTAAGGCATAATCTTAACATGTTTTCCTGGTTGTTGCTTTTTTAACATTGAAGTGAGAAAGATGACTTTGAAAAATATAATCCTGTACCTATTCCAAATACATTCTATTAATATGCAAAGCACATTATCCCCAGGTATAAAGACCAGGGTATTCATAAACCTGAAATTTTCTGCCTATTTTTCCCCTAATTTTCCCAACAGTTACAGGGTTTTTATGCTGTGTTTCACAAGCTGGGGTAAAAGCTATCCATGATTCTACTTTCTCCAAGGGACTACACAGAGGACAAAGCCTTGGAAAGAAAACTAACATCATAATGCAATTCTCTTTGGCTGCAGGTCAGAAGGTGCTATTCCAGGGACTGGATGATGTTAGAGCACCCCTCTCACTCTGATTCATACGTATGATGAGCTTATTACACCTGAAGAAGCATCAAAAATGCCCATTTCAGAGTGGAGCTGGGGGACCGGTGAAATAGTATATTATCTCTTATTGGCTCCATAATGTATAACTTAAAATGCTCGATGCAAATTTTTGTGAATTTATGTTTGTTTTAGAAAGTCTTATTGTGGCGCTGTTAGAGCACTAGATGCTGGCGGTTCAAACTTACCAGCCATTCCTTGGAAACCTTATACAGGGTCGCTATGAGTCAAAACTGACTCGATGGCACTTAACAACAAAAACAACAAATTATCAGAAATATAAATACAGTGAAACCTGTGTGAGCCAGACTTGTCTCAACAGGACGTGTTTGCCCAGGTCTCACAAGTTTTCTGCCTGTGTATATCACTATTTGAGTTTTCCTTCAAACATTTTACAATCTTTCAATACTTCAAATATTTTGAAAACCATACCAATGTAATCAATGTCTCCCTTCCACTTCCGCTCGCCTAGTCCCCTGTCAAAGACAACCAGTGTTGATGGTGTCTAGTGTATTCTTATACAGATTTTCCTTGCATGCACAAGCGTCTCTGAAGACTCATATCTTCATTTTCTTTAGACAAAAGGAAGGACAAGGAGACCCATTCTGCCTCATGCATTTTTCACTCACTCTCAATTTGTTGTGCTGTGGTGCCTTGTGTGTTTCTGATTCGGATAATTGTGTCATTGGTGTTTCAAACACCAGAGGATTGCCCATGGAGGACAGGTTTCAGTGGTACTTGCAAACTAAATACAGAGTAGGAAGGAGACATAGGCAGTGTACTTCTGAGGGATTAGCCACAAAAAACCTTATGAATAACAGCAGAACATTGTCTGATGTAATGCTAGAAGAGGAGCTCCTCACTTGGTAGGTACTTAAAAAACGACTGGGAAAGAGCTGCCTCCTCAGAGTATAGTTGACCTAATGACAAGGATGGAGTAAAGCTTTTGGAACCTTCATTTGTTGATGGGACACAACTCAAACTAAGAAGAAACAGCTGCAAACAATCATTAATAGTAGACCATGGAATGTACAAAATACAAATCTGGGAAAATTGGAAGTCATCACAAATGGAATGGAGCACATAAAGATCAATATCCTAGGCATTACTGAGCTACAGTGGACTGGTATTACCACTATGAATCCCAACAAGCATATGGTTTACTATCCTTGGAATGACACACTGAAGAGAAAAAACATCACGTCCACCATCAAAAAGACCATTTCAAGATCTATCTTGAAGCACAGCGCTGTCTGTGATGGGATAATATCTATGCACTTACAAGGAAAAACTTCTGGTGTGGTGCTGTAGATCAGCACTGGACTGTGAACCACAAGGTCATCAGTTCAAATCCACCAACTGCTCCCTGGAAGTCCTGTAAGGGTTGCTATGAATCACAACTAACTGGACAGCATTCAACAACAACAATAACAAGAAGGAAGCCAGTTAATACAACTGCCATCCAAATTTATGCACCAACCACAAATACCAAAGATGACGAAATTGAAGATTTAATCAATCTGAAATGGATTCAACACTCAGTCAAGATGCATCGTTAATTACTAGTGAATGGAATGCAAAAGTCAGAAACAAAGAAGGAGGATCAGCAGTTGGGAAGTATGGCCTTGGGGATAGAAACGGTGCTGAAGATCCCATGATGGAATTTTGCAAGACTGACTTATTCATCGCAAATACCTTGTTTCCATCTCATCATGTCAGTTGATTGTGAGGATGGCATGGAATCAGACCATGTTTCATTCTGGTCCCTGTGGGTTAAAACTGACCTGATGACATCTAACAACAAAAACAACATATTTATAAACACACACATACCTCTTCGGTTAGAAATGCACTAGATGCTAAAATTGTGAAAAATTGTATTTATACATGTTACAAAATGTTACTTTCATTAAAACTGAGAAAAGACAAGTGAGTTGCTTTAAGTCACAGAGTTCTACCAGAGTCAAGAATAGAATGTGGGCCACTACCAGGATCCTTTCCATTCTATCTTATAGTAATCACCAGCAGCTCCTCCGAAACCCTGTACGGGGTTGCTCTGGGTCAGAATCAACTCAACAGCAATTAACAACAACAAAAACAATGCTAGGTCAATACTGCATTCAAAGACTCTCTTCTTAGTCTCTGCCTCTCATTCTAAGCAGACACTTGTTTGCCCAATTTCTGAAATACAATGCCTCATCTTTTGATATTTACAAGTCAGTAAGAGAACCTTTTTAAAGTGTTGAAGAGCAGAGATGTCAGCTTGAGGACTAAGGTGTGCCTGACCCAAGCCATGGTATTTTCAGTCACCTCATATGCATGCGAAAGCTAGACAGTGAATAAGGAAGACCGTAGAAGAATTGATGCTTTTGTGTTATGGTGTTGGAGGAGAATATTGAAAGTGCCATGGGCTGCCAAAAGAACCAATAGATTCATTTTGGAAGAAGTACAGCCAGAGTGCTCCTTGGAGGCCAGGATGGCCAGGTTTCAACTCTCATACTTCGGACATGTCAGGAGGGACCAGTCGCTGAAGAAGGACATGATGTTTGGTAAGGTGGAGGGTCAGAGAAAAAGAAGGAGACCTTCCAATGAGATGGATTGGCCAGGTGGCAGCATCGATGAACTCAAGCATGGCAACAGTAGTGAGATTGGTCCAGGATCGGGCAGTGTTTTGTTCTGCTGTGCATAGGGTCGCTATGGATCAGTACCGACTCAATGGCACCTAACAACAACAAAACAACAACAAAAAGAACCTGTCATAGGGTGACTATACCTTGAAACTATGTCTTTTCAATTTTTCCAATAAGCGAAACCGCCATAGCTATAAAACAAAAAGTCTGAGCAAGTGAGTTGAGTGGTCCCAAGTGTATTAGCATGAGAGATCAATGAATCATGAATAATCATTGATTGGAGTTACAATTTATTCCAATTAGCCCTTGGAGGATGGCCACGTCAATTTCCTTCCAACACAGGAATCTTTTTAAAGACACCCCTGAGAGATGATCATTGAGCTGCTTGCTGAATTACTATTTATTACCAACTATTTGTGGAGTCCTGGTGTGGCACTGTGGGTTAATGCGCCAGGCTGCAAAGCCATTTGAACTTCAAGGTCAGTGGTTCAAGCTCACCAGTTGCTCCTCAGAAACCCTATACAGGGTCGCTATTGGTCGGAACCGACTCGATGGCACTTAACAACAATAACATTTGTGGTCTCCTGGTGTGGTGCTGTGGGCTCATGCATCAGACTGCAAAGTCTTTGAACTACAAGGTCGGTGACACCTGAGAACAATAACAACTGCCCTGATAGTACTACAACAGGTAATCTCTCAACCAAAAGGTTGGCAGTTTGAACCTCCCTAACAGCTCTGTAGGAACCATCTGTTCCCATAAAGATTAAAGCCTAGAAAACCCAATGAAGCAGTGCTCCTCGGTCACATGAGGTCAATATAAGTTGAAATTGACTTGAAGGTACCTAACAACAACAACAATTCTTATTGTTGTTAGGCGCCATCCGTTGGTTCCAGCTCACAGTGACCATATGCACAACAGAACAAAACACTGCCCAGTTCTGCACCATCCTTGTAATTGTTATGTTTCAGTCCATGGTTGCTGCCAATGTGTCAATCCATCTCCTTGTGGGGCTTCCTCTTTTTTTTGGCTGACCCTCTCCACTTTGTCCTTCTCCAGGGACTGGTCCCTCCTGACGACATGTTCAAAGAACGAGAGATGAAGTCTCACCATACTCACTTTTAAGGAGCATTTCAGCCGTCTTCCAACACAGGTTTGCTTGTTCCTCTGGTAGTCCAAGACAGTTGAAGTATTCCTCACCAACACCATAATGCAAACGCATTGATTCTTCAGCAGTCTTCCTTGTTCATTGTCACACTTTCACATGAATACGAGGCAATTGAAAATGTCATGGCTTGGGTCAGGCATGTCTCTTTGTTCTTTAACACTTGAAAGAGATCTGTCATAGGAGCTTTGCTATGGCCTAATTGACATAGCAAAGCAAATGCTAATTTCAAACAGGATCCTATTTACAGGTACAACTAGTTGCTATTGTTGTTGTTAAGTACCATCAAGTCAGTTCCAACCCGTACTGTTTTCAGTGACTGAGTTTTCAAAAGCAGGTTTTCAGTCCTACCTTTTGAAATTTCAGGTCTAGGGATCAGGATTTCAGTACATACTTTTGAGGTAACACAGTTCAGTCTATAAAGGAGCCTGTGGAGTTTTGTGCAATTGACTTACTAAGGTGATCCTCTCAGGAGAAACTGAAGATCTAAAGCATGAACAGCACCATGAAGTCAGTCCCTTCTTGAGATGAGGTCTGTGTTCCCACATCAGTCAGGCATTGAGGCAGCTCCAACTGCTCAGCGGTGAACCTTTGGAGAAGGCTGTAAGTATGAGCCAGGAAATAGATGCACCAACTGAGAGACTCAGAGCAGAACACCAACAGCTTCCTCCATATTGCTCATTCCTTAGTATAACTGGATGCATGTCTGTCTGCCTTGCTGACTTTAAGCTCCATGAGAGCAAAGATCTCATCTGCCTTATTCACTGCTGTTCCTCCTTAGCACATAATAGATGATGATGATGATGAAGATAGATAGATAGATAGATAGATAGATAGATAGATAGATAGATAGATAGATAGATAAGTTGATAGATGGAATGGATGAATGGATGGATGGATGGATGGAAGATAGATAGATAGATAGATAGATAGATAGATAGATAGATAGATAGATAGGTAGATAGATAGATAGATGATAGATAGATAGATAAGTTGAGAGATGAAATGATGGGTGGATAGATGGATGGATAAATAGGGAGATAAGTTGAGAGATGGAATGCATGGGTGGGTGGGTGGATGGATGCATGGTGGGTGGATGAATGAATACATAGATGGCTGCATGGATGGATAGATAAATAGATAACAGACAGATAGATAACTGTCATGGAATGGAAATCAGAACCACAGGGAAGAAGTGGGATAACTTCTGTTGTTTCATGAGTGGGCTTGAGGTGTTGAGATGGAATGCTGTGTGTGTGTTGGATGTAGAGCTGATGGTCTGCTCTGTGGATGTTCACTCAATTCATAGTGAAGAGTTAAAAGAAGAAAGAAAGAAAGGAGACTAGTGTGGTGGGAGCATGCAAAGGAGGAAATGAAATCCTAGAAGAAGGCAATGGCTAGAAGGTGCAGGACTAAGAAGCCAAGAAGGAAGAAGCTTTAGAGATGAGAAGTTAATGTGTGAGCTGGTTCTACTTCAAGGTCACTGTGGGTGGAACTTTAGTCAGACTGGTGCAGGAGTGGAAGCAAGACTCGATTGGAAGCTACTAAGAGTCCGGGTGTGATGCAGTATGCTAAGCTTTGAACTGCCAACCACAAGGTTGGCAGTTCAAACCCACTAAGTGCTCCTTGGAAACCCTTCCTGGGTCACTGTGCGATGGAACTGACTTGATGGCACTTACCAACAAGAAAATTCAGGAAGGAACGCTGGTGATGCAGTGGTTAAGCACTTGGCTGCTGATTCAAAGTTGGCAGTTCTAGCCCAGCTGCTCTGTAAACATTACCAAATAAATAAATAAATACATACATAAACACCACAGGCTGCTGGTATCAAGTCAATTCCCACTCGTAGCAGTCCTGTGAGACTGAGTAGACCGCTTTCATGGGTTTCTGAGGCTGTAAATCTCCGTGGAAACAGACTGCCTCATATTTCTCCCAGAGAAACCAGTGGTTCAAACCACTGACCTTTTGGTTCCTATGCAACACTTAACCCACTGCTCCATTAGGACTCCTCTCTTAAGTATTTCAGCCTAGGAAAGGAAGCCCTGTGTGACAGTTCTAGTCTGCCACATATGGTTGCTCTAAGTTGGAACCAACTTGACAGGGCCTAACAATGACAACAGCAGCAAGAGTGTTCAATACAGAAATGCAGATGGAGTGGACCCAGGTGGTGGCACTGAGGCAGGAAGAAAGAAGGCAATGGAGTTGAGATGCATCTTGAAGGAAATGGAGTTGAGATGCATCTTGAAGGTAGAGAGGGCAAGATTTGCTGATGGATGGCCTATGTCACCTCCCAGGGCCATTTCAATTTTAAAATGTTAATCACCCTGCTAAAAGCCACACAACTCATTAGCATCTGTAGGCTGGTTGTGAATATAGATCATCATGGGCCATGTTGGCTGTTCTCTTTCCATTCTTCCAACCACCCATCTGTAGCACAAGAGCAGTGCAAACCAGGCAGTAGAAATCATCCATTTAGATCACTGAAAATCTACTGGAAGATGACTTTTCTTTTTCCTTAAGTAGCGGTTAAGGCTAAAAGTTGTCTGGCGCCATGGAGTTGATGTTTGACCCATAACAACCCCATGTGACTCTCCATAGGAGGTTCTACATTGTAGTCTCTCTAGAAGCCGATCGCCTGGTCTTTCTCCCACAGATCTGCTGGGTGTGTTCCAACAATCAACCTTTCAGTTAACAGTCGAACTGCTTAACCAGTGGGACTGGGAAAGTGTTGTTAAATAAACTCAAATGCCTCTATCTTTATTGCCAACCAGAGTAGGATGAGGCTTGAAGTCACAGGCTGCCAAAGTGAAATTGGATTGGGAAAAGAAAAAAGAAAAAAAAAGGCCCAAGCCAGTGGGTGACAAGGCATCAAAGAGAAGACACGTTTTTTCCTGGAAGTTGTCCAAAGAAACTCACCAGAGACTTTTGGATACTGGATAGTTGTTGCTATCAACTGTTGGCTGATAAACAGCTTTGCAATCTAAGCAAGAGAAGAAAGTGAGGAGGGAATTATTGCTCTGAATTTGGGGTGATTTTTCATTTCATGTTTTTAAATGTAGACAATGCAGTCTTTCATGTTAAGGGCTAAAATGACCTACAGAGCCATTCAAATGATCAAACAAACGAGCTCTCCATCACTGCTTCCTCTCCTGACCACCGTGTCTAGCGGTAGACAAAAAACATTTGCATAAGCACCAGACTAAATGATTGGGTGTCTATTAATGTACGAGCTTGAGATAATAGTTTTGCTGTTTAAATGACTGTAAATTGTATTAACTCAGACAGAGCCAGTGAGAAATTATAATACCGGAGTTAAGTTAGCGAATTTAAATGGACTGCAATTTGTATCTCAGGGTCTCCTCAAACAAAGCCTTTTTTTTTCATTTCCAGTAGAAAGCAATGAGACATCCCCCTAAAGATGAGGTATGCAAGAAGTACTACCTTTGTCTAAGTAACAACCTGGGAAGAGTCTAGGCTTCCGAAGTGTCCCAAGAGTGGATTCCAAAGTTCTTCAGCTTTGCTGAAGGACCACCCAGCAACTAGCATGGCGATCCTCAGAGGAGAACCAAGCTCTGTAGGGTTCTCAGCAGCTGATTTTTCAGAAGCAGATCACCAGACCTGACTTCTTAGGTGCATCTGGGTGGCTTCCATTAGTAGTTGAGTGCTTAACCATTTGTACAGTTTACGGGTATTTCAAACACACTGCTGTCAACTCGATTTCAACTCATAGCAATTCTATAGGACACAGTAGACCTGCTTCTTAGGGTTTCCAAGGCTTAAATCTCTATGGGAGCACACTGCCTTATCGGTCTCCTACACAGCGGCTAGTAGGTTTGAACTACTGACTTTGCAGTTAGCAGTCGATTGCTTAACCTGTTCTGATATTTAGGACCCTTAGTAGAGTCCTGGTGTGGCACTGTGTTCTGATGCGTCAGATTGCAAAGTCATTTGAACGGCAAGGTTGGTGGTTCAAGCTCACCAGCTGCTCCTTGGAAACCCTCTACAGGGTCGCTAGGGTCGCTATGGGTTGGAATTGACTCGATGTTGTTTAACAACAACAAAAACAGTGGTGTTATAGGGTAAGCACTTGACTGCTAATTGTAAGCTTTGCAGTTCAAACCCACCAGCTGCTCTATGGGAGAAAATGAGCCTTTCTGATCCCTTAAACGTTTGTTGTTGTTGTTATTAAGTGCATAGCGACCCTATATAGGGTTTCTGAGAAGCAGCTTGTGGGTTTGAACTGTCAACCTTGTGGTTCGCTGTCCATTGCTGATATTTACTTGTTACTGTTTAGTGCCATGGAGTCGTTTAATTCGTAGCAACCCTGTATAGTGTTTCCGAGGAGTGACTGGTGAGCTTGAACCGCCAACCTTGCAGTTCAAACAGACCTTGCAGTCCAGTGCATTAACCCACAGCGCCATACCAGGACTCCAGTGCTGATTCTACAGCCTTGGAAACCCTATTCGTGGTTGTTATGAGTCTGAATCGACTTGATGGGTTGAGGTAGTGGGTTGAGGTTTCTTGTTGGTTTTAAATAAATAGAGAGGTCCTTAAACAGAGTGAAGCCCACCCATTGACAAGTCCTGTCCACAAATACAGAACTTCCCAAGAACACCAATCAGCATTTTAGTATCTCACGATTAAATGTGAATGAAATCTTCAGATCATTGGACACTGAGTGACAGCCTTTAGTATAAAAAGCCAATGACCTGGTCATTCAAACACAATAAGCAAGACCCACCAAGAGGAGATGGGGTAAATATACTGCATAAATGAAGCAGAAACAGGATGCTTTAGGAAATGTACCGCAATAGAACCGGAATCAACTCTTGGGAATTAAGCATAGGGAAAGATATGTGGCACATTTTAATATAAGGATTTGAAGATAAGATTGAGATACTGTCCAAAATACATTTTAAATTTTTATTGTGAATTGAAGGAGCTCAAGTGGGGCTTCTAACCTCACAGTCAGCAGTTGGAAACTACCAGCTGTTCTGTGGGAGAAAGATGAGGCTTTCTGCTCCCATAAAGATGTACAGTCTCGGAAACAGGGTCGCTATGAGTCAGAACCGTCTCCACAGCACATAACCAACCAATTTTGAACTGAGGGAAGGTTTACAGATCATTAGTTTCATTTGAATGATTACAATCCCCTCCATGTACAATCAGTTAACAGTTGTTGAGTTGGTTCCAACTTAAGGTGATCCCTATCCAGGGTTTCCAGGGAGCAGCTGGGGAGTTGAACCACTGACTAGTATTTTCCTCTCTTCTTTGAACTCTGGCATTCCGCCCTGTGTCCTCCCCAACCTCCGTCTTTCTTCACCAACTTCCCTCCTATTGTCACCCAAGTTAACGCATGTCTGCCCTCTGCTGCTGTGTGTGTCATTGAGTCGGTACTGACTCACAGCGACTCTGTATTGGATTTTTGAGGCAGAAAACCTCATTGTTCTCCCATGGAGCCAGTGGTGGTTTCAAATTGCTGGCCTTGTGATTAGCAGCCCAACACATAACTCAAGTTAACATGTGTCAAACCTCTAGTCCTGGTGGTGTGGCGCTATAGGATAAGCACTGGACTACTAATCACAAAGTCAACGGTTCAAACCCACCAGTCACTCCTTGAAAACCCTAGACAGGGTCAGTATGAGTCAGAACCGACTCAATAGCACTTAACAACAACAACAAAAACCCTCTAGCCAGTGAATGATTCTCCCACTCTGTTAAACATCATAGAATGTGTTTCTGTTAGCATGAAAACCATTTCTTGACTTTTTTACAATGGTGGTCCCATACAATATTTGTCCTTTTGATGTTGACAAATTTCACTCAGGATAATGTCCTCAAGGTTCATCCATGTTCTGGAGTGCTTTGCAGATTCATCATTATTCTTCAACATTGGCCAGTATTCCATTGTGTGTATATACCAACGTTTGTTTAACATTCTTCTGTTGATGGGCATTTAAGCTATCTCCATTTTTCAAAAAAAAAAATTTTTTAAGTGATAAAAAAGGTGGAAAATAAGAGGAGAAGAAGGTTAGAGGGCTGGGAAAAGAGAACAGAGAACAGGAGGAGAAGAAAACAACTTAATTATCTGACCCATGTGATATATGCGTTCTCAAAGCAAATGCCTACTGGGTGTCCACACAATGAAAAGAATTGTTGTTGTTGTTAAGTGCCTACGAGTAGGTTCTGACCCATAGCAACCTTGTATAGGGTTTTTGAGGAGCAGCTAATGAGCTTGCACTGCTGACTTTGCAGTTCAACCGGTTTTGCAGTCTGACACATCAGCCCATAGTGCCACACCAAGAACTTCCTATGATTTCAAAAACCAGCCACAAAAAAATGTGGCTGAAATAGCCTTGGGCTTTTTAAAAGTCACCACCACCAACAAAACAGGTTAATCCATTGCCATACAATCGATTCTGATTCACAGCGAACCTATAAGACAGGGTGGAGCTGCCGCTGTAGGGTCTCCAGGATTGTGAATATTTATAGAGGCAGCCCACCACATCTTTCTCCCACAGAGCTGCTGGTGGGTTGGAACGTCCCACCTTTCAGTTAGCAGCCAGTGCTTAACTACCAGCAGCCTTTTCAAGCGCAACACTGGAATCTAAACACACAGGAATCCAGACACCAAGGTAAGAGTCCTTTCAAAAATGTGAAGGAAATGCCATTTCCAACCTAACATTCTGCACTTGGCCAATGACTTCATCAAATTTGAGCATTTAAAAACACCAACAAATTTCAGACATACAATCTCTCATTAAATTTACTTTAGAAGTAAATTTAATTTAATGTGGTTGAAAAGAACGAGGACTCTGCTCTCCTAAATAAGACTGCTATTATTGTTGTTAAATCGCTGAGTTGATTCCAACTCATAACGACCCAGTATTTGGTTTCCAAGGAGCAGCTGGTAGGTTTGAACACCCTACCTTGAGGTTAGCAACCCAGTGCTTGAAAAGATAAGGGGTTCAGGGCAGAAGGACTGCAACAGAGGAGAGGAGCCGGTGTCTCTATATTAATGAAGACCTTCAGGATGTTCAACCTGTTCCCCAGATCTCAGTGGAGAAAACAGGACCCCAGAAGAGTCTTCTCCACTTAAAACTAATACAGAGAAAAATCTTTATGAATGTTTCTGATTTACACCCTGGCCTGCCCTCCCAGCGCCCCTAGTGGTGACGACTGAATTAGTGCATCTCAGGAATTCTGACGTATTGCCCTCCACCTTATACTGTAGGAAATGGAAGCATTAAAACAAAACCACAAACAACCCTCTGGCACCGTGCCCATTCTGACTCATGGGGATCATATAGAACAGAGTAGAACCCTAGAGGGTTCCCAAGGCTGTAAATCTATTATTTATTTGTTTTTCTTAACTCTTTTCGTTGTTGTTATTCAGAACATACACAGCAAAACATATATCAGTTCAACAAGTTCCACACGTACAGGGGGTTTCAAAAAGCTTGTGGAGGAATGGAATTAAAAAGAATGGAATTTTCCCACCAACTTTTGGAATCCTCTGATACAGCTCAGTGGCATTGATGATGTTCTTTGAGGTGTACAACCAGTCAGTCTCAGCCTCCTTTTCTGTGTTATTCCTCACACATTCAAATCAACTCACTGCCCTGTAAGCTCCTGACCTTTCAAGTCACTACTGTCACTTGCATCTGCAGCAAAATGCAAAACCTTGTAAACAACTCCAGCCAATTAGAGCTCAATTCCATCTTATGAGTCAGTTTAAGTGTTCAGATGCCAGTTTTTCTTAGGTACCTCATGCATGTCTGATAGCTGAACTGCTCACATTAGAAAAAATATACTTAAAAGGGAGTTTTGAGTTACTTCCCTCATTGGACCATTCCTAGATACATCCCTTAATGGTCACCTAGTTATGATGTCATGTCCTGAGAGCATCAGAGACTGTAGGTTTTCCTGTCTGCAACAGACCACTCCCTGCAATCCATAGACCAAACATACGTGTGTGACGCCTTGCTGCTGCCATCTGCCATAATTGTGGGAGGAGGTTCCTTTGTTCTCTGTATTCTGTAAAAGGTCACCACGTGAAGATAGAACTTTGAAACGCATCATGGAGTCTATGACTTCCCTCACTTGGGTAATCTCTGTTTACCTTTGTCTTGTGTTTTTTCTTGCTTAAGTGGAGAAAAAGATTGAAGCCGTCCAAGACTTCATTTTGTTCAGATCAACCATCAACACTCATGGAAGCAGAGATTAAGAAATTAAATGACATATTGCATTAGGCAGATCTGCAGCACAAGAGCTCTTTAAAGTGTTGAAGAGCAAAGATGTCAGTTTGAGGACTAAGGTGCGCCTGACCCAAGCCATGGTGTTTTCAACAACCTCACATGCATGTGAAAGTTGTTGACCAGCGAATCAGGAAGACCACAGAAGAAGTGATGCCTTTGAGCTATGGAGTTGGAAGAGAATATTAAATGTACCATGGATTGCCAAAACAACAGATAAATCTGTGTGAAAGAAGTACACACCAGAGGGCTCCTTGGAAGCCAGAAAGGCCAGACTTCATCTCTCATACTTCAAACACATTATCAGGAGGGACCCGTCCCTAGTGAAGGAGATCATGCTTAGTAAAGTGGAAGGCTGAAGACAAAGAGGAAGGTCCCCAATGAGACGGACTGGCAACGTGGTAGCACAAAGGGCTCAAACGTGGCAGGGATTGTGAAGTTGGCTCAGGACCAGGTAGTGTTTTGTTCTGTTATTCATAGGGTTGCTGTGACTAGAAACTGACTTGATAGCACCTAACAACCACAAAGACGTACTGAAGAGTCTGTATAATATTTATGTCTTTGAAGGTTGGTCTCTTTCCTCCATTATAACACATTCACATAGGTAGTTCTCTAAAGAGCATAATGCTTAAAGCAGACCTTTTTGTACTAATTAAGCTAAACTATTGTTTGGTTTTTAAGACAATGTCATACTTTGGTTTAAGGTTTAAAGATGTCATATTTTTGGTTTAAGGTTTTAAGATGAAAAATAGTTTCAGGGGTTCATCCAGCCTCCATGATTCCAGAAATCTGAAGTCCACACTAATTTGAAATTTTGTTCTGCATTTCCCCCCTTTTGATCTTCTATAAAGAGTGCTGGATCAGAATGTTCAGTTATGGTAGCCAGGGCTATGATTTTAACAAAAGCAGACTGTCACATCTTTCTCCTGTGGAGTGGCTGGTTGATTTGAACTGCTGGCCTTTTAGTTAGCAGTTGAGCACCTTAACCACTGCACCACCAGGGCAAAGGGGACTAAACTTTTTCGTATTTCAGACACCCAGAGTCCGGGTGAACTACCCTCTCCGGAGATCTATAATTGAAACACCTCATTAAAATAACTCTTCACTGCTAAATGCCCAGGAATTAGAAACATCCCAGATTTATTTAAAGGTATTATAGGAGATCATGAAGACATACTCTTGATAATAAAGTGAGTGGATTTGGGATTACACTGGATTTAAATCTAAAGATGTAACTAAGCAGACTAAAAAAAGAAAATAGTAATAAACACCACTAATACTGAGGAATAAGGAGCTCTGGTAGCGTAGTGGTTATGAATCGGGCTGAGAACCTTAAGGCCAGCGGTTCGAAACTACCAGCCGCTCTGCGGGAGAAAGATGAGGCGTTCTGCTCCCGTAAAGATTTACAGTCTCGGAAACCCTGTACAGGGTCGCTGTGGGTTGGGACCGACTCGAAGGCACTTAACAACAACAACAACAATACTGAGGAATAGGAAAGAAAACAATGTAAATATATTGGTTGCCTACAAGTCCTCAGAAAGCCTATGCAGGCTCGCTGTGTGTCGGACCACACCAACACCAACACCAACAACAGGTCCTTGGAGTCCTGGTATGACGCTGTGGGTTAATGTGCCCGACTGCAAAGCTGTTTGAACTTTAAGGTCGGCGGTTCAAGCTCACCAGATGCTCCTCTGAAACCCTATAGAGGGTCACTGTGGGTCGGAACCAACTTAACAGGACTCAACAACAACAAGCCCTTGAGCACATGATCAAGGCCTGAAGGTTGGTGGTCCGAACCCATGCAGAGGCACCTGGGAAGAAAGGTCTGGAAATCTGCTCCCATAAAGATTGTTGTTGTTGTTGAGTGCCTTCAAGTCGATTCCGACCCATAGCGACCCTGCACAGGGTTTCCAAGGCTGTAAATCTTTAAGGGAGCAGAATGCCTCATCTTTCTCCCGCAGAGCGGATGGTAGTTTCGAACTGCTGGCCTTAAGGTTCATAGCCCGATTCGTAACCACTACGCTACCAAAGCTCCTTAAAAATTACAGTCAAGAAAACCCTAAGAAACAGCTCTACTCTAACCCATGTGTGGGATTCTACCTGATAGAACCTAACAGGGTCTGGGGGTGGGAGGAATGCAGACTTAGTGGTTAGTGCATAAGTGACCCCAGGGCTCACAGATGGGCCACACTGGGCCCTGTTAATCCATCCCATTCAGGGCCCAGTTGTCCAGGGTTCAAACTGCTGGGCCTCCCTGATCCCCTAGACCTCAGAGGAGGAGAGGGGGCTGTTCTCTGAGAAGAGCAGCATGTGCTGGGGCAGGGGCCTCTGAGGGACAGAGCTGGGGATGGACAGGCCAGGTGAGGATACCACCTAGTCTGTGAGACTGAGACGTGCTCAGACAGAGCCCTGAGACCAGGTGCTGGAGGTCTGATTAAGGAATCCCAGGCCTGTTGTTCTCACGAGGGGGTGGAGTGCAGGAAAGCACGATCCACCCCCTCCCTCCCTCAGCTGGCTGACATAATGAGATGCTGAGCTGGGAGCAGCCTACACCTCCCAGGTAAGAGGTTCCCAGGGGAGTCTCCACACAGCTCCCTGCCCCCTCCGGGAGTCCTGGGGAGGTCACCTGGACAAGGAGGGGGCCCATTCTTCCTGAGGTCACACTGGGGGTGACTGAGTAGCTGTGGAGACAGAGGAGAACCAGTGTAGTTACTGCCCACAGCGGGAGCAGGGGAAGGAGGGGTCTGGATAAATCACTTCTTCATGGTCTGTGGGGGCAGTGAAGTCAGGACCCTGACAACAGGGCTTGACAATGAGAGGAGGAATCAGGGTGACCCAAGAAGACTTTCCAGGGAGGGCTTCCTGGAGGCGGTGAGCAAGCAGGAGTTAGCCCCCCAGACACAGACCCAGGGAACAACACTGACACCTGAAGTCAGCAAGTCAGGGACTGGGGGAGCCCCCCAGACACAGGCCCAGGGAACAACACTGACATGTGAGGTTGGGGAGTCAAAGGCCGGGGGAGACCGCCCCCCCCGAGCAGTGCCCGGACAACACCATCCGCACCCCTGGGAGCCTATTAGAAAGAAATGCACATTCTTAGGGCCCCTTCTCCCCACACTGCCCATACAGACTGCGAGGGTGGGACCCAGCCCTGTGGACTCCTCCAAGCCCTTCACGTGAGTCTGGTATGCATGAGAATGGCTGTGTCTCCCAGACCCCCGGCTCATGGGGACTCCACGTGTCACAGGCTAGAGCTGCTCTGTGGGGTTGGCTTTCCTGTCCTAGTTACAGAAGCAGATTGCCAGACCTTTCTTCCACAGCACCACTGAGTTAGTGGGTTTGAACCACTAACCTTTAGCTAGTGGTTGGTGGTGGTTTTGTGCCGTGGAGTCGGTTCCAATGCATAGTGACCCTGTACAGGGTTTCCAAGGCTGTAAATCTTTATGGGAGCAGAAAGTCTCATCTTTCTTTCATGGAGCAGCTAGTGGATTCGAACTGCTGACTTTACAATTAGCAGCCCAATTTGTATCCCACTACGCCACGAGGGCTTGTTAGCCTTTAGCTAGTTGTTAAGTACCATCCAGTTGGTCAGCTGGTCTTGGAGTGTAAACTCTGTTACTTGGGGCCTTCAGTCCAGGAGTCCCAGGGCCTGGAAGAAAAGACTGCAGAATTGTGGGTGTCAAGCAGGGACCCAGCCTTGGAGGACCTTGCAGGCGAGGGGGCTGGAGCTTTGTCTTCCTCGACTTCTGTTCTTGCAGACTAGCTTGCTAAGCCTAGTGCTGGGACCCGCTCAGAATCTTGGGGGGACCTGAATCTGCATCTCTAATGAGCTCTCTGAGGTCTCACCTTCCACACGGGAGACCAAGTTCGATTCCCGGTCAGTGTACGTCACGCGCAGCCCTGAGATGACCCTTCCGATGCTGGACAGGTTCCCCTGGAGCTTCCAGATTGAGAAGGACCAGCAATGAAGACCCTATTGATCACAATAGTCTGATTCACAAGTGATCATGGGGAGGGGCCGGGTTCCGTTCCCCTGTAGGTGGGCTCAGCATGAACCATGAACCGTTGCCTCGTGCGTGGGATCCTTATGAATTGGGGTAACTGGCAGCTATAACAGCATGGCTCACCCTTCAGCCTGTAAACGGGAAGGGTGCAGATGATGAAGTTTTATATCAGTAAATCCATTACAAGAATGTGCAGTATTTGGCACATAGTCGACTCGATGAAAGGAACGTGTTATCTCTTATGATCATTTTCATTATTCCTGTTATTTACTATTTATAGGGTGAATTTCACGACGTCCTGGTTGAGGCTGAAAGGGCTGGGGCTCATGGATGAGCAGGCTTGGCAGCAAAGGGAAGGATTCTGGAATGGCCCCATCAGGGAATGACTGGACGGCACCTGTGCCAAGAGCCTGGCGGGGGTGAGTCTTGAAACAGTCACGATTACTCATCAGAGACCCCCGTGGTGGGCTTCAGAAGGCCTCCTCCTGCAGCCCCGACTCGAGTAAAGCAGACAGATTTGTTCTAGAGCCGAGCTGTCTAGTACGGAAGCTCCAGCCACACACACGTACAAAGTGGCCAATAAGTCTTAGGAAGTGAGGCTTTATTTCATTTTCACTGAATCTTTAATTACATTTTGTAATGGGCACTCATCTTACTGATGGGAAAACTTTCACATGTGTTTGGAACAACTTTGGTTCTGCAACTCCACCTGAAAATGTTATGAAATTGAAATACAGTTTAACCATGTATGTATATGGAGTCCTGGTGTGTGGTGCTGTAGGATAAGCACTGGATTGCTAAGCACTAAGTCAGAAGTTCAACCCCATTAGCGGTTTCTTGGCATCCCTTAGTAGGAACCGACTTGATGGCACTTAACAATAATCATGTATGCATAAAGCAGTTGCTGTGAAGTTAATTCTTAGTCCTGGGAAGCCCACGTGGGTCAGAGTAGAACTGTTCTCCATAGCATTTCACTGCTGCGACCTTTCAGAAGCAGATTGCTGGGCTTGTCTCCAAGGTACCTCAGGGTGAGTTTAAACCACCAATGCTTAGTTGAGCGCTTAACCATTTGTGCCACCACAGACTCAGTGATACTCATAGTCAAATCTAAGTTAAGTCTCTTTCCACAAAATATCGCATTGTTTTATTCTTTCATTAATTACTTACTGAAAACATACTCTATACCTGGCATTGTGCCAGTTCCTGGGCATAGAATGGTGAGAAAAATAAAATTCGATGGGATTTAGCAAAGAGAAAGCACACATAGGTCATGAGTCCATTAACATATGCATGTAGATTTCCCTTAGCAAAAGAAAAATCTGGGGTGCCATGGGAGTGGGACAAGGAGATTTCAGTGTTGGAGAGCAGTAGATATTTGAATATTTGGTAAACTCTTGATGAGGTGGGCTGACACAGTATTAGCAAGGATGGACTCAAACATACCAACAGTGATGGAATGATGGAATGGGACTCGGTGACGTTCAGTTCTTTTGTACACCGTTTGTTAGAGCCAACTTGACAGCAGCTAATAATGACGAACAAGACGTTTGGGGGAATCAATCAAGGCTGATGGAACTGGGTAGCGCATTAAGGCCAATTACTTGCTTCTAATTTTGCCTCAGTCTTTGGGCCCGTGGATGTTGGCTTCTGATGCCAGCTGTGAGCTGAGCTTTTCTGTTTCCTGTAGCTCCATCTCCCTGTCTCTCTGAGCTTGTCTGACACATTTTGGGAGGAAGATAGAGAAGGCTCCTTGAAGGCAGCCTATTATGTGATCTGCGAGGTCCCATATGGAGTTCATCTTTGACTGCTAAACATATGAGACATCATGGGTTTAAAATAACTTCATACCATCACGGTCACTTCAGAAGATGTTCTAAGCCAAGAGCTGCCATTCATCCTAAGGGTCAGAAGAAAAGAAAATCACAAAGCTATTCGTAGCACAGAAATAAAGGCAGACAGACAGAGAGAAAGGGCTCAATCAATCCCTAGCATCTTTATCCAAAAATATCTATTCTTTAGATGTTGTTCAAATGACTGTAGTCTCTGGCAGAGGAGGAGGTGGCATTAGATGGCATTTAAATGTTGGAGAACCGTAGATATTTGAATATTTGGTAAACTCTTGATTAGGTAGGCTGACACAGTATTAGCAAGAATGGACTCAAACGTATCGACAGTAATAGAAATGGAACAGGACTAAGTGACATTCAGTTCTTTGATCCACCATGTTCTTTGAGGAAGTTATCAATCACTCATTCATTCTATGAATATTTGCTGTTACTGCTCATTGTCTTCCAGTTGGTTCTAACTCATGGAGACCTTAATTTCATAACAGAGCGAAGCTCTGCCTGGGCCTTCACCAGCCTCACTATTGTTGTCTTGTCTGAGCCCATTGTCACAGCTGCTGAGTCAGTCCCAGGAATGTTTTTTGAGCATCTGTTATGTGCTATGAGAGGCATTGGTGGTTAGAATTCTCACCTTCCAGGCAGGAGACTTGCATTCAATTCTCAGCCAACAGGTGTCATGGGCAGCCACCTGCTGTCTGTCATTGGAGGCTAGTGTGATGCTGAATAGGTTTCAGTGTAGCTTCTGGAATAAGATGGAAATGTAAGGGGAAAAGCCTGGTATAGACTTCCCCAAATGAACCAGCACGAACCTAGGAATCACTATGGTCTGCAACCAAAGGGAGAGCTAAGGACTGGACAGGACTTCCTTCCAGCCGACCATTGGGAGAGTATAGGACTGGACAGGGCTTCCTTCCAGCTGACCATAGGACTGGACAGGGTATCATTTCAGCTGACCATAGGGACAGCACAGGACTGGACAGGGTTTCTTCTATTGTCCATGACAATGACCATGAATCAAGGCCAAGTGAACAACAGCTCAGACCAACAATGAAATTATGTGTTAAGCACTGTTTTAGGCGCTGGGGATAGCATGATGCCAAAAAAATCAGCCCTTCCCTCTACCTATGTGGAACTCACAGACAAGCTGGTGTGAAAAGGACCCGAGAAAGTGTAGAAGGGGGTGCAGGAAAAGGCACAAAAAGAAGACACATGTTGACTGCCTCTGTTCCTCTTAGCTATGGAACCCTGCTGTGGGTTATGAGTTGGGCTGCTAACTGAAAAGTCAGCAGTTCAAATCCACCAGTTGCTGTGCAGGGGAAAGATGAGGCTACCTGGATGTCTGTCCAATTAAGATTTATAGTATCAGAAACCCTATACAAGGTTCTATGAGTCGGAACCCACTGGACAGTCCACAGTCCACCATTCCTCTTCCCTGAGTCCCTCAGAAACAATGAAAGTTATCATCATCCTCATTCTCATTTTAGATGAGCATACTGGTAGCGTAGTGGTTATGAATCGGGCTGCGAACCTTACGGTCAGCGGTTCGAAACTACCAGCTGCTCCGCGGGAGAAAGATGAGGCTTTCTACTCCCGTAAAGATTTACACCCTCGGAAACCCTGTACAGGGTCGCTATGGGTCGGACCCGACTCGATGGTACTTAACAACAACAACAACAACAACCAGTACTCAGAAAGCCTAGGTAACTGCCCATAGCTGTTTGCTAAGTAACAAAAATCAGAAACGGAATTGTAACCTAGGTCAGTCTGACTCCATTACTTAGTTGCTCGCTGGATGAATGTCATGCACCCATATTTACTTTGTCTGAAGGAAAGCTACTTCCTGGGCCAGGTGCCTTCTGAAACTCAGCACCAATGTGAGCTACACCAGTGCTCTTGGAGAGTGAAAAAACATTTTAGTAGTAAATATAGTAAAAGGCCGTCAAGTGTAAATTTGCCACCGTATAAGAAAATCTTTTAAAATCAACTCATCTAGGGATGGTATTAAGGAGCTCTGGTAGCGTAGTGGTTACGAATCGGGCTGCGAACCTTAAGGTCAGCGGTCCGAAACTACCAGCCGCTCCGCGGGAGAAAGATGAGGCTTTCTACTCCCGTAAGGATTTTGTTGTTGTTGTTGTTGTTGAGTGCCGTCGAGTCGGTTCCGACCCATAGCGACCCTGTACAGGGTTTCCGAGGGTGTAAATCCTTACGGGAGTAGAAAGCCTCATCTTTCTCCCGCAGAGCGGCTGGTAGTTTCGAACCGCCGACCTTAAGGTTTGCAGCCCGATTCGTAACCACTACGCTACCAGAGCTCAAACCCTGTACAGGGTCGCTATGGGTCGGAACCGACTCGACGGCACATAACAACAACAACAACAACAACAGGGATGGTATTATGATTGCTTGGGTTATACTCTTGGTGACTGAATTTGGCTGCATTTTGTCGCGGTGAAGGAGTGCTGGTTGTACAGTGAGTTAAGCATTAGGCTGCTAACTGCAAGGCTGTTGGTTCAAACCCACTGGCCACTCTAAGGGGGAGCGATGAGGCTGTCTGTTCTCATAAAGATTTACAGTCTCAGAAACACCAAGGAGCGGTTATATTCTACCCCAATGGATTGCTACGAGTAGGAATTGGCTTGGTGGCAGTGGGGTTGGGTGGGAATGTTAGAATAGAAGAAAGTGTCTAGGGGTCAGGAAATCTTGGTTCAGAATTCCAAACCTGCCACATTAGACTGTGTGACCTTGGGCAACTCATGTCCCCTCACTAGGACTCAGTTTTCTCATTAGTAAAATGAAGAAAAATTGATACTTAGGCACAGTGACCCTACAGAACAGCTATGAACATCCATTAGGGTTTCCGGGGCTGTCCATCTTGCTGGAAACAGACAGTCTCATCTTTCGCCCATGGAGAGGCTGGTGAGTTTTAACCACCGAAGCGTTCTGTGAGCAGTTCAGTGCTTAATCCACAGCACCATCAGGGATCCCTATAGTGAAATAAAGAGGCGGGCTGCAATTTGAGTCATTGTTTCTTTCTTGTCACATTTTGTTCCATCTCATCGATTGTAATCCCTGCAGTGTAATGTCACTTGTCTCCTCTTCCTCCCTACATTTCCTGTTTCCATTCTGCCTTCTTTCCTAACCCTTCTGAACTTTGTCCTTGGGCAAATGCTGCCCTTTGACTCTCTGATGGCTGATGTCTGTAAGGAGCGTGGACCTCCTCAATCTGTCAACTGCTTGGTTCACTCCCGTGGTGTTTCTTGCTGTAAGATTCTAAGGGTACCATTCGAATGAGCACAAAATTCACACTGGTCTCTTTTCCTTCTTGACTTGAGTAAATATGACAGGTTCCCCAGCTTCCCTGAGGGTCAGAATTTCCCAAGATGCTTGTTAAAAACCCAAGTGGAACCAGAGATGGAGGCAGAGGTAATAGCATGGAGAGATAGAGCATCTGAGGACTCTAGACTCACGGAAAGAGAAAGACTGTGTGCTGAGGGCAGGGGGCTGATCTGCAGAATGTGCCCTTTGGTTGTTTAAATGTTTATATATCCCTGCGTGTTTCTGTGTACATTAAAAAAAAAAAAAAAAAAAATCCAAATCGAGGCCTAGCCCAATGCACTAACTCAGATTCTCCAGAACATGAACCTAAAGATCAGGGGAGACTTCAAGGGCCCAGGTGAATTTTATCTTCAAGGAAGTTTGGAAAATAAGATGTTAAGCTAATTGGATTTCATGGCTGGTACGGTTTGATGCACTATTTGTCCTAGTTAAAATATTTACATTTCAAAGAGGCTTCTACTGCTTAAACCCAGAAGATTTAGGGAGCAGTGAGAATTCCATCTGGTGAAGAGGTAGCGTCTATTCAGAGCCTCTCTGGTACCCAGAAACAGCTAATTGTCTCATGTTTTATCCCATTCATCTTTTATCACTTGTGTGAAACTCAGATAAGCAAGTTATTAACTTCTTTGCATCTTCATTTTCTTGCCTTTAATACAGTAAAGGGGCCCTATTGGTACAGTGGTTAAGCACTCAACTGCTAACCAAAAGGTGGGAGGTTCAAACTCACCAGCAGCTCCAAGGGAGAAGGATGCCGCCGTCTGCTTCTGTGAAGATGTACATCTTGGGAACCTGCTGGAGTAGTTCTGCTCTGTCTCTATGAGTTGAAATTGACTTGACAGCAGTGGCTTTGGGTTTGGTAACATGGAGTAATACACCATCCATTTACCCATTTGTTAGTTTCGTGTTGTGCTAGTGTCATATTGCTGTAATGCTATGTCGCTGGTGTTTCAGATTCCATCAGACAGGGTTCCGTGGAGCTTCCAGAGTGAAAAAGGTAGGGAATAAAGGCTTGGCAATCTACTTGTAAAAACTGGTCAGTGAATACCGTATCGATCACAACATTGTCTGACCCACTTGCTTTGCCATCAGGAAACACCCATCACTGGAGAAGTGAGAAAATTGTGTTTGATGAAGTAGAGGACCAGTGACGTTGAGGGAGACCTTCAGTGAGATGAGTTGACACAGTAGCCACAAAGATGGACTCAAATAAGCCGACAGTCATGAAGATGACATTTGTTGTAGTAGTAGGTGTCGTTCAGTTGGTTCCTACTGATAGTGATCCTACGCACAATAGTTTGCGACACTGCCTAATCGTGCACCACCCTCACACTTGTTAAACTTGAGCCCATTACTGCTGCTACCGTGCAATCCATCTTGTTGGGAGTCTCCCTCTTTTTCACTAACCCTCCACTTTACCAAGCATGATGTCCTTCTACAGGGAGTGATCCCTCCTGGAGGAGGGATGATAACATGTCCAAAGTCTTGCCATCTTGGCTTCTAAGGAGTGTTTCAATTACCAGCAATTATCAACACATCGTGATTGAGTACTTCATCAGTTTCACACTAAGTTGGTAGAACTCTTCAATTTCACTATCACTGGCTTTTATAATTGGTGCATAAATGTAAGTAATAGTGGTATTAGCTGGTCTTCCTTGTAGGCATATGACTACTATCCTGCCACAGACGGTGTTGTACTTCAAGATAGCACACTGAAATTGTTCTTTTTGATGATGAATGCTATACCATTCCTCTTAGATTTGCCATTCCCGGCATAGTAAACCATGTGATTGTCAGATTCAAAATGGTCAATACCAGTCCATTTCACCTCACTGATGCCTAGGATTTCGATGTTTATGATGCATTCCATTTCATTTTTGACAGCTTCTAAATTTACTAATAATCCATGTTCCAATTAGTAATGAATGTTTACAGCTCTTTCTCCTCATTTCTCCCATCAGCAAGTGTAAGTCCCAATAGCTTTGCTCCCTGTGTGTCATCACAGTCAACTCTACTTTGAGGAAGCAACTCTTCCCCCGTCGTATTTTGAGTGCCTTCCAACCTGGAGGGCTCATCTTCCAACACCATATCTGACAGTGTTCCACTTTTATCCATAAGGTTTTCAGTGACTAAACATTCATAAGTGGTCCACTTCTCCTCCTTCCTAGTCTGTCTTAGTCTGGAAGCTCAGCTGAAACCTGTCCACCATGGGTGACCCTGCTGGTATTTATAATGCCTGTAGCATAGCTTCCAGAATCACAGCAACATGCAAAGTGACACACTGACAGATAGATGAGTGTTGAGAAGATGACATAGGACTTGACAGTGTTTCATGAGATTGTTTGTAAGTTTGCCATAGTTGGAAACAGCTCTGTAGCGGTACCTGTTTCACTGGTTGTTATGAAGTTTAGCACAATGTCTACCACATAATAAGCTCTCAACACCTTTTCCTTCCAAGAATCCTACGAGAAATGTATTATTATCCTCACTTTGCAGATCTGGAAAATAGATTCAAATGGGCCAAATTCATGTGCAGATAATTCCTAAGTGATGCAAGTGAAATTAGAACCCAGGTCTATGCTGACCCCAAAACTTTTGTTCCTTTGTCTATGTTGTCATTGTTAAGTGCTGTCGAGTCAGTTCCAACCCATAGCGACCCTGTCTAGGGTTTCCAAGGAGCTGCTGGTGAGCTTGAACTGCTGACCTTGCAGTTGAATTGACTTTGCAGTCTGGCACATTAACCCACAGCGCCACTGTCCTGGTAGGACTGCTTTGTCCAAACCATACTCATATTATTATCACCTGGTCTGTAGGATGGACTTTTTGTGTGGCACTATAGGATAAACTACCAGCTGCACCGCGGGAGAAAGATGAGGCTTTCTACTCCCGTAAAGATTTACACCCTCGGAAACCCTATACAGGGTCGCTATGGGTCGGAAACGACTCGATGGCACATAACAACAACAACAATAGGATAAACACTGGACTGTGAACCACAAGGTCGGTGGTTCAAACCCACCAGGTGCTCCTTGGAAACCCAGTACAGGGTTACTGATGGCACTTAATAACAAGAAGTCTATAAAATAAACACTGACTACAAAGCACAAGGTCATTGGTTTGAGGCTACCCATGGCTCTGCAGGAGAAAGATGAGGCTTTTTATTCCTGCAAAGATGTGCAACCCCTGAAGCCCTAGACAGGGTACCTATGAGTCAAAACCAATTCAACGGCAGCATTTAACAACAACAATGTAACTGAGAGTCCTGGTGGCATAGTGGTTAAGTGCTTGACTGCTAATGAAAGGTCAGCAGTTCGAACCCACTCACTGCTCTAATGTGAAGCCTGCTTCTGTAAAGCCTTGGTGAGCCTGTGGGGGCAATTTGGTTGTGTCCTCTAAGGTCACTGTGAGTCGCAATGGACTCCAAGGCAATGGGTATGGTTTGGTCAGACCCCCAACCTGTCTGTGAGCAGTCAAGTGTGTTAACCCTTTCTACCACCCAGAGATCCCCTTCTCATTTCCCACTCCCTTCTGTTTCCAGTCTATGCCCCAGTTCTTTCTCTCTTCCAATGGGCCGTGCTCTCTGTTGACTGAACCACTCGCACATTCAGTGACTTTGTGGTTCAAACGACTTTGCAGTCCAGCACTTAACTCACAGCGCCACACCAGTATTCTTGCATCTTCCTCAAGGCTCATGAAAGGAGCCCTGGTGGTGCAGTGGTTTGATGCTCTGCATCTAATGAAATATCAGCAGTTCAAACCCACCAGCTGCTCTGTGGGAGAAAGATGTGGCAGGTAGGTTTCTTCTGTAAAGGGTACAGTCTTAGAAAACCCATGGGGCAGTCTATTCTGTCCTATTTGGTGGCTACAAGTCGGAATTAACTTAGTGGCAATGGAGTTATAGATAGCTGAGTCACAAGCCAGTCCTGGTTTAGTCAGATAACTAGTCAATTCAGAAATCTATTACAAGGAGCTCTGGTAGCATAGTGGTTACGAATCGGGCTGTGAACCACAAGGTCAGCAGTTCGAAACTACCAGCTGTTCTGCAGGATAAAGATGAGGCGTTCTGCTCCCGTAAAGATTTACAGCCTCAGAAACCCTGTACAGGGTCGCTATGAGTCGGAACCGACTCCACGGCACATAACAACAACAACAACAAGGATGAGGCTTTCTGCTCCCGTAAAGATTTACAGCCTCAGAAACCCTGTACAGGGTCGCTATGAGTCGGAACCGACTCCACGGCACATAACAACAACAACAACAAGTGGTGGGTAAGGAGCCTTGGTACTGCAGTGGTTATGAGTCAGGCTGTTAACCTCAAGGTCAGCAGTTCAAAACTACCAGCCATTCTGCAGAAGAAAGACGAGTCTTTCTGTTCCCATAAAGATTGACAGCCGCGCACACCCTATGCAGGGTCGGGATGATTCAGAACTGACTCCACAGCACACCACCACCACCAAGTGGTTGTTGAACTTAATTGGATGGTTCCTGCCATTTGGTAGGTAAGCCTCTGGATAGCATATTCCTTAGGTTCTTGGTTGGTTTAAGTTCTTCCTTCATTGGTATAGCTTTGCTTAAGAGAGTTGTACAGGCCTTTGTGGGGGATTTATAATTCTCCATATTCACGTTCTGGCTGGCGAAGGTCAGGTGGCACCAGGTTTGAGATGTGTTTCTAGTTTGATCTCTTATTTATGAGAGAAAGGACACTTTCACAAATTGAGATTCAGAGTTAGATTTGCTTCCTGGGTGTGAAATGTGGAGTTCTGGATGGGTCCCTCTGTATCCGTGTCCAGATGCAGAATTTGTGTATAGTGTGGATGTTTTTGTGGAGTTGTTGTTAAGTGCCGTAGATCAGTTCTGACCTATGGCAACCCTGTATAGGGTTTCCAAGGAACAACTGGTAAGCTCGAACCGCCGACCTTGCAGTTCAAACGACTTTGCAGTCCAGCGCATTAACCTACAGCATCACACCAGGATTCCTACTCTTCCCAATATTCCATGTGAATGCCAGTGGATCTGCACGCCTGCTCTGCTTACTTATGATAATTCACATTTACATGAGCTCTAGTAGCGTAATGGTTAAGCTCTTGACTGCTAACCAAAACGTTGGAAGTTCAGACCCATCCAGCCGCTCTTCAGGAGCTTGACAGTCTGCTTCTGGCCTAGGAAACCCTCTGGGACAGTTCTGTCCTCTCACATGGCACCCCTGTGAGTTGAAATGGACTCAGTGGCACTTAACAACAACAATATGCCCATCTTAGACCAGACAGCTAGTCCCAGTGTATACCTCCATCTAGATTTTGCAAGAGCAGGTGGATAGAGAAAAGCAGAAGACAGAAAGCAGTCCATGACATAAGGGGGCTGTGTAGTATTTGGGGTTGGGGAGTTTGAGAAGATAACTTGGAAGGAACTAGTGTTCCCCTCCCTGTCTCATCTTATTTCAAGCCCAAACCAAAATCCAAATCCACGGCCACCAAGTCAATTTCAACTCCCAGCAGCCCTAGAAGGCAGAGTATAACTGCTTTGGGGGGACTTATAAGACTGTAAATCTTTATTAAAGCAAAAAGTCTCATCTTTCTTGTGTGGAGAGGCTGGTGGGTTTGAACCACCAGTTTTGTGGTTAAGAGCCAAATGTCTAACCCACAACACCACCAGGGCGCCTTATTTCAAGTCACAAGCCCTCAACTTATTTAAAAATTTTTGTTACCTAATATTGAGGACCACAAGGTCAGTTTGAATTGCAAGGTCATATGTTCAAACTCATGAGTTGCTCCTTAGAAATTCTGTTCAGGATTGCTTCTATGAACCATAACTGGCTTGAAGGTGCGTGCTTAATGACAGTTATTGAATCAGCCCCTTGACCCCATCCATAACAGGATTGGACCATTGTAATCCATAGGCTTTTTGGTCACTGATTTTCAGCCATAACTTGCTCGAAGGCGCTTAACAACAGTTATTGAATCAGCCCCTTGACCCCATCCATAACAGGATTGGACCATTGTAATCCATAGGGTTTTTGGTCACTGATTTTCAGAAGTCAATTGCAAGACCTATCTTCCTAGTCTGTCTCAGTCTGGAAGCTCCATGGAAACTGATTTAATCTCACAGCAACACACAAGCCTCCACTGACAGATTGTGGCTTCACCTGAGATGCCTCAGCAGGTAATCAAACCCAGGTATCCTGCATGTCAGGGTCCCCAAGTCCCCTGAACTCTCACTGTCCCATTTTGAAATCTATACTTTTAAAGTTGATACACAGGTTTATTTATGTTAGTTAAATCTCAATTGATTCTTATTTTTTATAGTGAATATTGTTGTTGTGAACTGTAGTGTTGTTAGGTACCAATCCAGAATGAAACACTGCCCCAGTCCTGCGACATCCTCACAATCATTTCTGTGTTTGAGGCCATTGCTGGAGCCAGTGCCCGTTCATCTTTTTGGGGGTCTTCCTCTCTTTCACTGACTTTTTACTTTACCAAGGATGACATCTTTCTCCAGGGGGCTGGTCCCTCCTGATAACATGTTGCATCATGAACTAGCATGGTATTTTGTACATCAGCAGTGCATCACTCCCTGGGCTTTGATGATTCAGTCTCCTTGAGGCCTTATAAATAAGTGATGCCCCTTGCTCTTTGTACTTGGTCGTGTTCTGTCCTTGGTGATTTTCTTCCAAAGATGAGTACAGTATGAGAAAGGAGAAAAAGGGAACTCTATGGAGGAAAAACCCAAAACCATAAACTCAGCCAGATGACCAAGGTCCACATCAGGAGTGCAAAGTGACATTGACAACAGGCATCTTTGATCAGATGGGATGGAAATGTCATTTACTTCTGTGTTCCTCCATCCAAACACACGTCACTTTTATTGGTTGCCACCAAGTCACTTCCAACTCATGGCCACCTCAGGCAGGCTTTTCAATGGCTGCTTTTTCTGAAGCAGATTTCCAGTCTTTTCTTCCATGGCTCCTGTGGATTGGCTAGAACTGCCAACCATTCCATAGCACTCAAGTGCTTAACCATTTGAGGCACGTGGCAGTTGCTCAGAAACCCGTATCTCCAGTCCAATCATGAGAAATCCATTAGACAAAGCCCAATAAAGAGACATTTATAGAATTCCTAACCAGTACTCTCCAAACTGTGAAGACATCAGACACAAGTCTGACATAACTTACAGGCAAGAGGATACCTATCCTAGAACAGGTCAAAGAACGTTAGGTAAGAACTAAGGAGCCATGAAGACGCTGTGGGTGTGAGTTTTGTTCATTGTAACAAATGGACTGTATTAGTGTGCGATGTTAAGGAGCCTGGTGGAGCAGTGGTTAAGCGCTGAAAAGTCAGCAGTTTGATCCCACCAGAGACTCCTTGGGAAGGGATGTGGCGATCCGCTGCCATAAAGATTAAACCAAATTCAACCCATTGCCACCATATCCATTTCAACTCATAGTGATTCTTTAGGATGGACAGAACTGTCCCATCGGAAACCTGATGTGGCGCCCTGGGACAAAGCACTGGACCCTAAGGTCGGTTTGAACCACAGCTTGGTGGTTTAGACTCACCAGTCGCTCCTTGGAAGCTCAATACAGGGTCACTATGAGTCGGAACCGACTCGATGGCACTTCACAACAATAACAACAGCAATAGGTTTCTAAGGTTAGAAACTTTACAGAAGCAGAGCCACCTTTTGGTTAACCGCTGTGCTGCCAACCAGGACTCTTGCTATAAAGATTCTACCCCCATTGCCATTGAGTTGATACTGACTTATAGCGACCCCTGCAGGGCAGTTCTGTCCTGTCAATTAGGACCCCATGACTTGGGATGAATTTAATGGTACTAATAGCCGCAGTGTAAGATGGTGGCAATGAGGAGAACCTGGATGTGATGTAAATGAAAACTCGAATCGAAAATTATTCTCCAATAAAAAAAGCTCATTCCAAGAAAATCTACCTACATCTTTTCACCCCTCCTTTTCCTCTGCAATGTCCCAGACTGAAGGAAAAGAAGAAAATGATCCCTCTACCACAGTTATAATATCCATTCAGTTTGCTATGCAAGTATACACTGAATTATCTAACCATTTACAACTAGAGTCCTGGTTTGGCACTGTAGGATAAACACTGGACTGCTAACTACAAGGTTGGAGGTTCTAAACCACTGGCCACTCCTCAGAAACCCTATACAGAGTCGCTATGAATCAGAACCAACTCGGCAGCACTTAACAATAGTGGTGATAACACTTAACAAAAATAACAATTAATGCTAAGGTGTGCCTTTCTATTATGCTATAAGTCTTAAAAGAGACTTCTTTACTCAAATCTCAAAATAACAATCCTTGGAAGACCATTCTGAGCAGAGTTTTGTGGATACCCTCTATGTCTGACTCCCATAAACACACGGCATAAAGAAGAACAGCACAAAGATAGGGTCACAAACTTGTCAACAGACTTCCGAAATATGCACAGACCAAGTGTGTGACTTTGGTCACAAACACTTAATAAGGTCCCCAAATAGCAAACAGGCAGAGATAAGCCCTGGCACAGTAGAACGGTCTTAGCCATCATAATTAGCCATCAGGTGCAAATAGACCTGGATTCTAATTATGATAACAACATTTACAACTGTGTGGCTGAGGCCAAGCTACTTAACTTCTCTGAGCTCCAATGTCTCCACTGTCAGTTATTATTGTAGATAGGTGCCATTGAGTTGGTACCGACTCATAGCGACCTTATGCACAGCAGAACGAAACACTGCAC
>NW_006408620.1:3249826-3264030 GCF_000296735.1 Chrysochloris asiatica | reverse complement strand
AGACAAGTGAGACATGTTCAGTAGGGACAGTTAAAGATGTCATGTGGTGCCTACAAGACATAATGCATGTGAAACATCAGTTTGATGCCCACACTCAAAAGATTAAAAAAATTAGGTAAATTAGCTGCTGTCAAGTTGACGCCAACTCATAGAGACCTAATTTACAGCAGCATGACATGTTCCCAACTCTGCATCATCCTCACAATTGCTGGCATTCATAACTGTGGCTACTGTGCCAAGTCATCTCACTGAGGGTCTCCCTCTCCTTCACCAAACATGATGTCCACCTCCAACAATCGATCCCTCCTGATAACATATTCCAAGTAAGTGATTTGGACCGTGGTCTGTTGTGAATGCTAAGGTTTCCATTGGCTCCTTTTCTGGACGTAGACTACATCATTCTTACTAGTCTCCCCTAATCTGGAAGGTTTACCAAAACCTGTCCAACTTGAGTGACCCTGCTGGTATTTGAGCTCTTGGTAGCAAAGCTTCCAGCACCATATCAAAACATGAGCCACCACAAGTAGAACAAACTGACAGGTAGGTAGTGATTAGAAAACTAGCTATCCTTTTGTCTTTACCATCATCATCATCCAGGTCTTCATTTTCAAGCTGAGTCCTGGTGTGGCGCTGTGGGTTCATTCACTGGACTGCAGGGTAGGTTTGAACCACAAGGTTGGTGGTTCAAGGTCACCAGTAGCTCCTCAGAAACCCTATATAGGGTCGTTATGAGTCAGAACCAACTTGACAGCACTTAACAACAGTAACAACAAACTGTAACAAGGCACTCCACATTCTTAAGCACAAAGAACTACACTAAGGTAGATTCACGTTTTCATATATAGAATATATAGGTTCCATGTAGAAGAGTAAATTAAATCATGCTTTTACTGTGTGTTCTCTTGTGCTTGGAAATAATTGTGTCTGTCATTTCTTTCTTCTGTCTCCACCTATATGTTTATCTGTCTATCTATCCATCTGTCTTTCTAGTCAGATAGCTGAGTAGCTGTGAATCTATGTATGTATGTATCTAGCTAGCTAATTAATTATCTACTTTAAACATTTAAATGAACAGAGTTCAAGTCCCCCTAAAATTGAGTAACAAAACAGAGCTAGAAAATTTCCTGTACCAGGATGTCTTGTCTTGTTTTGAACTAGTGATTGTGCTTAGCGCTGGGAAGGAACGAGTTTTGAGAAAGATCAAAAGCCTTCTTTGATATCCGTATGCTCCAGATAAAATTCTCATATGATGCATATAAATGAAGGTAGCTTTAGCCTGGAATAATCAAAGGAAAACCGATTGGTTTCAATGATACTGAAACAGTGGATTTATTACATTTCCGAGCTTTGAATTCAGAGTATAAAATAAAGCCAAGACCCAGAGATGGCCTCCACTGAGCGCTTAGCCCTGCTCAATAATGTTTCAAATTTTTTTAAAAATTGTTGGGATTTTCTTGATGATGGCACTGAGACCAGCTAGCAAATCATTAGTAATTCTAGAGGCTTTGAAGCCTGAACGCAGGACTGATCTGCGTTTTCTTATTTTCAGTACAGCTGCCCATTTTGTAGCATTCTTACAATATCCATATCCGATATCAAGATCTGTATTGTCACACATGAAAGTGGCTGGATGGCCTTTGTGATCCTAGTCTACTGACACCTCCCTAAGACCATACCTGCTTCCCCCACTGGGTAACACAGACTCTTTCCTTTCCTAATCAGTCAGTAAACAGGTACACATATGGTTCAAGTTGCCTTTCCTTGTCAGCCTCTGAGATCATTTGGATTCATTGGGAATCGAGCTCAGAAAATGAAGGGAAAGAAAATAGCAGGAAGGGGTGTCATGTAGGTTGTATATTAGAAGTTGAATAAAGAGACTAGTTGGACAGAGATTGGTGGAACCCAGAGACCCTGGCCCTTAGTCACCCATCAGGCCTGGAAATGAGCTCACCCTAATAGCTCAAATTTCAGCCAAACAATAGACAGTTCTATAGAGGAAGAGGTAATTCTGGTAGAGTACTGTCAGATAAGCACTGGACTGCTAACCACAAGGCTGGTGGTTCAAATTTACCAGCGTCTCTTTGGAAACTTACACAGTATTGCTGTGAGTCAGAACTGACTAAATGGCAATTAACAAGAACAAAAGGACAACACACACCTTAGACTCATCAACCATCTGAGATCAAAAGGGCACCAGTTACCCACTGACAAAATTCAGAAGGACTAGAGAAGAAGGAGGAATGAAAACAGAAAACACGGAAGAGTAGCTATGTAGAGATGTTAACACTGAAGGAATTGCGATCAATAAGACAAAACAGAATGCATATGAATTGGTGAATGGAAAATTGATCTGCTATGTAAACAGGCTCCCAAGTCACAATCAAAAGTGAAAAGAGAGAGTGCAATTGATTCAGGTTTTTCATGCAGAAGCTTGTTTTAGTTTTTATTGCAGAGTGGTCATGGCAAGTCATGTAAGATCTCACAGCATTCGTTTCAAATTAGGGAATCAGAATTCACAGTTACAGCTACAATGATAACTCCGGGATTAGAGTTTACATCTTCAGACTTAAGATGTTTGTCTGTATTGAGAGGTCTCTTGAAAAAGACTTAACCATGGCTGGAACCTGGCGAGGTCCCTTGTAGGTTGACCAGTAGAGTCTCAGCAGGTTGCCTGTCGTCAGAGAGAGGTAGAGACTAGAGAGAGATCCTGTTGTCTCTGACTTCTCTCAGTAAATGAGCAGAAATTCAGGATCTATACTTTGCTGTTTCTAAGTGCCCATGAAGTCAGTTCTAACTCATAGCAACACTGTAAAGGGTTTCCATGGAGCTGCTAGTAGGTCTGGACTGGCAACTTTGTGGTCTATACTATTGTTGTTGTTGCTAAGTGTTGTTGAGTTGGTTCTGACCCATAGCAACTCTGTGTAGGGTTTCTGAAGTGTGCCTAGTGAGTTTGAACCGCCGACCTTGAAGTTCAAACCAACTTTGCAGTTCAGTACTTTAATTCACAGTGCCACACCAGGACTCCAGTGTCTATACTAGGAATCCTCAAAAGTTCATGGAAAATGGAATGAAAGATGATGGAATTTTTTCCCTGAACTTCTTGAAGCCCCTTGTATGTAGAATTCTCACCTTGGTCTCATACAGTAAAGGCCAAGGTGACGTCAAAGACCGTACTGTATTATGTCTTTTTTTCCAGAGTTGAGCCAGGTGACACATTGGTATTAGATATGAACCAAATGACACGTATTTCTTCAAGGTTAGAGAGAGGGATATTGTTTAGATAAATGTCTCAACACTAGCTTACAAAGATTAACTGTGTCTCTGTATGGTTTCTGTATCACAGAATAGCAGGCTTCAAGGTGTGGTATATGTTCTTTACATACTTCACATGTTTTCATGTTTCTCTGTCTAAGTTCTGGGAGTGTAGTGGTTACGAATCAGGCTGCAAACTGCAAGGTCAGCAGTTTGAAACTACCAGCTGTTCTGAGGGAGAAAGATGAGGCTTTCTGCTCCCGTAAAGATTTACAGCCTCAGAAACCCTGTATGGGGGTCGTTATGAGTCGGAACCGACTCCATGGTACGTCACAACAACAAGTCTAAGTTCTGAAATTTTCTAAATAACTTTCTCATGGCTTTTAGTTTATGTGAGAGAGCCTCAAAAAGCTAGGCATGTTTCTATTTCTAAATTAATATGATGAGTGATTTACATATATGTATTTTAAAAACATCAGAGTGGCATATCTGATGGGATTTGCGAATCCTGAGCAACTCCAACATTTGACAGTCTGCTACCAAAAAGACCGGTGGTGGTTGTGTGCCCCCCCCCAAGTCAGTTCTGACTCATAGTGGCCCTGTATAGGGTTTCCAAGGCTGTGAATCTTTATGGGAGCAGACAGCTCATCTTTCTCCCATGGGTGGCTAGTAGATTCAAACTACTGACCTTGAAGTTAGCCGTCCAGCTCATAATCTATGCCACCAGAACTCCTTCCCACAAAGATGGCAGCCTAGAAAACCCAACGGGGGACGTTCTCTGTCATGTGGGGTTGCTATGAGTTAAAATTGACCTGATGGCACCCAACAACTATTAAAACTATTACAACAGCAACAACAGAGGAAGGAGTTGTTGTTGTTAAGTGCTGTCAAATTGATTTCAACTCATACATATGGTTCTATCCATCTGACTTTATAGCTTTCTTTGTTTCTCTGTCTCTTCCCGGGTCTCTCTCATACTTAGACATCAAAAAACAGCACACATGGTGTGTGCATGCGCATTTGTGTCTGCACGTCACTGTGTTTCAGGTGTGACTTTGCCTCTTCTTACATCTTAGACCCTTCGCTCCCTTTCTAGTGAGGCATGAGGGCTCCGTAACACACTCATTCATTGCCACCAACACTTGTGCCTCCTTTGAATTGAACTAAGTGAAAGATGAGGACCCCTCTAAGTGGCTTCTTTTCTCTAAATCTGCAAGGTAAACATGACAGTACTTATTTGGCCAATCATTCCATTTGGAAGGACTTGTTCTTTCTCTCTTGAGATCCCATTTAAAATGATTCATTGTGCTTGAGTCTTTGTCTGGTTTTTGCAAGTCTTCCCCACCCCAGGTCAGACACCTTTCTTAGCTGGTTCTCAATTATCTTTCATGCTTTTATTCTCATCAACAACCTCTGTTGCTACCTAGCAATTTGAAATGGTGTGTTCAGCCTCTGAGATTTGCTGGAGAATAATGGCACCCCAGATAATAAGTGTTGGTTGGCAGGCCCCATTTTTCTGTCTGCAGTGCTTAATGGTGCAGAGGATGATATAGAAACAGCAAGTCAAATCCTAGTATCTCCTTTCGAGTAATTCTCCTATTAATTTCACTATGAGCTGAAAATCCGTGGTCTTAATTTGAAGCAAGGACCTTTGACTCCAGTAATTTTATCAGATGTATCCACAGTAGACTGGAAGCCGATTCTCAAGACTTCAAAACAGTATCTCCAAGAACCTGTTGTGATGGGCTGCCCTTTAGCAGGTGAAAAAACAACAAACCCAACAACGTTTTGACCTGTATCATCGGTCTTTGCAAAGTGGCTTCCATGTGTGTGACGTATTTGGCTTCCATGTGTGTGACGTATTTGGCTTCCATGTGTGTGACGTATTTGGCTTCCATGTGTGTGACGTATTTGGCTTCCATGTGTGTGACATATTTGGCTTGCCTTTCAGAAAACACCATTTTTATTTGACAGGTCTAATATTTCAAAGTCTCCATGTTGACATTTTTATCAGCTGGGCTGTTTTGGTTGGCTGTGGGAGTTTGCAAACTAATGAAGAGAAGAAGAAAGGAAATTAGCTTCAGGTTGCTGAGTATCTGCTACCAGAAGGTAAACGAAGGAGGTACCAGCATTAGAAATAATTACCATCACTGCCATACTCCTCCATTAGTGTTGGCAAAAGACCCAGGGTCTGACAGTTAAATTAAAGCTTGCAATCCACTGAAAAATTAGCAACAGAGAGCTTGAAATTTGGGTAACATCACACCGCATGCCGTTTGCTATAGATCCTGACAACTTTGCTCCATTCACGGGGTTCACTGAGAGGAGAAGACTGCTTCGAAGAATGTAGAAAACAAAGTTATCAGGCATTGTTTTACAGAACAATGACCCAACCAGTTTGCCATTAAATAAATTTGCTCAATAAAATTCTTCTTTAATCCTGTAGCATTTGATGATGAGTAGAGTTTGGGCTTTAAAGACAAACATACTTGAGTATCCAGTTCAGTTCCAGCATCTACTTACTGTGAGTCCTTGGACTAGTTCTTAAACTTTCTGAGCTTTAGTTTTCTCATCTTCAAAATGCTAATAATATGACATACCTAATGAGGATATGGGAGTACTGGTGTGGCTCCGTGGGTTAATGTGCCAGACTACAAAGCCATTTGAGCTGCAAGGTCGGTGGTTCAAGCTCACCAACTACTCCTTGGAAACCCTATACAGGGTCACTATGGGTCGGTAATCGACTCGACGGCACTTAACAACAACAACAATAGGATATGATAGTCCTGGTGTGGCTCTGTGGGTTAATGCGTTGGACTGCAAAGTTGTTTGAACCACAAGGTTGGTGGTTCAAGCTCACCAGCTGCTCCTTGGAAACCCTGTACAGGGTCATTGTGGGTCAGAACCCACTTGATGGTACTCAACAACAACCACAATGAGGATACCAGGAGCTCTGGTAGTATAGTGGATTATGAGCTGGGCTGCAAACCGCAAGGTCTGCAGTTCAAATCTACCAATGGCTCCATGGGAGAAAGATGAGGCTTTCTGCTCACGTAAAGATTTACAGCCTAGGAAACCCTACATGGGGTCACTATGAGTTGGAACCAACTTGGTGGCACATAACCACCAATAAGGAGTCCTGGTTTGGCACTGTAGGATAAGCACTGGACTTCTAACCACAAAGCTGGCAATTGAAATACACCAGGCACTTCTTAGAAACCCTATTCAGGAGTCGCTATGAGTCAGAACCAACTTAAAAGCACTCAACAACAATAAAGGAGTAAATCACATAAAGCATTTAAAGTGCATAGAACTTCTGTTGTTGTTGGGTGCCTTTGAGTCAAGTTGGACTCACTGCAGCCCTGTGCACAACAGGACAAAGCACTGCCTGGTTCTGCTCCAGTCTCAGAATCTTTCCAATGTTTGGACCCATTGTTGTAACCACTGTGTGGACCCTTCCCTTTTTAGCAGGGCTTCCTCTTTTTCACTGACCCTCCATTTTCCCAAGCATGATGTCCTTCTCCAGAGACTGGTCCCTCCTGTTCACATGTCCAAAGTGCATGACTAAGTCTCACCGCCCTTTGCTTCTAAGGAGCACTGTGGCCGTACTTCCTCCGAGATAGATTTGTTAGCTTTGGCAATCCATGGTATATTCAGTATTCTCCACCCAACACCATAAATCAATGCATCCATTCTTCTTTGGTCTTCCTTATTCATCGTCCAGCTTTCACGTGCACAGGAATATGATGCCTCGCACATCACAACGAATCACAGCAGATGATCTGACATATCAGCCTGAATAAGTCGACCACTGTAATGAGTATATATAGTATGATTCTTTTCATTTTTAAAAAGCAAACAAACAGACACATTTATGGCACATGATGATAAAACCTAACCCACTGTCACTGAGCTGATTCTGACTCATAGGACACGGTAGAACTGCCCCATGGGGTTTCCAAGCTTGTAAAGGTTTATGGAAGCAAACTGCCTCATCTTTCTCTTTGGAAGCGAATGGTGGGTTTGAACTGTCAACCTTCTAGTTAGCAGCCAACTGCTTTAACTACTGTGCTAATGGGTTCCTGGATGTGTCGATGTTGTTGTTGTTAAGTACCGCGGAGTCAGTTCTGTCTCATAGCGACCTTGAACAGGGATCCCGAGGCTGCAAATCTTTACGGAAGCAAAAAGCCTCATCTTTCTCCCGTGGAACAGCTGGTAGTTTTGAACTGCCGACCTGGAGGTTAGCAGCCCAATTTGTGTCGATAGGTGGCAAAAATGATTTGCACTTGTCTGCTAATGTAAAGGTGGACAATTTTAACCCATCTAGGAGTCCTGGCGTAGTGCTATAGGGTAAGCACTGGACTGCAAATTCGGTTTGAATCACATGGGATCTTCAAACTCTCCAGATGCTCCTTGGAAACACTGTACAGGGTTGCTATGAGTCAGAAACAACTCGACGGGACTCAACGGCACTTAACAACCACAATGATGCCATAGAGGAAAAGACTTGACAATCTGCTTACTAGTGTGACTGCCAAGAAAATGCTATGGAGTATTTCTACTCTGTAACACATGGGTCTCCACAAGTCAAAACTCAATGGCAAGTGAGAAGAAGAAGAAGACGATGTATGCTTGTGTATACTCATATGAACACAGAGGAGAATGTAAAGGCTCACACACCAAGCTGAACCTTCTTCCTTTGACAGCAGAATGACAGAGATGGAGCGACAACAAGGAAACCATTGTCCTTCTCTTTGTAAACCTCTGTTTTTGACTTGTCACAAGCATCCGTTTTGTAGCTTGAAAGGAACATCCAATAAAGTATCTAACAAGGCACTTACCTGCTGAATGGGGATTCAGTGAAATAAATTTCAGTGAAAATGCAGCAAAATTGTGGGGCCGTCAGCACAGAAAAGGAGAGTGGCAGCAGCCAGCATTCATTTGTATGTTGAATTGACTTAAAATCGACTTGAAAGAGAATTTTCCCCACTTCTTATATAGTGAAAAGGGATGCTATATAGTCAATTTAGGTACTTTAGCTGAGCATGGCATGGGGATTTTCTTGCACAAGGTGATCCCTACTCACCGTAACCCATTTGACCCTTGACATTTTGGTATTAAGGAGCTGCTAGCCAATGTATGTATGTATGTATGTGTGTGTGTGTGTGTGTGTGTGTATGACAAATATATATCATATATATATATCGTTCACTGGCTTTGCTTCTCTAGAAAATCCAGCCTAAGACTGTATCTCTTTTATAGATTGAAGGAGGAAACAACAGCAAAGCCTTTGAATCTGTGCTATAAAGGATTAACTTTGCCCAAAAGGCGGTCATTGCTCCTGGCTCCTAGGTGGTCACCTCTGTTGTCAGCATTGGTTGCTGTCCAGTTGATTCTGACTGCCTCAGGGTGAGCCCGTGTGTGCAGACTGGAACCAGAAGGTTTTCAAGGCTGTGATCTTTCAGGAACAGATCCCTAGGCCTGTCTTGGAGGCTCTCTGGATGGATTCCCACTGCCAACCTTTTGGCTACTTGTCAAGCACTTAACCTTTTGTACGACCAGGGACTCCAAGGTAACTTTAATGCTCTTGGAATGTTTTGTCTGATAAGAACAACTTAGTTTACCTTGGTGTTTTGGGTCATGACATGTTTCCAGTGCTAACAATGGAATTCAAGGTAGGATTTAACCTGGTAACAATAAGTCATTGTCATGGTCACATAGAACTCAGACACTACTCACAGGATGCACTGGACTGCAAGGTCAGTTTGAAATGCAAGGTTGGTGGTTGAAACCCACCAGTCGTGCCATGGAAACCCTACACAGGGTTGCTATGGGTCAGAACTGACTCAATGGCACTTAACAACAACAACAAGGAAGTGAACAGAGTACAATCCAGGTTTAGAAACAACTTGCGCTACTACAATTTTCCAGTCGGGAACACCTCACCTCTGCCATAGTGCAGACACATCCCGCTCTTGTCTTCAGTCTCTCAGCCATATGGTCCCTTGGCCTCTGCCCTGCAAGTGTTACAAAGCTTCTTTTGGTGGGAATTAAGAAGACTGGGGCTAGAAAACTGTATCAGGTAAATTCAAGATTGTTGTTGTTGTTGTTAAGTGCCGTCGAGTCAGTTCCGACCCATAGCGACCCTGTACAGGGTTTCCGAGGGTGTAAATCCTTATGGGAGTAGAATTCTCCCGCGGAGCGGCTGGTAGTTTCGAACCACTGACCTTAAGGTTCGCAGCCCGATTCGTAACCACTACGCTACCAGAGCTCCTTAAAAATTCAAGATAGCACAATCATAATTAAATGCTTCAGTTCTTCTTTGGTCTTCCTTATGCATTGTCCAGCATTTGAATACATACATATGAGGTGATTGAAAATGCCCTGGAACACTTTAGTGCTCAAGGTGATATCTTTTAAAGGGAATGTTGTTGTTCGGTGTGCTGTTAAGTCAGGGCGATACGTAGAGACTCTGTATGGGGTAAAGCTTTACAGGCACAGAAAGTCTCACTTTTTTCCCAAGGAGCAGCTGGTGAGTTTGAACTGTTGACCTTGTAGTTAGCAGTGTCATGCTTATCCTACAGTATGCCACCGCAGGCTCCTCATAGCTAAGATTGTTTCTGGTAACTGCTGTCTAGTTGGTTTTGACTCAGAGAAATCCTGTATAGGGTTTCCAAGGAGCAACTCCTGGATAAGATTAGAGGTCCAAATCTATGATCTGAATAGGTTTGTCCAAACTACCACTGGAGTTTCCTTGGGATGAGCTGTTTGTTGCCTCAACCTAAGACGTGTCCCTTAGATCTTAACTTGAATGAATCAAGATTTAGTCCTGAAGCACACGAGTCCTGAATCTTTTTTCAGTAAAGAAATTAACAGTGTCTACCACAAATTGTGGTAGATTCTTCTCCCCAATAGACGCAAACGCAGTACCACCAATGAGCTTTTTAGTCTCTGCCCTTCTCATTGTTTATTGGATCCATCTAGGGAGTCCTGGTGTGGCGCTGTGGCCTAATGTGTCAGACTATAAAGTCGTTTGAACTGCAATGTTGGTGGTTCAAACTTACCAGCTTCTCTTTGGAAACCCTATACAGGGTCGCTATGACTCAGAATAGACTTGATAGCACTTAACAACAACAACAACAACAAGCTTCCCAAAGTCTGAGGTACAAGGCCATTTTCATTCCAAGGAGCAAAAGTGATATGTTTTAGTCCACTGGGAGTCCAGAAGGCTTTGAAAAACTAGCTAGATCTGAGTGGCTCCCTGGATTGGCACTGTATAAAATGAGAACCAAAAAAAAGAGCAGTGATGAAGAGTGATGAAGTTGTTCCATTGGACTTCATTCCATCTTCCAACTACCTCCCATCAGCTTAGGCCTGGAGTACCAGCCAACTTCGGTTTACAGATTGTTTCCAAGTGGCCTACAGGATTGTAAATTTGACCCCAGTTGAGAACCATGAATCTATATGGTGTTCCAGTTCCTTCTAAATCTGAAATTGTAGACATTTGTAATGTTTAAAAAGCGATCTCTTTTATTTCTGTTGTGGTTGTTGAGAATATGCACAGCTAAGCATACTTCTGCCTGTACAATTTAGGGACATTGGTGACATTCTTCTAGTTGTGACCCCATTTTTACTCTGTTTCTGAATTATTCCTCCACACTTAAGGACACCTGGTGGCACTGCAGAATAAGCACTGGGTTGCTAACTGCAGGGTTGGGAGTTCTGCTCCTTGGGAAAAAGATGATGTTCTCTACTTCTGTAAGGATGGACAGCCTTGGAAACCCTATGCGTAGTCTCTATGAGTCATAATGATGGTGTCAATTTGGTCCCATTATGGACAGTTCTTTTCAAGGGCCCAATGCTCAACACAGACATTCTTTACTAATGAAGGTAAACTATGCTCTGGTGGCCACCACGCATCTGTCAGTTTGTTGTACCATGGTGACTTGTGTGTTGCTGTGATTCTGGAAGCTATGCCACTGGTATTTTAAATACCAACAGAGTAACCCATGGTGGCCAAGTTTCAGCTGAGCTTTCAGACTAAAACAGACTAAGAAGAAGAGGCAGACAATTTCTGAATGGTTAGCCGCTGGAAACCTTATAAGTAGTAATGGAACATTATCAGACACAGTGCCATAAGATGAGCCCCTCAGGTTGGAAGGCACTCAAAATGCGACTGGGAAAGAGCTGACTCCTCAAAGTAGAGTTGACTGTGATGATGCGAATGGATTAAAGCCCTCAGGACCTTCATTTGCTGATGGAGCACAACTCAAAATGAGGAGAAACAGCTGCAAACATCCATTAAGAATCGGAATATGGAACGAACAAAATATGAATGTAGGAAAACTAGAAGTTGTCAAAAATGAAATGGAATACATAAAGATTGATATCCTAGGCAGGACTGGTATTGGCCATTTTGAATCTGACAATCATATGGTTTACTATGCCAGGAATGACAAATTGAAGAGGAATGGTGTCTCATTCATCATCAAAAAGAACACTTCACAATGAAATGATATACGATAGGATGAATGTAAAGCTAATGTTCTCCCATGTAAACTATCACATAATTCACAATAAAACATTTGAAAAAAAAAACAAAAAACTTCAAGCTCTGTCTTAAAGTACTATGCTGTCTGTGATAGGATAACATCCATAGGCCTACAAGGAAGATCAGTTAATACCACTATAATTCAATTTATGCACTCGCCACTAAAGCCATTGATGATGACATTGAATAATTCTACTAACTTCTTTAGTCTGAAATTTATCAAATATGCAATCAAAATATTTTTATAATTACTGGCGATTGGAATGCATAATCTGGAAACAAAGAGTTGGAAAATATGGCCTTGGAGATAGAAATGATGCTAGAGATTACAGAATTTTATAAAACAAATGACTTATTCATTGCAAATACCTTTTTAAACAACACAAAAGACAACTATACATGTGGACCTCACCACATGGAATGCACAGAAATCAAGTTGATTACATCTGTGAGAAGAGACATTGTAAAAGCTCCATATCATCAGTCAAAAGAGGGCCAGGGGCAGACTGTGGAACTGACCATCCATTGCTCATAAACAGGTTCAGGCTAAATCTAAAGAAAATGAAATCAACTCCAGAAGAGTCAAAACATATCCTTGAATATACCCCACCTGAATTTAGAGATTGTCTCACTAATAACTGAAGACCAGAAGAGTTGTGGAATGACATAAAGAACATCATACAGGGAAAAAGCAAGAGGATGTTAAAAAGACAGGAAAAGAAAAGACCAAAATGTATGTCACATGAGATTGTGACACTTACTCTTCATCATAGAGAAACTGAAGTGAATGGAAGATATGAGGAGGCATAAGAGTCCTGGGGTGGGACTGGGGGATAAAGCACTGGACTTCAAGGTCAGTTTCAACCACAAAATCAGCAGTTCAGACTCACCAGCCACTCTTAGGGAACCCTGTACAAGGTCACTATGATTCGGAACTGACTCAACAGCACGTAACAACAACAGCAACAAATAGCTAAACAGAAAATTTCAAATGGCAACTCAAGAAAGACAATGTCAGGTTGTAATGCTTGTGCGAAGACCTGGAGTTAGAACACCAAAAGGGAAGAACGCACACGGCATTTCTCAATCTACAATATTGAAGGATTCTGTGGGGAAAATAATGAATGATGCAGGAAGCATCAAAGGAAGATGGAAGGAATATACAGTCATACCAAAAAGAAATGGTCTATGTCCAACCATTTCAAGAGATAGCTTATGATCAGGAACCACTAATAATGAAGGAAGAAGTTCAAGCTGTCTTGAAGGCATTGATGAAGAACAAGGTTCCTGAATTGAAATACAAATTGAAATATTTCAGCAAGCTTATATAGTACTGGATGCACTCACTCATCTATGCCAAGGAATTTGAAAGACACCTACCTGGTCAGTAGATTGGAAGAGACCCGTGTTTGTGCCCATTCCATTGAACAATGTCATTAATGTCCCATGCAAGTAAAATTTTGCTGAAGATAATTCAAAAACATTTGCGAGAGTATATCAACAGCGAATTGCCAGAAATTGAAGCTGGATTCATCAGAGGATGTGAAATAAGGGATCATTACTGATGTCAGATGAGTCTTTGATGAAAGCAAAGAACATAGAAAGATGAGTACTTGTGCTTTATTGACTATGCAAAAGATTTCTACTGTGGGGATCATGATAAGCATTAGAGAATATTGCAAAAATGGGTATTCCAGAATAGCTAATTGTGCTTACTAGGAACCTATACCCAGACCAAGGAATAGTTGTTCAGACAGAACAAGAGGATACTGAATGGTTTAAGATCAGGAAAAGTGTGTGCTAGGGTTGTATCCTTACACCATACTTATTGAATTTGTATGTTGAGCAAATAATTCAAGGAGGTGGATTATCTGAAGAAGAACATGGCATCACATTGGAGGAAAAATCATTAGTAACTTATGATACAACTTTGCTTGCTGCAAATGAAGAGGACTTTAAATACTGACAAAGATCAAAGACTGCAGTCTTCAGTATAGGTTTCACTTCAATGAAAAGAAAATAAAAATCCAATAAATAACATAATGAATAGAGAAGAAGATTAAAGTTGTCAAAGACTTCATTTTGCTTGGATCTACAATCAACACTCATGGAAGCAGCAAAAAAAGAAATCAAATGGTATATTCCATTAGGCAAATCTACTGCACAAGACCTCTTCAAAGATGTTAGTTCAAGGACTGATGTGTGTCTGACCTAAGCCATGGTGTTGTCAGTAACCTCGTCTGTATGTAAAAGTTGAACAATGAGTAAGTAAGACCACAGAAGAAGTGATTGATGCATTTGAGTTATGGTGTTGAAGGGGAATATTAAAAGTACCAGAGACTGCCTGAAGAACAAACCAATCTGTGTTGGAAGAAGTACAGCCATAATGCTCTTTAGAAGT
>NW_006408620.1:3247780-3249633 GCF_000296735.1 Chrysochloris asiatica | reverse complement strand
AGTGTTTCCTTCTGTTGTGCAGAGGGTTGTTAAGAGTCAGAATCGATTTAAAGCACCTAACAACGACAGCAATATCCTGGTGGAGCTGTAGGTTATGGGCTGAGCTGCTAACCTCAAGGTCAGCAGTTCATATTTACCAGTGGGTTCACAGGAGAATCATAAACTGTCAGCTCCCATAAAGATTTAGTCTCAGAAATCTTTTATAAGGTCAACATGAGCCAGAATCAATTCCTTGGGTTGGGTTTGGAGGTATTTGGTTTAAAGAAGACTTCTGAGGATATTTTCAGTATAAGTTTTAAAGATTATTTCAGGGTAATAGTTTCAGGAGTTCATATAGCCCCAATGGCCCCAGAAAGTATAGATCCCGTGAAAAACCTGAAATTCTGTTCTTCAATATACCCTCTTTTGATCAAGATTCTTCCATAGATAATGTAAAGGTAGACATTTTATGGCAAAGGGAAAAGAGTGATTAACTTTGCAGTCTATGAGCAGAGGTCCCTGGGACCATCAAGACCCTACCCAGAGAAGCAGTGATGCCAGAGATGGAGGCAGAGACGATGACATGGAGAGGTGGAGCAACTGGGGACTTTAGACCCAGAGAGGGAGAGGGGCTGTGTGCTGAAGACCAGGGAACAGGCTTGCAGGGTATACCCTGTGGTTGGTTGATGATGCATGGAGGAGACCATGACAATGAAACGATATACGATGGGATCAATGTGAAGCTAATGTTCTCCCATAAATGATCACATAATTCACAATAAAGCGTTAAAAAAAAAAAAAAAAGATTCTTCCATAGAGTCTTTGAACAAAACATTCAGTAGGCAGTTGTGATTTAATATTTGCTTTATGGAAATGGTCCATGGTAACTGAAAGTGTCTTACTATACAGCATTAACATCTCCGTTTTTATTGAACATCTACTGTGTGGTACTATGGCATTTTCTTTTCTCTGGAGAGAACTTTGATGATTTTCAAACAGTTCTACAATATAGTTTCATTAATATATTTTTTAAATAGCCCATCTCCATGATGTGAAGGGGTAAAGAGGGGAATACTGTCAAGATGCTTGGCTGTCTTTTGAATCTTGGTTTCCCTTGCCTACCATTGTAAAACAGACACTTGAAGAGGGGAGAAAGGACTATCCAGAATCATCACTACAGAAAGTTGGTAAGTCCGTCTTCAGCTTATAACTGACTGGAATACCTTAAAGGGGACTAGACATTGCCCAGTGAAAGAGGCTTCCAGTGGAGCTTTTACACTGCACAAGACCATAGGTGGAATCAAGTACCCCATCCAGAACCAACTGAGGTAGAAAATTTCCACTGGAAAGGACAAGTAGACCAGCCTGGAGTGGCTTGAAGAACAGAAGATAGTTCATGAGAGAAAGACCAGCAGGAAAAAATCGAAACAATAACAGAAGTCTGATTACTACAAGAACAAATAAGCGGTTTGCCTGGGAGCCATCAAGGCACGTGGTTGGGACCCCTCATAGCAAACCCCCTTCCAAGACTGAGACTCAAGGGGAATATGTGAGCAGGTGTGGTCTGGCTGGTGACCATGATGGTCACCAATAAGGGGAAGAGGGGGAAAGAACAGCATTGAAGTTGTGAGCTAAGCCCCACCACATTCAATAGATCCCTGTGAAACCAGGTGGAGACATGGATGGCCACAGAGGCCTAGAGCAGAGAATGAAGCATCCAGCTGATAGGAAGTAAGGGGAGATGCACAAGAACACCCATACTTGCAGATAGTACCCACTTGACCTGGCTTGGATGACTGGATAGTCAGAACTCAACTAGAAAAAGAAAGAAGAGAGGGAAAAGAAAAAAAAGAAAAAAAAAGAGTAACCTGCTA
>NW_006408620.1:3234744-3235725 GCF_000296735.1 Chrysochloris asiatica | reverse complement strand
TCTTCCGATCATTTTTCCAGGTAGCTATCTTGCAAATTTCTTGGCATAAATGAGTGAGCACCTTCATTGCTACATCAGGTTGTTAAAGGATTTCAGTTTGATTTCCATAAATTCCTGGAGCCTTGTTTATTGCCAAAGTCTTCAGAGCAGCTTGGGCTTTTTCCTTCTTCTATCACCGGTTCTTAATTATACACTATCTATTTAAATGGTTGGACGTTGACTATTTCTTTTTGGTACAGTGACTTGTATATTACTTCCTTCTTCTCTTGATGCTTTCTGCGTCAATCAAAATTTTCCCTATAGCATCCTTCAATATTTCAAGTCAAGGCTTGAATTTTTTCTTCAGTCCTTTCAGCTTGAAAAAGGCTAAGCATGTTCTTGCCTTTTTGTTTCTTAATCCCTTGCCTTTGTACATTCTAATACTTGACTTTGTCTTTTCAAACTGCCCTTTGAAATTTGCTGTTCAACTCTTGACCTCCTCATTTCTTCCATTTGTTTTAGCATCTCTACGCTGGAGAGCAAGTTGTTTCAGAGTCTCTTCTGATATCCAATTTGGTCTTTTCTTTGATACCTTTTGCAAAACTCTATCATGCAATCTCTAGCATCAGGTTCCATCACCAAGGTCATATTTTCCAACTACTGATCCTTCCTCTTTGTGTCTAACTTTCACATTCCAGCCCCCAATGATTACCAATACCTCCTGATTCCATGCTCGATCAATTTCAGACTGAAGAAAGCCTTCAGTGTCAGCATCACTGACTTCAGTGATTGGTGTGTAAATCTGAATACTAGTGGTATTAACTGGTCTTCCTTGTAGGCATATGGATATTTTCTATCTATATATCTATTTAAAATTTTATGGGTTCACATAGTTTAGCTTCTTTAAAGAATTAACTTTAATTTTATATTGTCAACATCAGCAATTCCCTGTTCACTTAGAATGGTTCACTTTATTCAGATGAAACGTTTGGTAAGCAGTAT
>NW_006408620.1:3231570-3233311 GCF_000296735.1 Chrysochloris asiatica | reverse complement strand
CAGAATGGATACTACTCAGTGGAGATTCTACATTGCTCCACACCCTCTGGATCTAGGTTCCCTCTTGAAAGCTTATAAGCCAGTCACTTCTTGCCTCTGTACCCCCCTCCCCATTCTGGGTAGCCAATGTCCAAGTTGCCCATCCCTGTCCTCTCCATGTGTGGAGGGGGTGGGAGTGATCCTCGCTGTGAAGATTTGTTCATTCTTTTGAGCTATTGCTTCCATAGGTGTAGGTCAAGTTCATCAAATTGTATCAGATTATTCTTTCTTCCCTCTTCTTTCTTCATCTGTTTGAGCTCTGATCCTGCAGCCATTGAACCAGGTCAGGTGGATATTATCTGCAAGTGTGGGTGTACTTATGCGTGTGCCCTCGCTTCTTATCATCTGGATGCTTCATTCTCCACTCCATTCCTCTGTGGCTATGTCACTGACTCTGGGTCCAAGAGTCCCCTGGACTTGGCACACTGCTGGCCAACCAGGTCTCCATCCAGGTTCACAGGAGTCTATTGAGCATTGTAGGGCTTAGCTCACAGCTTCATTGCTGTTTTTCCCTCACTTCCCCTTGTCGGTGACGAACATGGTCACCAATCAGAGCATGCATTCCAATTGAGCCTTAGTCTTAGAAGGGGGTTTGTATTCAGGGGGACCCAACCACTTGCCTTTATGTCTCTTGGGCAAGCCACTTGCTTGTTCTTGTAGTAATCAGTCAGCCTGCCTATATTGTTGTGTATTTATCTTATCAGTCTTTCTTTCAGGATGTATCTTCTGTTCTGGCCACTCCAAGCGGGTCTGCTTGTCCTTTCAAGTGGACCTTTCCCCTCAGAAGATTCTGGATGCTGTTCAGGATTCCATCTATGGTCTTGTGTAATGCAGAGGCTCCACAGGAAGCCTCCTTCGCTGGGCACGTTGTAGCCCCCTTTTAGGTATTCCAATCAGTTATAGGCAGAAGATGGACATACAAGCTTGCTATGGTGATATTTCTGGCTATTCCTTTCTCTCTCCCTCCAGTGTCTATTTTATAATGGTATGCCAGCAGAACTAAGATTCAACAGACAGCCAAGCATCTTAACATTATTTCCCTCCTTTTCCCCATTCAAACCATGTCTCAATCTCTATCCCAGAGCCCTGTTGTTCCAAGATTTTGCATACATCATTATTTACCTCTGTCCCACTTCAGCTTCACATTCATCCTATCATATTTCATTTCATTGCAGTGATTCAAATCCCCTCCATGGATCATCAAATAACCAAAGGATACACCCCACAGGCCCGCCCACCCTGGTTGTCAGCAAACAGCTCCTCTCCCTCCCTGAGTCCTGTGTCCCTAGCCACTCCATCTGTCCATGCCATCATAGTCCCCCCAACCATTTTGGGTCTGGGCAGTTTCCTGCCCCACCCCAAAGTATTCCAGTTAGTTGTAGGCTGGATCCGGGCCCACATGTTTCTGTTGTGATGTTTCTGGCTGTTCCCCCACCTCAAGTGTCTATTTCACAATGGTAGGCAAGGGAGACCAAAATTCAAAGATGGTCAAGCATCCGAACATTATTCCCCTCATTTCCCCCTTTCAAGCCATGCCTCAATCCCTGTATCTGAAGCCCTGTTATTCCAGGGTTGTGCATACCTCATCATTTAGCTCTGTCTCACCTAGCGCATGTGAACCTGCCCAAAGGTTCCCCCTTCTGCCTTGTTCTTTTTGTCCCCTCCCCCTTCTTGTGTATTGCCAGCCTTTCCCCCCTCCCCC
>NW_006408620.1:3195619-3230761 GCF_000296735.1 Chrysochloris asiatica | reverse complement strand
GAACCGACTCGATGGCACTTAACAACAACAACAACAAATGGCTTATGATAGTGAACATTTCTTCATATGTTTGTTGGCTGCTTGGATCTCCTCCTTGGTGAAGTGTCTGCTCATGTCCTGTGCCCACTTTTTAATTGCGTTATTTGTCTTTTCCTTGTAGAGGTGTTGTAGTTTCCTATATATGTTAGAAATGAATCCCTTATCTGATGTGTTGTTGCAAAACATTTTTTCCCATTCTGTGGGTTCCCTTTTTACTCTTTTGGTTAAGTCTTTTGATGCACATAAGTTTTTAATTTTTAGTATGTTCCACTCATCTATTTTGTCTATTTTTGTTTGTGTACTTTTCAAAATGTGTGGTAGTCTGTATATGCCCTGAATTAGCGCCCTCACATGTGTCCCTGTTTTTTCATTGATGACCTTCATAATTCTGGGATTCACATTTAGATCTTTAATCCATGCTGAGTTCGTTTTTACATAGGGTGTGGGGCAAAGGTCTTGTTTCAGTCTCTTCTATATCGCTTTCCAGTTCTGCCAGCACCATTTGTTAAAGAGACTGTCTTTTCCCCATGCAATATGCCTAGGCACTGTGTTGAACACCATTTGGTTGTATGTGGTTGGGTTAATTTCTGGATTCTCGATTCTGTTCCATTGATCAGTGTAAAGATGCCCAGTCTTGAAAGCCCTGTGGAACCATTCCACTCCTATTATGTTTCTGTGACTCTGAATCAAGTAGATGGCAATGGATTTGGGGTTCAGGAAATAAGAATACTAGTTCTTTACTGACCAGAAATACTTAAATCCAAACTACTTAGAACTTGACCTAATCCTCTTTACCACATAAAATAATAAATAACTCTCCCAGAGTGTAGAAAATCATTTAGTGCATCAGATCCAATACTCTGATAAAATAATAATACCCTTCTGATCTCAGGGGGCCTATTTCCTGTTAAACAAGCCTGAGGCTGTATGTAACTGCTCAATATCAAATCAACTGTTTGGGGGTTTCTTTGTAATTGTTTCATAAAGCTGTTAAAACGGCTGTGGGCTGAGCAATTAATAAATTAACAAAACGAATTGATCCGATTTAGTCATTATCTTGCTAGAGAAAGTGGTCCAAGCAATACAATTTCACACGGTACTTGTTTTCAGTCTTCATGTCACTTTGTGTGCATGTGAAGTGAGCTTGCTCCTTCCCTCCACTTTCGGTCAGTGGTTTCTCTTTGGGACTGAGACTTCGGCCTCTCTCCGAGCCTCAGCTGTGTTCATCCTTGGATGGCACAACAGCTCAATGCTTGATGACTTACTGAGAGGTTAGTGTGATTCAATACCACTCAGAGGCGCCTTGGAAGGCAGGTCTGGTGATTTGCTCTCAGAAGGTCACAGACTTGGGAACCCTGTGGAGCACAGTTCACAGGAGTCACTGTGTTTATGGGAGATTCCCAGGGGTGTGGCCTGCAACACCTTTCATCTTACAAGAGGTAAAGGAGTGGAGTGCATCCTTTAGACCTGGGCTACTTGCACTGGGAGGCTCCTAGATGCAGGGAAAGATTGATGCCGAGACCCATGGAGCTCTCCAAGGCCTGCAGGAAGGAGAAAAGAATGCTCGCCAGAGCTGGCACTCTGAATCAGGCCTCTAGCTTCCTGAACTGTGAGAGGATAAGTTTCTACTTGTGCTGTTTCTGGTCAAGCAGCGCCAGAGAGCTAAGACACCGTGAGTCAGAAGCAAGGCAATGGCGACATAGCAAGAGCACAGGCTCTGCTGTGTGTATTAGTGGGGAGCCCTTTTCCTTGACATTCCCATCAATGGCACTGCTACCCATTGCTGCAGATCCAGACAACTACAATGTCTCCCCAGCTAAGCTCCCAGCCCTCTGCCCCTCCTCCATACAAGCTTCTTTAAAAACATTATTATTTCTTTACATAAGTATGAACGCATTATCCTTATTAAAATCCAAAGCATTAAGGATATGACTCGAATCCCTCTGATCATCTTCTTGTTATGGATTTAATTGAATCCCTTGACAAATATGCTGAAGCCCCAACCCAACTCCTGCCTGTGGATATGACTTTGTCGACATCACTTACTCATGTTAAAAACAACAACAAAACACATCGCCGTCCACTTGGTTCCAACTCATAGCGATCCTAGAGGAAACAGTACAACTACCCCATAGGATCCTGGGCTGCAGTCTTAGTAGTGGAATCGATTGTGAGCTGAGCTGCTAACTGCAAGGTCAGCAGTTTGAATCCACCATTCACTCCATAGGAGACAGACACATGAGGCTTTCTGCTCCCAGAGAGATTTACAGCCTCGGAAACCCTATGCAGAGTTGGAAAGATTTACACCTTCAGAAACCCTATGCAGGGTCACTGTGTGTCAGAACTGACTCTGTGGTACATAACCTTTACAACCAATCTTTACAGAAGCAGACTGTCACATCTTCCTTCCCTGGAGAAGTCGGTGGATTCAAACCACCAACCTCTTGGCTAGCAGCTGAGCACTTTAATTACTGTGCAACCAAGGATCCTTATTCATATACAAACCAAAACCAAACCCACTGACATCGAGTCTATTCGACTCATATCAATGCTGATAGGGTTTCTGAGGTTGCAAACCCTACGGGGGGAGAAAGCCGCATCTTTCTCCGTCAGAGCAGCTGCTGAGTTTGAACTGCCAAGCTATATTCCAGTCATTTTCTAGGTGTATCTAATCTTTCCCAACTCGCTCTATACTAATGTAGGTACCATAATTGTTTCCATCTTACAGAAAAACAAACTAAGACCCAGAAAAGTTAAAGAATTAGTCAAAAGTTGCATAGCTTAAAAATGGTAGAGCCAGGGTCTAGTTCTTAATCACTCATCTATATTGTTATTGTTGTTGTTGTTGTTAAGTGCTGTTGAGTCGATTCTAACTCACAGCAGCCCTGTGTAGGGTTTCTGAGAAACCACTGGTGAGTTTGAACTGCCTATCTTATAGCTCAAACCGGCCTTGCAACCCAGTGCATTAACCCACAGCACCACACACATATGCCATTGCCGCTTTTATTGTTGTTATTGTACATGGACTGATCGTTTACATGGGGGAACATGGGTTTTGCACTCATCCTATCGTATTTCGTTTCACTGCAATGATAGAGTCTCCTCTGTGCATCATCATTCAACAGTATTTGCTTCTATTCCCTCTGTTTTGTTTTTGAATGTACACAGAAACACTCAGGAATCATTTAAACAACCAAAAGGCACATTCTGCAAGTTTTCCTCCTGGCTGCCAGCACACAGCCTTTCTCTTTCCATGAGTCTAGAGCCCTCAGCTGCTCTGTCTCTCGTGTCCTTATCTCTACCTCCATCTCTGATGTCACTGCTTCTCTGGATAGGGTCCCACATTCCACCCATTGCCTTTTTTAAGCCTTTCCTAATCTATACTCCCCAGCTGCTCCTTGGAAACCCTATACAGGGTCACTGTGAGTCAGAACTGAATCGACAGCACTTAAAAACAACAATATACCTGGTGTGGCATTGCAGGATAATGCACCAGACCTCAAAGTCCATTTGAACCACAAGATTGGTCGTCCAAACTCACCAGTCACTCCTCAGAAACGCGATCAGAGTCATTGTGATTTGGAATCAACTCAACAGCACATAACAACAACAAACTATACCCCAGGCCGTTATATTCATTCTCCTGTCCAGCAAGCTTTCTTGAGCTCCTAGTATGTGCCATGTTCGATTCTAGCTTCTGGGGATATTGTCATTGTTAAGTGCTGTCAAGTCAATTCCGACTCATATTGATCCTCTGTAGGGTTTCCAAGGAGCTGCTGGTGAGTTTGAACTGCTGACCTTGCAATTCAAACCAACCCTGTGGTCTAGTGCTTATCCTGCAGTGTGATCAGAACAGTATTTGTCAGGTTAGTAAATCTGACCTTCCAGTACTTTCTGCTACTGTTTATCTTCTTACATTTTTTTGTTTTGTTTTTTTACATTCTCCCATTAACTACGTGCTCCTTCAGGGGAGCAGTTGTGTTTTTGCCTTTGGGTATCTCCTTTAACACTTTGTTGTTGTTGTTGTTAGATGCCATCGAGTCGGTACCGACTCATAGCGAACTTATGCCCAGCAAAATGAAACACTGCCCGATCCTGGGCCAACCTCACTATTGTTGCCACGCTTGAGTCCATCGATGCTGTCACTTTGCCAATCCATCTTGCTGGGGGGGTCTTCCTCTTTTTCTCTGACCCTCCACCTTACCAAACATGATATCCTTGTCCAGCGACTGGTCCCTCCTGGCAATATGTCTGAGTATAAGAGATGAAGTTTGGCCATCCTTAGCTCATCATAATTGCTTAATTAGCATGTAATGATGATGACAGAATACATATTGACTTGTACAGATTGTTTAAGGCTTATCCACGAAGGCATTTGAGATATGGTGCTACGTAAACCTGTTGGGGTTAGCTGCCCTTGAGTTGATTCCAACTCGGGGCAACCCCTTGTGTGCAGAGTAAAACGGCTCCGTGGGATTTTCGAGGCTCTGACCTTTTGGAAGCAGACTGCAGACGTCTTCTGAGGTGCTTCTGAGTGGGTTTCAACTTCCAACCTTTTGGCTAACTATTTCAGCCACCCAGGGACTCCAGGTAACCCTAAAGACTTACTAACAAATCTGACTCCCACCTCTGTATCAAGAACACCACTCAACATACTGTGCCAACCCATTTGTTGAGGACTTTGGTGGCCCCATGGAGGAAGCAGGACCTCAGTGTCTAAAGATCATCTGAAAGACCTCACCTGAGATCCCAGATTCCCTCAAAGCAGATGGATGAAACCCTGGGACTGAACTCGGGGGTTTCAAGGGCTTGTGGTCTGAGAGACATATGCAGAGCAATCCTGGCTCTTAGCCCCAGCCTCTCCCACTAGAAGAGACAACAATGAGAAGAGCGTCTGTTCTTCAAAGTATCTGTGTGTCTGTCCACTGTACCTCCTCCAGGACTTTTTCTGCTATGCTCCATGCCCCTATTGCCCATACTTAACACTGAATACCTTCATATAGACTTTGTTGTTATTGTTGTTGTTAGGTGCTGTCAAGTCAGTTAGACTCATAATGATCCTGTATAGGGTTTCTGAGGACCAAATGGTGAGTTTGAACCGCCAACCTTGTGGTTGAAGGCTTATCCTACAGTGCCACACCAGGACTGTTGGTCAGAAAAATATTTGCATGTATCTATAAGATGAGTTTCTGGGTAGTACAGATGGTTTGCTCTCAACTATGAGCCGAGAGTCCTGGTGTAGGTGCTGTAGGATAAGCACTGGACCCCAAGGTCAGTTTGAGCCACAGCATTGGTGGTTCAGACTCACCAGACACTCCTCAGAAACCCTACACAGGATTGCTAGGAGTCGGAACTGACCCTATGGCATTTAACAACATCATCATCATCAGCCAGGAGGTTGGCTGTTCAAATCCACCCAGAAAGTACTGGTGACCTGCTCCTGAAAGGCCACAGGCTTGAAAATCCATAGAACAGTTCTCTGCACACGTGGAATCTCTGCACAAATTGGTATCAGCTTGACAGCATCAAACACTAATCCCTAAAATGCATGGCTTGAAAGAAGATACCCCTACCTTACAACATTGTAGGTCCTAGTGTGACTCTGTAGGATAGGCACTGGACTGTTAGCCACAAGGTCTGCAGTTCCCACCCACCAGCTGCTCCTTGGAAACCCTATATAGAGTCACTGTAAGTCGGAACTGACTCAGTGGTACTAAGCAACAACTCTGTTTCTGTTCTTTCTCTTTTACATGATATTAGAGGCTGACAAGAGAAACAGAGAAAGGCAGGTGACAAAACCAACATCAACAACAAAAACAGAGAAAGACCTGGAGTGCATTGTGCTTACGGTTTGAGAGTTCCTCATCCTCTTGCCAACACGGGCAAGAAGAATCCACTAGGCTGAATTGATCAAATTGTGTCTTGTTTATGGGAACGTGAATGAGTGTAGCCGTTTTGAGAACTTAATTATTCTGCTTTCGTTAGAGTCAGTATAACCAGGCACTGCTTCACGCAGCTTGCACGCCCCTGGCTCCCTTTCCTGCTCTTGCTTCTTAGATGAATGCTTTAACAATTGTTAGAATGTAAATGGGCACCTAGTTCCACTTAGAACCTGGTCCCTGTTAGTGTAGCTTCCAAAAAGGAGGACCATCTAGGCCAGGAGTGAGAACCCTTTTTCCTATCAAGGGCCTTTTGGATATTTATAACATCATTTGCGGACCATAGAAAATTATTAACTTAAAAAGAAGCCTGCTAGCTGTGGACTCGAGATTCATGGAAAGAGAGGGACTGAGTGCTGGTGGCCAGGAGGCTGGCTTGCAGAATGTGCCCTGGGGTTGTTTACATTATTATATATTCCTGAGTGTTTTTGTGTATATCTCTCCACCTGTGCCCGCAGCCCCAAGAGAAAAAAGAAAACAGAGGGAATGGAAGCAAATGCTGTTGAATGATGATGCATGGAGGAGATTATAATCATTGCAATGAAACTATGAGTGTAAAGCCAATGTTCTCCCATGTAAACTATCACTCAGTTCACAATTAAAAAATAAATTAAAAGGAAAAAAATTAGCCTGCTATATTTGTATGGCAGGAATTGCGGTTGCCTTGGCAGGGTCAGACCAAATGCTGTTGCGTTACAAAGCCCATGGGCCAGACGTTCCCCACCCCTGATCTAGGCAAACAGGCATAGTGAGATAAACTCTGGTGAGTTTATCGGGACATTGTGAATTAGTACTGATGTTAGAATGACAAGATTATAGCCCACCTGCATGTTGTACTAATTAACATTGTTAAACAGGTATTTACGGCTTGTAAGAAACAGCGATTGGACACCAGACAGTTAAGTTCCTAAAAATAAAGGCTTTTCTTTTCTTTGTTTATCTGGAGTGTTTGTAAATTGGACTCAATCACTCCAAGGCGTTGGACCCAAGCTTTGGGATAACATTTATTTACAGACAAGACAATGCCTTTGTTAATTTTCTGGAGGCAAGTTTTTGTTGATTTTTCTTGGTTCCGTTCCAACACTGGGATTAACTTCAGCCCATTTAGTTGGTCTGCGTAGTTTGATTTGAATTCTTGTTCATTGCCAGGTGTTGTTCAGAGAAAGACGTCTTCTGATTCCAGCACCTTGGATTGGTACAGTGTTGAGGGTAGAAATACAGCCATGTAAGTTTCTGCTGTTTCCATATTACAGATGAAAGAACTGAAGGTCAGGAAAAGGAATTGCCTATGTGAGTGTTAGAGTGGATATTAGAATTTGTTATTGTTTTTAATAGGTGTTAAATCTGACTCATGGTGACCCCATTATGTCAGAGCAGAACGGTGTTCCAGAGAGATTTAAGAAAATGTTTTCATTGTTTCTGTTGAAAATGTACACAGCAGAACATATACCAATTGAACATGTCTACATATACAATTCACTGGCAACGGATTACATTCTCACCCTCTTTTTCAGAGTTGTTATTCCCCCATTAACATAAGCTCACACACAGCCTCTTGAGTTTCCTAGCTGATCTTTCCAGTTGCTGTTAGTCAATTGTATCCCATATGTTGTTGTTGTTAGGTGCCATCAAGTCAGTATCAACTCATATCGACCCTATGGACAACAGAACCAAACACTGCCTGGTCCGGCGCCAACCTCACAAACTTTGCTAAGCTTGAGCCCATTGCTGCTGCCACTGTTGGGGGGGTCTTCCTTTGTTTCTCTGACCCTCCATTTTGCCAAACATGATGTCCTTCTCCAGAGACTGGTCCCTCCTGATAATATGTCCAAAATAAGAGAGATTAAGTCTGGTCCTAACACGAGCACAATGCTCAAGGCAGACAGGCTTTACTAATTAAGGTAAATTACTGTTTGGTCTTAACAAGATTTCAGGGGCTGTTTTTGGTTGAAGGGTTAAAGATGATCTCAGGATAATAGTTTCAGGGGCTCATCCAGCCTCCGTGACTTCGGAAATTCTAGGTTATACTCTGGTAGCTTAGTGGTTACGAGTCGGGCTACTAATCTCAAAGTCAGCAGTTTGAAACTACCAGCGGTTCCCCCAGAGAAAGATTAGGCTTTCTGTTCCTATGATGATTTACAACCTCAGAAACCCTGTGTAGGATCACTATGAATCAGAACCAACTCCACAGCACACCACTGCCAGCACCACCACACCTGTGAAAAGCTAGCTGACTGGCGGTTTTCAATGGCTGGCATCTGTCAGAAGCAGAGGGTCAAGTCCATCTTTTGAGGCACCCCTGAGTGGGTTCAAACCAAGGCCAACCTTTCAGCTCATCATCGAGCACTTAACTGTTTGTGCCACCCAGGGACTTTGAGTATTAGAATATTATTGCTGTCAAGTGCCATTGAGTTGGTTCTAACTCATAGCGACCATGAATAGGGTTTCTAAGGAGAGGCTGGTGAGTTTGAACCACCAATCTTATGGTTCAAATTGACCTTGCAGTCCATCACGTTGTCCCGCAGCACCACACCAAGACTCTGAATATTAGAACACAAGACTTCAAATCCTTGTTCAATCACCCGTTTTTATCGTAATGCCTTCCTTCTCTGTATTGAGTATATCCTTTTAGATTAATACCAGCATTAGCCAGAGAGGTCTAGATAATATACATCTTATCCCACCAGTTCCATATGGGTGAGTTCTACGAATACCAAACCACTCTGCATTCCCCACCCATCGAGTGATTGTTTCTACCTCTCTGGTTTTCTCACATGGTTCTGTCTTCTTCTCCTACTCAGCCCATCTATGTGAGGAGAGAGACTCCTCTTCTTTCCAGACTCAGCTCAAAGACCACTTCCTCCAGGAAGCCTTCCATGTTCTCACTTGTGTTCCCAGCCTTCTCTTTCAATTTGCCAGTTTACCAATTTTGAGTATACAATTCAGTGACAGTCACTGTATCGCCATGTTGTACAGTTGACACCATTCTCTATTTCCAAAAGGTTTTCATCGCCCCAGACAGACATTCCATGCTTCCTACGCAGTAACTCCCCATTCTCACACATAGTCCTGGTATGGCGCTACAGGATAATGCACTGGACCACCAGGTCAGTGGTTCAAATTCACCAGCCGCTCCTCGGAAACTCAATACGGGGTCATTATGAGTTGGAGTCAACTAGATGGTGCTTAGTCACAACAACCTGCACATAACTGCAACTAAACTCTGGTCTCTGAGCATTTGCCTGTTCTAGATATTTTGTGAAAGTGGGGTCAGTCAGTCTTTGTCTTTTTGTATCTGACTGATTTCACTCAGCGTAATGTTTTCAAGTTTTACCCATGCCGTGGCATGCATCAGAACATAATTTCTCTTTATGACTGAATAACACCCCATATCCCATTGCATGTAAGTATGTATGCATGCGTGATGCATATGATTCACATTTGACTACTGACCCTAAGTTTGGTGGCACCACAGAAGAAAAACCTGGTGATCTGCTTTTGTAGATTACAACCAAGCCTACCCTATGGAGCACTCCAACTCTAACACATGAGGTTGTCATGAGTCAGAGGTGACTTGTTGTTGTTGTTATTGTTTTTGTTGTTGTGAAGTGCCGTCCAGTCGGTTCCGACACATAGCAACCCTGTATAGGGTTTCCGAGGAGCAGATAGTGAACTTGAACTGCCGACCTTGCAGTTCAAATGGCTTTGCTGACTGAGTATGGTTATTTGTTTGTATAGCCTAGTGAATTAAGGAGCTCAGATAACGTAATGGTTACAAATTGGGCTGCTAACCTTAAGGTCAGCAGTTCAAAACTGCCAGCCATTCTGTGGAAGAAAGATGAGACTTTCTGCTCCTGTAATGATTTAAAGCCTATACAAGGTTGCTATGAGTCGGAACTGACTCCACGGCACACACACACCAGCCTAATGAATTATTGAATATGTCTTTTCTAGCCTTAGTCTTTGTAACTCCCACCAAATGACTCGATTCCTGATGGGTCTGGGTAAGGGAAGGTTGAAGGAGATACTGATAGGGTGATATGATTCAGCTGTGGATGTTAACAGAATCTAATGTAATTGTAAACACTTGTAACTATAGCAGGCTATAAGATGAGCCGTCTCAAAACTAGGAGGGTGGGATCCTGCTACCATCAAAGAAAAGCCAGGAGTGGAGTGTGTTCTTTGGACCCCGATATCCCAGTGCCTTGAGCCGCATTGATCCAGGGACAGAAAGCTGTGACACCCGAGGAGTGGGACAGCAGCAGCGGCAGCATCAGAACTAAGAGTCAGAGCGTCAGACAGAGCAGTGGACTCTCCAGCTCCCAAAGCTAGTGAAACTGAGTGACTTTGGGCAGGAGTCTTGTTTGCAGAGTGGGCTATCTCCAGGCACTTAATTGGGGGAGCTAGGTTTGCTGACTTGTGGAGCTGAAGCCACCGTTCCTTCAGGTTGAGGCTTATGGTGCAGTGATATGTCCTGTGGGCATTTGTCAGCAGCCCTGAAAGAGCTTTGTAGTTGCCTGCGGAGAGAGAGGCCTGACTGTGAGCACAGCTAAGGAGAGGCTGTCCTGATTGGAAGAACTAGACCCTGAACCTTTCTGATCCAGCATTGTAACCTGTTAACGTCCCTCATATGCCCCATAACTGTGAGTATTGTTTCTGAGTTCTGTGTGGCCATTGCAATGAATTATTGAAAGCAGCTAAGTAGAGTGCTGTGGGCGGGATGGTTGGGTGCCGTTTCTATTTTGTGGTTTGGTATGTTTGTGCTACGTTTTGTTTATCTGTTCATCTGTCTGTGGACATGGGTTGTTTCCACCTTTTGGCTATTGTGAGCAGTGCTGCAATGCATTTTGGTATCTAGGTATCTGCTACAGAGTTTTGAGGGAACTCTGTAAGATTCATTTAGAATGTGTAGCGCTCCAATCCAATAGAAGGTTGGAATCTGGACTCCTTGCTCTGTATTTCCAGGGATTCTTAGCTGAGGTAGGGAACCCACATTCTCTGCTTGAGTCTCTGCCTCTACAGTGTCTCCCCTTCTGCTTTTTACCTTCGGTAACTGTGTTCTTCTTTCCATTGCACCCAAGCCACACTGACATGGGCTTCACAGTTCACTAACACAGACTGTAGTGTTTAATACTCTGTATTACACTGGAGATTTTTTGTGCCAACAGAGGGAGTATACAGGATGTAACAGGATAGACAAAAGTTGAAATGAAATATTAGTCATCAGCATTTCGACATTCGTCAGTTATTTCCTGACTATACCTTTGCTTGGAAGATTCTTGGGTGATGTAATTTGTGCTCAACTAACCTTAAGGTTGGTAGCTTGAACTCACCCAGTGGCTCTACGAAATAAGGTCTGGTGGTTACTTCTGAGAAAATAGCCATTGAAAACCCTGTGGAGCATAATTCTACTCCAAGGTCCATATGGTCCCCGTGAGCTAGAATCCAGTCCACAACAACTGGATTGATTTTGATTTTTAGACATCACATTTTGGAAGACCCATGACTTTGTTATTGCAGATACCTTTTCTCAACATCAGAAATGGTGACTATCCATATGTAGCCTACTAGATGGAAGACACGGGAATTAAATCAACTATATCCACAGAAAGAAACATCAGAGAAGTCTTTTGTTGTTAGTTAGAACAAGGCCAGGGGCCAACTGTGGAACAGACCGTCAGTTGCTCATATGCAAGTTCAAGCTGAAGCTTAAAATTAAAACAAGTCCACAAGAACCAAAGTATGTTGTTGTTGTTGTTAAGTGCCGTCGAGTCGGATCTGACCCATAGCGACCCTGAGCGACTGGTGAGCTTGAACCGCCAACCTTGCAGTTCAAATGGCTTTATAGTCTGGCACATTAACCCACAGCGCCACACCAGGACTCCAAACTTAAGTATATCCTATCTGAATTTAGAGACTATCTCAAGAATAGACTGGACACATGGAACACTGATGATCAAAGACCAAATGAGTTCAGGGATGACGTCAAAGCCATCGTACATGAAGAAAGCAAAAGGTTATTAAAAAGACAAGGTAAAAAAAGAAAGACCAATACGAATGTCAGAAGAGACTTAGAAACTTGCTCTTGAAAATACAGTTGTAGTTGTTGCTAGCTTCCATTGAGTCAGTACCAACTCATAGCAACACTATGCACAACAGAACGAAACACTGCCCAGTCCCACGCCAACCTCTCAATTCTCACACCGGAGCCCATTGCTGCTGCCACTGTGCCAATCCATCTCACTGGGGGTCTTCCTTTTTTTTCTCTGACCCTCCACTTTACCAAACATTATATCCTTCTCGAGGGACTGGTCCTTTCTGATAATATGTCCAAAGTATGAGAAACAAAGTCTGACCATCCTGGATTCCAAGGAGCATTCTGGTTGTACTTCTTCCAACACAGATCTGTTTGTTCTTTTGGCAGCCCATGACACTTTCAATATTCTCCTCTAACACCATAACTCAAAGGCATCAATTCTTCATGGAATTCCTTAGTCACTGTCCAACATTGCCATGCATATGAGATGATTGAAAATACCTGTGCTTCCTGTGCTTCATTGACTATGCAAAGGCATCCAACATTGTGGATCATAACAAACTGTGGATAACGTTACAAAGGGTGGGAATTGCAGAACAGTTCCTATTGCTCGTGAGGAACCTCTACTTCAACCAAGAGGCCATAGTTAGAACAGAACAAGGGGATACTGAATGGCTTCAAATGCGGAAAGGAATGGGTCAGCGTTGTAGCCTTTTACCACATTGGTTCAGTCTGTATGCTGAACAAATCCTTTGAGAAGCTGAAGAAGAATGTGGTATCAGGATTGGAGGAAGACTCATTAACAACCTGCAGTATGCAGATGATACATATCTGGTGATTGTGTCATCTGCAATATGAATTGGTGAAGAGGATTTAAAAGCACTTACTGATGAAGATCCAAGATTACAGTCATACTACAGTATGGGTTATGCCACAACATAAAGAAAACATCCTCACTACTGGACCAACAAGGAGCTCTGGTAGCGTAGTGGTTACAAATCAGGCTGCAAACCACAAGGTCAGCAGTTCAAAACTACCAGCTGTTCTGCAGGAGAAAGATGAGACTTTCTGCTCCTGTAAAGATTTACAGCCTCGGAAACCCTGTACAGGGTTGCTATGAGTTGGAACCGACTCCATGGCATATAGCACAGCACTAGCATTGGGCGAACAGCAGCATCATGATAGACAAGAAAACTATTGAAATTGTCAAGGGTTTCATTTTTCTTGGATTCACATAAGCACCCATGGGAGCAGCAGTCAAGAAATCAAATGATATATTACATTGGACAAATCTGCAAAAGACCTTTTTAAAGCATTAAAAATCAAATATGTCACTTTGAAGACTTAGGTACACTTGATGCAAACCAGAGAGAGTAGTTTGAATCGCCTCGGTGAAAGCTGGACATGGATAAGGAAGAATATGGTGTTGGTTTATATGTATGGACTGCCAGAAGAACAAACAAATTTGTCTTGGTAAGGATTACAGCCAGAATGTTCCTTAGAAGCAAAGATGATGAGATATTATCTCATGGGCTTTGGACATGTTATCAAGAGGGACCAGTTCCTGAAGAAGGACATCATGTTTGGTAAAGTAGAGGGTCATCAAAAAAGAGGAAGACCCTCAGTGAGATGGATTAGCACAGGTTCAAACATGGCAACTATTGTGAGGATGGTGCAGAATCAAGCAGTGTTCTGTTCCCTTGTACGGAGGGTTGCTGAGTTGGGACCGACTGGCCAGCACCTAACAACAAAACATGTGTCAGTCACTGTGGTTACAGTAGTGAACAGGCAGTCAAGGTTCCTGCCTTCTTTAAGCTGACATTCTAACTTGGTGTGGGGAGGGGAGAAATACATAGACAAAGAAATGAATAAGAAAATTCCAGTTAATAACAAGAACACGTGTGCTTTCCAATGCATACTTCCAGTCAACTTACGTGCAGAAAGATTGATTTTCAACTACCATTTAAATAGCAGTTTGTCAGGTGGCGCAAACAATTAAGCACTCAGCTACTAGCCTAAAGGTTGATGGCTTGTACCTGTCCAGAGGCACCTTGGAAGAATGGCCTGGCAATCTTATGAAAAGTTACAGCCTTAAAAAACCCTATAGAACTATTCTACTCTACACACACAGAGGTCACCAGGAGTCCAAATGAGCTCAAAAGCAATTACCACCACCAAAAACAACAGAAACCTTAGAATGAAAGAATGAACACAAGGAAGGGAGGAAGGAGGAGAGAGAAAGAAGCCTATGGCCTAAGCGTCACTGTGGAGTTTCCGGTGTGAGTTGACATCTAAGTCGACTCTCACTACCCTTCTGTCTTCTGCCCCCACCAAACACTCTGACCAGGTGAATTATATCGAATATGTTCACCCCCTCAAGGTGACTTTGCTCTTCCTCTCAGTCTCTGAGACGTGGTGTCTGGGCTTGCAACTTGAGCATCCTCTCGGGGAAACAGAGTCATTTTTTTGTAGGATTGCAAACAAGGAAGGAAGGTGTCTTTGATCTGTCCTTAGAGAGTGAGGGCCTGCCTCATGGACCGAAAGCTGCAAGAGTGAACATAAAGTGCTCCCTCGAGCGCCGAACACTTGGGGAGAGAAAGAACAGTTGACTGGCTTTATCCTTTTTCTGTATTGTCAGGATGTCTCACTTTCAGCAAAAGGCTCCTCAAATTTGAGACCTCTTATTAAATTAGCAAAGCGGCAGCATCAATGGGCTCAAGAGTGGCAACAATTGTGAAGTTGGTCCGAGATCGAGCAGTGTTTCATTCTGTTGTACATAGGGTCACTATGAGTCAGTACCGACTCGATGGCACCTAACAACAACAACAACATTAAATTTGAAGGAAGCCCCGTAGCATAGTGGGTCACAAGTTGGGCTTCTAATTACAAGGTCAGCTGCTCCACAGGAGAAAGATGAGGCTTTCTGCTCCCATAAAGATTTACAGCCTCAGAAACCCTATACGGGGTCACTATGAGTCAGACTGACTCCACGGCACACAACCACCAGTGAATTTGAGGCAACTTATCTGAAAGTGTTGAAGAGCAAAGATGTCAGCTTGAGGACTAAGGTTCACCTGACCCAAGCCATGGTATTTTCAGTCACCTCATATGCATGTGAAAGTTGGAAGTGAATAAGGAAGACTATAGAAGAATTGATGCTTTTGAGTTATGGTGTTGGAGGAGAATATTGAAAGTGCCATGGGCTGCCAAAAGAACAAACAGATCTTTATTGGAAGAAGTGCAGCCAGAGTGCTCCTTGGAGGCCACGATGGCCAAACTTCGTCTCTCATAATTTGGACATATTGTTAGGAGGGACCAGTTGCTGGAGAAGGATATCATGTTTGGTAAGGTAGAGGGTCAGAGAAAAAGAGGAAGACCACCAGAAAGATGGATTGGCCAAGTGGCAGCATCAGTGGGCTCAAGTGGCAACAGTTGTGAGATTGGCCCAGGACCAAGCAGTGTTTTGTTCTGTTGTGCATAGGGTCGCTATGAGTCAGTCTTCTCCCAACTTGTCTTACCCAGGAGGGCAGAAATGTTGTTTGGTGGGAGTTGCAGACTATGGCTAGAAAAGACGTTCGATAATTCACTACGCCACAGACTGCTAAGTGTAAGGTCAGTGGTTCAAACCCACCAGCCACTCCTTGGGAGAAAAATTAAGCTATCTGCTCCCATAAAGATTTATAGTCTCGGAAACCTTATGTAGGCCTGCTATGAGTCAGAATGGACTCAATGCCGGTGGGTTTGGGGACTTTTTCCTTTGTTACTCACTTAGTGAGTTTCTTTCAAGTTTCACCTCAGGGCGGTTACACTCATTGTTTGCTCTTCCTGGAATAGTCTCCTCAGATTTATGTGCTGTATTTCTTCTTTTCATTCAGATTCCATATTAGATTTCTCTTCCTCAGATTTTCCAAGTCCTCAAGTACAGAATAGTCATCCTCTTACACTATTACTGTAGTCCATTTAAATTTATATAAAAATGCACTCATGCTATTTTGCTTTGTTTTTTTATCCCCCCCCACCCCCATGAGATACTCGTATAAGCTCCTTGGGAACAGGGGTCGGAACTATCGTTTACTGCTGTATCCTTGTTTGGCATCTCGTACCTAGTCTGGCATGTAGTAACCAGTTAACCACTGTCTTAGTTCTCTAATGCTGCTTAAACAGTAATACACAAGTGAGTGACTTCAGCAAACAAATGTATTCTCTCAGTTTGAGAAGCTAGACATCTGAATTCAGACCAATGTCTCTGGAGAAAGTTCCCTACTTCTTACAACATTGATCTTTCCTGGGATCTAGGAGCGTCACAGTGCAGGGACCCCAAATCCAATGGACGTATTCCATGCCTGGCTCTTCTTTCTTGGTAGTTTGTCTCTATTTCTCTCCTCTTCTTTCCTTTTATATCTCAAAAGAGATTGACTCAAGGTGCAATCCAGTGCTGTAGATTGCATCTGGCCTCATCAACATCTTGTTCTTAGTGCCGTGAAGTTGATTCCTACTCATGGCGGGCCCTGTGTAGGGTTTACAAGAACAGCTGGTGGATCACAGGGATGGAGTATATCACATCCTCTTACCCATGATAGGAGACCTGGTGGCATAAATTAAGTGCTTGACTGGTAGCAGAAAAGCTGATGGTTCGTACCCACCCAGTAGCTCCATGATCAGCATTGAACTGAGAATCACAAGGTCAGAAATTCAAACCCATCAGCTGCTCCTTCGAAACCTTATCCAGGATTGCTATGAGTTGGAACAGACTTGACGGCACTTAACAACAACGTCATAAAGATCACAGCCTAGAAAAATCTATGCGGACAGTTCAACTCTGTGAGTAAAAATGGCATCATTTGCACTAAATCAATGGCACTAAACACCAACCAAAACTACCCATGGTTGGTGGTCTGGTGGCCTCTGGAGATAAAGGATGTCTTAGTGAGACATCAGTTATTGGGAACAGGATGTGGAGGTAAAACCACTGACTTACAGAGACATCCATGCCTCACGTGACTAGAATTCAGCTCACCATGTCTGAGTGGTCCTCCTTTCCTCCCAAACTCAACCAAGTTATTGATCTCTGTGTGTCCCGCATGTGACAGTCCCAGCAACTGCTGAAATTTACTGCCTGAGCTGTGAAAAGGTCTCAGAGCAACCCACATTTGTAAACAGCTGTTAGCAAGAAGAAAAGATAAAATTGCATGCGTCGTCCTGTTTTTTTTTTTGTTTTTTTTTTTTCTGTCGTATGCATTTGGAGACTCAAAGGGATTTGTGTTAAAGTGAATGTCCCAGAGCTCTCATGTGTAGCTGCCTTCAAAGAGCAAAGAAAAAGCTTTTCAAATAAAATAGAGCGGTAGGTTCCTTTCTTTTTCAGTGAAGGCCAAGGATGTTTGAGGAACAAAATAGGCATGCCAGAGAAAGCCATTGATCAGCTGTCAACCATGTGTTAGGCACTCAGTAAGACACTCTGGAGTTGCTAGTGCATTTAACTCTCATGTTAATTCTGAGGGTACATAGCACCAACTCCTTCTCTAGACCACTGGAAATCAACACTCGAGATTAACATTCCTTCTTTTCATTCATTCCTTCAAGAAACATCTATTAGGCATCTCCTATGTAACAGATATGGGTGTTCGGTGGTAGAAGTCTCACCTTCCATGCAACAGATCCAGATTTGATTCCCAGCCACGGTACCTCTTCCTCAGCCAGTGGAGTCTTGCATGTTGCTATAGTGCTGAACAGGTTTGCAGGGAAGCTTCCAGACTAAGAGAGACTACAAAGCAAAGCCTGGTAATCAACTTCTGAAAATCACCCAATGAAAACTCTGGGGTCACAGTTGTCCCATGTGTCACCAACCATGGGTGTGGTGCAGGATTGGGCAGCGTTTAGTCCTATTGTGCATGGGGTTGGTGGCCACATGCCAGGGGCTGACTTGATGGCCCTATCAAGGGACTGTGCTAGCGTTATATGTTCAGTGACATAGTATTTACCTTTGTTGTATGTAACTCTCGTGTGTCTCTGTGTCATCCTTGCCCTTGGTGATACTGTGCAGATCATTCCCATATTGTATATTGCCTTTCCTTTCACCCAAATTACTGATCTGTTACCAAGTTTGAGGACTAAAAGGGCACCTGACCCATCCCATGGCATTTCAAGTCACCTCATATGCATGTGAACGTTGGTCAATGATTAAGTAAGACTCCATAGAAGAATTATTGGAATTATGGTATTGGAAAAGAATACTGAAAGTACCACTGTCTGCCAGAAAACAAACAAATCGGTCTTAGAAAAAGTACAAGCAGAATGCTCCTTAGAAGCTAGGATGGTAAGACTTCATCCCTTGTTCCTTGGACATGTTACTGGGAGGCACCAGTCCCTGGAGAAGGACATCATGCTTGATAAAATCAGTGAACAAGTAGACAGCCTCAACAAGATGGACTGACGCAGTGACAACAGCAGTGAGCTCAAGTTTAACAATTGTGGGGATAGCGCAGGATCAGAATAATATTTCATTCTGTTGTGCATGGGGTCATGATGAGTTGGGACAGACTCAACGGCACCTAACAACAACAATTGTGAGTGCAGATATTGCCAGCCCTGTATTCAACATAAGGGAAAAAACAAAACTCAGAACACATAATTAACTGATCAATTCATTTATTCATTCATTCAGGAAATAGTTATTAGACATCTTTATGTAGCAGAAACTACGATTGGCCCTTGAGTTTTTGATCATTAACAAAACAGATATCTTTAAACTTTCTATTGTAAATTATTCTGGACATACTAAAGGTACTTTTTAAACATACATATAACTAATATCCATGTAGCTAATGCTTAGCCAAAGAAAAAAAGCATTACCAATACAATTAAAGACCCCTGGGGATCAGTCCCCTTCCCCTGAGGGATAAACATTGCTGTAACTTGGGTGTTTTTCATTCTCATTAATTTTTTGGCTTACTGTTCATTTTTATCTTCTTTTTGCATACTCACGTCTTGTAAATATCATGCTGTGACCATATATTTCATCCAAGAAGGAAAAAAAAATGTAAACGTTTTTGGGTTGTTGGTTTTTTTTTCAACCAAATGAAGGCAATGGAAATAAATAATAATAAAAACAAAACAAAACACTCCTTCCATAAACTTCCAGCCATGACTTTCCTTTGTCCTGATATCTTTGGCCTCAGCTATCCCAGCTTTTCTTCCTGACTTCTTTTCTGAGATACAGATAACCTCTGGACAGAAACAACTCCTTTGTGATCCTCATGCACCTAAAAATATTAAAAACACAGTGTTTGTTGACGCCTGGAGCTGGGATTGTCCACCTCCTGATGAGGATTTGTCTTTGATCTCCTGCCACTTCATGGAAGCCTATGTCCTCTGGATGACACTGACCAGGACAAAAAGGATCAGATGTCCAACCCCCGCAGCAGAAACGAAGCCACCAAACGCATTTCCAACACCAAAGCTGAGCTTAGAGCAGAACTTGATGTTGCATTTTTTATGATGTGTGCCTTAGTCAATTTCTCTATTTGCAAAGACAAAGGGAATTCATATTTAATATAGGTGCAGTGGAGTCGGGGAGAGGGAGAAGCTGTTCAAGCTGTATTTTTGAAACTCCAGTCTCCTTCAAATATTAGCCTTCGATCTTAATGACGAGGTAGACATTGTCGCTGTTTTGTTTCTCAACGCTGTTGTGCAACACCTGAGTTTCATCTTTGGACTCAGGTCTGGCTTTAGTACCTGCTTTGTCATTTACTAATCCTGTGACCCTGGGCTTCAATATCTCTTCTGATAAATGCAATAATAATAACACTGAGTCACAGGGGTGAAGTGAGGATTCTGGGAGATAGCCTAGATGTCTCATACCAAGTGAGAAAACTATTATCAACTTCATGAACCTAAATCTTGCCATTTGCCTCTTTGGTGATGGGGCTGGAGGGGTCTATGAGGGGTCTTCTAAAAGTTTGTGGGAAGTGGGATAAACAGATAATGGAATTTTTTTCATGAACTATTTGAAGCCCCCTCATATATCGTATATCTGCCTATTTTTTGTGTTACATAAAGCCTGGCTGTCAGACTCATGCTGGGTTTTAACAGTGTTTTGTGGAGTTGTGTTGTGTTTTTGATGTAGGTATAAGGTTAGCAGTTCATACTCCATAGCCACTTCTTGGAAACTCTATACAGAGTCGTTATGAGTCAGAACTGACTCCATGGCCCTTAGTAACAACAACATGACTCTAAGGATTGACCCAGAGTTTAATTGCCATGTTTAACACGGGAAGACCTGAGGCAACCTGAGCGAAGCTGAGGTAGCACCACCTGGTCTTGCAGGGACTAAAGAGCTGAGCAACTATGCAGTGTGGAACCCAGGTCATATACCTACCATTCTAACCTCTTTCCATGTACACTCAGAAAGGCCTATGTTTCCTATTAAACGCAATAGAAGGGAAGCAGCCATTGGGTGGCACAAGCAGTTAAACAGTTGAGGTGCCTCGGAAGACAGTCCTGGAGATCTGCTTCCAAAAGTTTAACCAAAAAACTCAAACCTGTTATCGGAGAGTTACAGTTGACTCAGAACAACAGAGGTCAGGGTAGAACTGCCCCATGGGGTCTCCAAAGCTGCCATGTTTCAGAAAGCAGACTGCCTTGTCTTTTTCCCACAGAGCAGCTGGTGGGGTTTGAACCACCGACCTTTCAGTTGGAAGCTAAGGGCTTTACCCACTGCGCCTTGAAAACACTTACGGAGTACTTCTATTCTGTACACATGAAGTCACCATAAGTGGGGATTGTCTCTATGGCAACCAGCAACAAGAGCAAATGGAACGGAAGCCTAGAGAGCAGACGCCTTCACCCCAGAGACCTGGCTGTTGTGTGCCGTCAAGTCCATTCATCGTCTCCCCACAGAACAGAGTAGAACTGTCCCATGGGGTTGTCAAGGCTGTCAGTCTTCATGGGAACAGATCGCCAGATCATTCTCCCTCAGAGTGGCTGGTGGATTTGAACCACCGACTTTTTGGTTAATAACCAAGTGCTCAACTCTTGTGCTAGCAGGGCTCTTCTAGCAGACTTTACTTACTCCTTCCCCCACCCACCCCCTTGACATCTTTCCTCCCCATTGCTTTTGGTTCTGCTGAGTGCGATTGCAATTTTGTTTCTGTGCTTTGTACAAGGAGCCCTGGTGATGCAGTGGGTTAAGCATTGTGCTAACTGAAGAGTCAGCAGTTTGCACCTACCAGCCATGCCATGGGAGAGAGATGAGGCTGTGTGTTTCTGTAAAGATTGTTGTTGTTGTTAAGTGCCGTTGAGTTGGTTCCGACCCATAATGACCCTGAACAGGGTTTCCGAGGCTGTGAATCTTTATGGGAGCAGAATGCCTCATCTTTCTTCCATGGATCCGCTGGTAGTTTCGAACTGCTGACCTTGTGGTTCACAGCCTGATGCGTAGCCACTATGCTACCAGCCTGGGAAACCCAATGGAGCAGTTCTACTCCGTCCTGTGGTAACAATAACTGCATTTAGAAAGATCAGCACAAGGGTGGTTCCTCTGAAGTGGTGATTGTGGCTGAGTGTTGTCAAGTCAGTTTGGACTCAGACCACCCTTGTATAGGGTTTCCTAGGAACAGCTGGCGGGTTTGAACTGCTGACTTTAGAGTTCACAGTCCAGTTCTTATCCTACAGTGCCACACCAGGAGTTCATATAAGCTCTGCCAAATCATTTGGTTTGGCCCTGCCAACACACCCAACAGTTCCACCCATCACATTGCTTGATGTTGATAAGTACCGTCGAGTCAGTTCCAACTCATAGTGACCCTGTATGGGATTACCAAGGAGCAGCTTGTGAGCTTGAACCGCCAACGTTGCTGTACAAACCAACCTTCCAGTCAGCACATTAACCCACAGCACCACACCAGGACTCTCACTGGCACATTCGGGCTGAATTAATGAAATGTTTGACCAAATAGAATAGACTAATTTTTAGTTGATAATTTTGCATGGCTCGCAAATAATGTTACAAATTTTGGCAGAAAAAAAGGTTCCCTGCTCCTGCTGTTTCGGGTTTCTGAGATGATAATTCTTTGCAGGAGCAGAAAGCCTCATCTATCTCCTATGGAGTGGCTGGTGGGCTTGAACTGCGGACCTCATGAGTCACAGACCAGTGCTGATCCTACAGCACGACACCAGGAATCCTTAAGTGCTTACACAATACTCCATCATTCCCCAGATCAACCCTGCTCCTCCCCTCAGTATTCCTCCCAGTATCCCCCAAGGCTTCCACAATTCACTGCAACATTTCACAGAACTCTCAGGGCCGTCAAGGAGATGACTCATACAGTTGTGGAGACGGGCAAGTCCCACATCTGCAGTTCAGACCAGGCTGCTGGCTCAAGTCCCAAGAGCCAGAGGTCAGGTGATTAATCAAGCCAAGAAGCACACGGGTCCCTCACATCTCTAAGACGACATCGTTTTCCATCCCTGCTGGAGTTTCAAGTTTCACAGTCACTATTGACTCTGCTCACATCCACAACTGAATCATGTCAGCCCATCAGCATCTTCTCCCACTTTGTCTCACCCAGACCCAGCAGATTGAAAAGACTCGTTTAGTGGGAGTTAAAGATGAAAGCTAGAAGAGGCATATTCAATAACTTACTACACCACACCTATAGATGTGGTCCTATGACCACATAGAGGGCTTTGTTTTTTGTTTGTTTTGTACTTACTGGTCTCTCCATTTGGAGAAGACTCATCTCTCTTTTAGGTCTCCTTGTGTTAAATGGCTCCTCCCCCTTAAAGCCTGAGTCCAAAGCCAGCCATCCTCAGAAACGTTCCCTGATTCCTGGACCAAGTCTGATGGGCATGTTACATACACCTAACACCTCTGAGCTTGAGTTACATGTTTTTCCTACAGGAACACAGTCCTACATTGACACACATGGAGTCACCATGAACTAGAATCAACTTGATGACAACTAGTTTGGCTAGTTTTGCTTTGTTTTGTACTACTTGACTTTAGTAGACAGAATTCCAAGATTCCTGCCTTCTGGGATGTATTTCCAATGCAATTCCCTACTCTTGCGAATAGGTAGGCATGACTTGTGAATATGGGATTCCATTCCCATGATTAGGTTATATTAGAGGGGACAATTTGTAGACAGAAATAATGTGTTGCAATGGGAAAATCTGCTGCAATGGACAAATCTTAAAAGCATTAAAAAAAAGCAAAGATGTCATTTTGAGGGTCAATGTGCCTATGACCCAAGCCATAGTAGTTTCAATCACCCCATATGCATGCAAACTCTGGAGCAAAATATAAGGAAGACTGAAGAATTGATGTTTTTGAATTATGGTGATGGTGAGGAATACTAAATATCCCATGAAATGCCAGAAGAACAGGCAAATCTGTTTTGTAAGAAGTATAGCCAGAATGTTCCTTAGAAGCGAGGATGGGGAGATTTAGTCACTCGTACTTTGAACACATTATCAGGAGGAACCCATCCCTGGAGAAGGACAGCATGCTTGGTAAAGTGGAGGGTCTGCAAAGAAGAGGAAGCCCTTTAGTGAGATGAATTGGCACAGTGGCTAGCTACAGCAACGGACTCAAATATAACCGTTGTGAGAATGATGCAGGACTGGGCAATGTTTCATTCTGTTTTACATAAGTCAACTCCGTGACGTCTAATAACAACAACAATTAAGAGCCCTAATCAGTAGATTTTAATAAGAAGGACCATTATTCTAGGTAAATGGACTTAGTTAGGTGAACCCTTCCAGTCTGAAAGAGAAGAAGCAGCATTTGATGCTTGCTTGCCTGGTATCCTTGAAGAAGTTAGCTCCATGTTTTGAGAGGAAGAGGCAATGTGGCAAGAAACTGAGGGCAGCCTACAGGAGCTAGGAGAGGATCCTGACCAATATTTAGCCAAGGAGTCCTAAGTCATACTACCCACAAAGCAATGAATTCTCCCAACAACCAGTGAGCTCTGTGAGGGTCCCCAAGCAGCCGATGGAATTGTGGCCCCAACTAACACTTGGATTTCGGCCTGCTGAGACTTGAAGTAGAGAGCTCAGCTACACCACACCCAGACCCCTGACCCACAGAAAGTGCAAGATAATACATTGTGTGGTTTAAGCCACTACATTTGTGGTGATCCGTGACAACGGAAAACTAATACCGGACACCTAACAGACTCCTCAGTAAATAGCATTGGATGAGTGAGTATCCAATTTGTTTTGAAATATTTTCCTGAAGATAGAAGATAGATTTGGGTTTAGAAAGGAAGGAAACCATAAAGGGCCCAATCACATGGTGGAGTAGAAGAAAAAAGGAAAAAATCAAATATTAGACAAACGCTTTGATTTTTCTAAGGGTGAGCTTTAACCTTACATCTCAGCATATAACTGAGGATTCACTTTCCGAAAAGGCTGGGATTCTTTGGAACAGGAAATATGGAACCCTATTGGATAAACATTGGGCTGCTAACTACAAGTTCAATGGTTCAAATCCACTCGACGCTCCTCGGAAACCCCATACATGGTGGTTATGAGTCGGAACCAACTCAACAGCACTTGAAAACAACCAACAACAGGAAAGAAGGATCCCTGGTGAAACAATGAGTGCGCCACTACTAACTGAAAAGTTGGTGGTTCTAACCTATCCACTAGTTCCAAGGGAGATAAAGTCCTGCCTATCTGCTCCTATAAAGATTGTTAAGTGCCATCGAGTCAGTTCCTACCCATAGCAACCCTGTATAAGGTCTCCAAGGAGCAACTGGTGAGCTTGAACCACCGACCTTGCAGTTCAAACTGGCTTTGCAATCCAGCGTATTAACACACAGCACCATACCAGGACTACCTATAAACATTGTACCCTAGAAAAAGCCTATGGGGTACTTCTACTTAGTGGTCCCTAACATCAACAAGGAGGCCTGGAAGAATTAATTTGATTCAGTATAAATTGAAATGGATTGTATCTAGAAGAACTGAACAGAAGAAACTCAACAGGAATCTCCTTCAAGAGTGGGAAAAAGCAAAGTTCATTCCTTTTATTTCCAGAAATGTAATTGAAATGGGGGAGTGTGGTGGCTCAGTAGGGTAAGTACTGGACTGTGAACCACAGGGTCAACAGTTTGAGGCCACCAGCCGCTCCATAGGATAAAGATGATGCTTTCTGCCACTGCAAAGATTTGTTGTTAGGTCCCGTTGAATTGGTTCTGACTCATAGCGACCCTGTATAGAGGTTTCCAAGAAGCGCTTGGAAGATTTACAGCCTTGGAAACCCTATACAAGGACACTAGGAGTCAGAACCGACTCAGTGGCACTAAACAATAAGTGAAATGGAATCCATAACCCATGTAAACCTCAAAATTCATTGAAACCCTTAAAAGGATGAACAGAGCAGAAAGAAAACTGTAGGGGTAGAAGACTGCTAGTATTTTGTCTCTTCTGTTTTGTCCTCTTTTCCTGTACACTTTAATTATAGCAGCAAAGACCATTCTTAAGATTTATCAGTCCTCTCACGGAAGCCTCGTGGGGTCCCAGACTGCGTGAGTAGAAAATGAACCACATCATGGTCAAGAGACATTGATTTTTCTCTCTGGTTCTGTAATTCCTAGTTTGGGAAACCAGCAGCAAATCCCTTCACTTCTGGACCCCAGCTGTTGTAAACAAGGAATAATAATTCAAGCTATCCATCATCACTCCGGAATTCCTGTGAGGTTCGCATGAATACAGAGCTAAGTGTCTGGAGTTATGCAAGTGTAGGGCTTATTAAAAGCTGGTCACACTGAGGAGTCCATCAAGAATTTTCTGGCAGAGATCTTGTCGCCTTCTTTGTCTTCTACTTAGCAATCAGTAAAGGGCTCTGGGCCCAAGAAACTATCAATCTTCCAAGCTATTGTTGAAAGACTTATTCTGTGAGCACTCTCAGGAAGCTATCGTATATCAGGAGAACAATAGCATCTATGATTTGATAAACAGGGGACTGACAAACAGGATAGGCTGACATCCAGACTCATGAAGTTATTCTAATGATGTGAATAACTTCTGTATGTCTGGCTGTGGACATGGGGGAGCTAAGTGACCAATGAAACAAGTAGCTTACGTTCATGGAAGTTAAAGTGTCCTCTGAAGGCAATCTGTGCGTATCACATCTCTAATGGACTTCATCTCACCTCCACATAATCCCAGAGCCCCTAATAATACCACTTCATTGGGGGATATCCTTCATGAAGACTTACCTCACTCTCCCAGTTGTAAGTTGTCCTCAGAATACTGGTACTCAACTTGGCTATCTCATCGTGACCTACCTTGTGAAGGATACCTCTCATCCCCCTCTTCTCATTGACTGCAAGCAGCTTTAGGACAAGTATGGCACCTTCATCTTCTTAATATTACCCACACAGCTTTCACCATGTCTCATTCATTCAGTGAATGCCCATCAATATCAATGGCTCTCAATTTTGTTGTTTCCATGGATTATGCCTCATATAATTTGTTTCTGATTTTTTAAATTGGAAGGGAGGGAAGAAAGGAGGAAGTTAGAGAGAGGGGGGAAGAGAGACAGAAGATAGCTAGCTGCCACTGAGTTGTTCACTTATACTCAAGGCAACTTTATGCATAACTGAACAAAACATTGCCTGGTCTTACCTTCTCCTCACCATTGCCTGCTTGTTAGAATCCATCATTTCAACAATTGTGCCAAATCCATGTTGCTCGGGATCGCCTCACCTTGTTGTTGGTCTTCTACATCACCAAACATGATACCCTCCTCCACCAATTGATCCCTCTTGATGACATGTCCAAACAAGCATAATGAACAGTGTTCTGCTATGACCCATAGGTTTTCATTGGATACAAGTTGAACCCTCAAGGTCAGCAGTTCAAAATCACTAACTGTTCCATGGGAGAAAGATGAGAACTTTTCTGCTCCCGTAAAGATTTACAGCCTTGACAATCCTATACAGGGTGTGTATGAGTCAGAACCGACTCCACAGTGCATAACCAAGCAACCTGTGTTATGGCACTGTTATGGAGAACAGAGGAACTAGATGCTGCCCAGCTATCACTATTGGCCATTCTAACGAAGAATAAATACCAGCTGTTCTGACAAAGTCCCAGTTAGAGTGGGAGAAGAATGTAGGGTAAAATTCAAACAGAAAAAACAGAAAACCAGCCTGACTGGTCTTATAGAGATTGGAAGAACCCCAAGACCATTGTCCTATGTCACCCCTCTAATGTGGAATTGAAACCACTCCTGGAGGTCCCCTTTCACCCAAATAGATCAGCCTGTAAAGTAAACAATAACACCTGTGAGGAATGGTCTCCTTAGAGCAACCAACTCTGCAAGACCAAAAGGGCACCATTTGGTCTAAAGCAAAGATGAGAAGGTAGGAAGAGGCAACGAAGGCAGAGGAATGGGAGCTGGAAGTCCAGGTGGGCACATTGCAAGGAGACCACCTAGTGTCACAGAACAATTTGTATGTGAAATATTGAATGGAAAACTAATTAACTGTGTGAATAAAATGTTGAAAAAAAGAAAGAAGACAACTCTACCGCAGTCTTTAGAGGGAACATGTAGTATCTCATTGTATGGTTGAACCATTAGTTAAACAATCCTTCTTTGGTGGACTTCAGGTTATTCCTTCTTTTTCCATTATGACAAACAGCTGCAATAAACACCCTTCTGATTCACACATATAGTTCATATACACAGAGTCCTGGTGTAGCTCTGTAGGAGAACTTGATAGTTCAAACTCAATAGCTGTTCCTTGGAAACCCTATACAGGGTTGCTATGAGTGGAAACTGGTTCGACGGCATTTAACAACAACACACAGTTTTGTGCAATTATGTGGCTGTTTCTGGAGGGCAGATTCTTCTAGCTGTCACTTGACACTATCAGACTTTGAAATGCACATTCCTGTTGATCTTCCAATGCCTGCTTTTACTATGCTTTGACAAATAGTCTTCTCATCAACATTGTCTAGTATCCCTTCCCCTCAACCCTAAATTATTCTGCAATACTCTGATAGCATAGTGGTTACAAGTCGGGCTCTGAACTGCAAGGTCAGCAGTTCTAAACTACCAGCAGCTCCATGGGAGAAAGATGAGGCTTTCTGCTCCTGTAAAGATTTACAGCCTCGGAAACCCTGTTCAGGATCGCTATGGGTCGGAACCGACTCGATGGCACGTAACAACAACAGTTTTCAGTACAAAGCTTTGGGGAAGAAGAACACTATTGACCAGATGTCATCAAAAGGTCTGATGAGTTCAGTTCTGCTAAATGACTGAGGAGTGTGGGCAGTGTCTACCAAAGGTAGGAGATCAAAGCCCAATGACTGCATTCAGCAGCCCATCGTACACCACTTTTCTATGTGGATCCTGATCTAATCCAGGGAAGTTTTGTGGTTTAAAAGATTTGAAACACACTTGCCTGCAAGTTAAAAATTGACCTACAAATAGTATGATGTGGGACAGTGTCCCCTTTTTCCTGCCCACCTAGGCATCATGACCACCTAGGCATCATCTTTGTCTCAGGTCCAGATGGTGATATTTCTGGATCTGTTCCATGGTGATCCCAGGAAAAGAAAAGTACAGACAAATCTTTCATTTCCTTACCTGTAAGAGCCTCCAACTTGGGTAAACTGGTCAAAGAACTTTCAAGGTGTTTCCCTCCTCACTGCATACAGGGAACTTCATATTTCAGAAGAGATCTGTGTTCATTCAACTACTCTATGAAAGTGAATCTATAAAATCGAATGGGGACCTTCTGTGACATTGGACTATTCTTGGATCACCACGTGGTTGAACTCATGAGCAGGAATGATCATCAGCTTTCAGCATGCAGTGGCAGATACAACAGGTTCCTACAGCCTCAGAGACTACTGGCCTGCTGAGGGCCATGGAAGAGATTTGCACATGTGAAATCCTGAGGCTCTATCAAGCCATGTCAAACTCTATCAAGCTATGTCTCGCTCAGTGTTTAGACGGAGTACTTGAAAATATGTGCATGGGATATTGAATCAATTCAGGAACAGCCATTCGTTCTCTGCCATGGATGACACAAATCAAGATACAGAAATAGACCAACCTTATTCTCAACTCCAAACTCCATGAGTAACTCTGAGAGTGGTAGTTCATTTAGAAAAAGATTCATCAAGCTACAAAAAAAAAAAAAAAAAAAAAAAATCCCCCTTGCCTGCCTCCCAAAAAAGGCCTGAGAGTCTATAACATAAAACTGATCCATAATGACCTTTCTCACCTCTGTCACCATTGTGGTGGTGGTGGTTGTTAAGGGCGGTCGAGTCAGTTCTGACTCATAGCGATCCTGTATAGGATTCCCAAGGAGTCGCTGGTAGGTTTGAACCACCGATCTTGTGCTCAGCAGTCCAGTGCTTGTTCTACAGCTTCACACCAGGTAGCCTACTTAAACCAGGAGTCCTGGTGTGGTACTGTAGGATAAGCACTGCTGACCACAGGTCAGTGGTTCAAACTCACCAGCAGCTCCTTGGAAACCCTATAAAGTTCACTATGAGTTGAACCGACTTGATAGCACTTAACAAGAAATCAAACCAAACCCTCTGCCATCCAGTAGGCTGGTACTGTGAGCTAAGCAGTGGATTTCTAACCACAAGGTGAGAGCATGTCTATCAGCATATCCAAGGGAGAAGGATGAAGGTTGTCTGCTCCCATAAAGATTTACAGTCTTAGCTACCCTAAGAAGCAGTTATACTCGTCCTCTATGGTGTTACTATGAATGGTAGTCTACTCAGTATGAAATGGATGAAAAGTTAACTTTCATCCACTGCAGCCAAGGGGGATCTCTAATCTTGTTACACAGGAAGTGACACAGTGGGGGATCATTTTCAGCTTGGACACGTTGAAAATAATCTTTCCTGCCTACAAAGGATAGAAACGAAAATCCCTCCCTCTTCTCCCATAGCTCAAACAGAACACAGAGGCAGCAGTAGGTGAGACATAGAAGACTCCATAGAAATAGAGAAGTTATTTCTGGATAATTGGCAGCAGACATGTTGCAGAGCACATGGGAGGGAGGATCTCCATAGCAACACAGTTGATGATGGCTCCATATTTAAACTAAATGTTGAGCCTTTGCATTTCCAGAGACAGAATTTTCTGCAATTTTTGGTAATAAGTCCTTAAACTCCAGAAAGCACGCTTTCCCAGGAAAGGTTAACTGGATATGAATTACAAGCCCTATTGTATTGTATTTGTAATTTCTATTATATAATTATGCTTCTTACAAGCATTTAATGAAATTGTGCATAGCATCATTTACTTTCAATGGATATTCTTTTGCCTTTATGGATGGACAGAACCTCATGGTACATTCTGGGACGGTTGGTGAGCTCAGGTTGATACCATCCCTTGCAAAATTCTTCCATGTCTGAGTCAAGATTTGTTTTAGGCAAATTTAGGTTAGTGAGAAACGAAACCAGATCCATAATCACTGAGTTGATTTGGAATCGTGGCAACTCCATGTGTTACAGAAACATTCCATTGACGTGTTCTTGACTTTTATCTTTACAAAAACACATCACCAGGCTTTTCTTTCATGAATGCCACTGGGTGGGTTCCAGCCACTACCCTTCTGATTAATGGTGTGATGGCCATGTTCGCCATCCGGTGACGCAAAATTCATCACTGAAAAAAGTTTAGTGCATCACCAACTCAGAGTAGACAACACCCTTCTTCCTGAGCAGATATAACATCAGGGGTGTTCTCACTGCTGATATGTATTTTCATCTACCGTCACCTGTTTGAAAATATTACCTAAGAGTTGGAGACGTAATAGTAAGCTTTATTTCCCATTAAGTTTTCTCTCCTATTCATTTCCCTTTAAAGGCTAGGCAGATTGAAAGCTGGCCATTGGTACTTCCAGAACCCCTTTCCAATGCTAGATCTCACACCCAGGGACACTGCCTTCCTCCTGGTATTTGCCCTGATCATCCTTCCCACTGACCATGCCACTCCCAAGAACCTAGTCTTATTTATTTATACTATTAGTTGCTGGCTTAGTTTTCTCTAGTGCTGCTATAACAGAAATACCACAAGTGGATGCCTTTAACAAACAGAAATGTATTCTCTCACCATCTACGAAGCTAGTAGTCCAAATTCAGAGTGCTAACTCTGGAGGAAGACTTTCTCTCTTTGTTGGTTCTGGAGAAAGGTCCTGGTCTCCTTTCAGCATCAGTGGGTGCAGCATTCCTTAGAGGGTCAACATGCATCTTGGCATTAATCATCTCCTGAATCTAGGAGCTTAGCAGTGCAGGGACCCCAGGTCTAAAGAATGTGTTTTGCTCCCAGATGTTTTTTCTTCGTGGTAGTATGTCCCTGTGAGCTTTGTTTACCACTTTCATCTCTTTTATATTTCAAAAGATTCTGTTTCAATATACAACCTAATCTTGTAGATTGCATCTTGCCTCACTGACAACATAGAAGTGAGGATTTACAATGTATGTGTCAGGTTGATAACCTCAAGGTCAGCAGTTCGAAACTACTAGCCGTTCTGCAGGAGGAAAATGAGATTTTCTGCTTCCCATAAAGATCGACAGCCTCGGAAACCCTATGCAGGATTGCTATGAGTCAGAACTGACTCTACGACACATCACCACCACCACCATCAGGATAATTGTATCAGATTACATCACATCATGGGGAGATGATTGCATCATAAAATGTCTCCTCATGGAGGTAGTTGTTGTTAGGTTCCATCGAGTCATGGCAATCTTCTGCACAACAGAATGAAACGCTGCCCAGTCCTGTGTCATCCTCACAATTGTTATATTTGAATCCATTGCTGTTGACACTGTGTGTTGATCCATCTCATTGTCTTTCTCTTTCTCATTGACCCTCCACTTTACCAAGCATGATGTCTCTGAAGTGTGAGAGGCGAAGGCTTGCCATCCTGGCTTCTAAGGAGCATTCTGTTGTACTTCTTCCAACATGAATTTGTTTATTCTCCTGGCAGTCCATGGTAGTTTTAATATACTTCTCCAACATCATAATTCAAACATATCAATTCTTCTACAGAGATGATTGACTACACCTTAACTCCTGAACTACTGAGCATTCTGGCCCAGCCAAATTAACACAAAACTTTAACTATAATAGCGACTAAAGGAGCTCTGGTAGTGTAGTGGTTACGAATCGGGCTGCAAACCTTAAGGTCAGCGGTTCGAAACTACCAGCCACTCCGCGGGAGAAAGATGAGGCTTTCTACTCCCATAAAGATTTACACCCTTGGAAACCCTGTACAGGGTCGCTATGGGTCGTAACCAACTCGACGGCACTTAACAGCAACAACAACATCATAACATACTATAACAGACCCTACTCATAGAGAACCCCGTGAGTGCAAAGTACAACTGCCCCATTAGGTTGGTTTTGTGTGTGTGTGAGAGAGAGACAGAGAGACCTTTCAGAAGCAGATCACCAAGACTGTTTTCAAGACATCTCTGGATGTGTTCAGACCACGAACGTTTCAGCTAGTAGTTGATCCCTGAAGCATTTTTGCTACCCTATTCTTGATTAAGGACCTATTAAGATGAAGTCTTTATTTTAGTGGGATACTGTTGTTAGTTACCAATGAGTTGCTACTAATTCAATCTTAAATACTGCTCCTCCCAGGTGTACTAAAATTGTAACAGGCAAATAAAACGATTAGCTCGAGAAGGTGAGATAGCAACAATTTGCTGAGAGTTATTTTTGTTAACATAAATGAGTAGATACTGCAGGAATCCAGATAGTTTCATGCATGGTGGTGTATATATATATTTTTTAAAAAATTGTAAGTAGTATTTATTTAAATATTATGCAAGTGACATTTCAGTATTCCCCTGCATTCTTTATTTTCTGTACTTTTCATGTCTTTTTTTTTTTTTTAATTTTTTTGTGTGAATTGAGTAATAGTTTACATGGGAGAATATCCGTTTTACACTCATCGTTTCATTGCAATGATTATAATTTCCTCCATGCATCATCATACAACAGTATTTGTTTATATTCCCTCTGGGGTTTGTTTTGTTGTTGTTGTTTTTTGCCGGGGGGAGGTATACAAAAACACTCAGGAATGTATAATCATGTAAACAACCAAAGGGCACATTCTGCAAACCTGCCTCCTGGCCACCAACACACAGTCTTTCTCTTTCCATGAGTCTGGAGTCCTCAGCTGCTCCCTCTCTCCATGTCCTCATCTCTGTCTCTGTCTCTGGTTTCACTGCTTCTCTGGATAGGGTCCCATATTCCACTCATGCTCTTCTCCCTTGTTGGTCCTAGGGTCCTCTGTTCCTGGACTATAAGATTAACTACTCCTCCCTTTTTGTTACAAAACTTCTACCTTTACAGTTATGACAGTTCTTCATATATGATCCTATTCTATATTTTATTTTCTACCACCTGGTAAAGTAATACAGTTTACCCACAACGTAAGAAAGATCTTAAAACATTTTGGGTTTTGACTGAGAAATTCACTTTGGGTAATTCATCCGAAGTCATCCAAAATATGAAAGGGATTTTTAGCAGTGTTAATCACAGTATCATTTTAATAGCTAAAAATTGGAAATAATGTAAATGTCCACCAAGAGAAGAGTGATTAAGTAAATTATGATGCATTCACTTATGATGAGATAATATCCTGAAATATTAATAATCTTTGTGCTTTTCTTTCCGATGCTCCCTTATACATGACCCCTCTACTAGTTAATCAGGGGCATTCAGAGGAAATTGGGATTGTTACGGTAAGAATAGAAAGAAACAGCCACTTCCAATCATTTTTAAGTCCCAAAATAAGCCTTGTAGCTCACAAGGAGTGGTATTTGGGGAGATGGTGGAATTTCTGCAACAGTAATTGGCTGGGAGAGACAAGAGAGACAATCATGCCTCTGATCTCTGTTCCTGGTTGGGAGGGGAGAGAGATAAAGCATTCATATGGATTAAAAGAAAGAACCCAAGGGGCCCACATGAAGAGAAGTTAACTTCGAGGGACAGGCCAAATGTCCTTCTTTGAGGAAGCCCTCATGGGAAGATGCTGAGAACCTCAGTGACCAGTCTATCAGTGACCTGCTGTCAGTGAAGACCTCCCAGTCATTCCAGCAATGGCTACCTGCAGACCTCCTAGAAGTCATCAGTCAGAAGGATGAGCACCTATGTCCTGGGGTTGAAGGTTGAAGCACTGTAAACAACCCCATGTGGAGAAATGTCTTCCAGAACATTCACGAACCCCTCAACCCAGAGTGCTGATATTAGCTGCTGCTGCGTCTCCTATGGGCCGCCGTTAAAAGACATTTTCACCAAATTTGTATCAACATGAAGGAAGCTTGTGTTACTGTGCTATGCAAATAAAGCAAAATCTAATAGTGTGCCTAAGAAAATATGAGGGCGCTTCAAAAAGTTCGTGGAAAAATTCCATTGTCTTTTAATGTATTATCTCCATGAACTTGGTGGGGGGTGGGGGCATGTTATCAGGAGGGACCATCCCTGGAGAAGTTCATCATGCTTGGTAAAGTAGAGGTCAGGGAAAAAGAAGAAGACCCCTCCCCCACACCCAACGAGTATACATTGTAATACTATGTATTACAACATCATGTAGGAACAACAATAGCTCACATGTACTACCTGTCTAGCAGTTCTAAGCATTTTGTAACTAGCAACTCACTCGTTCCATCCTCACACAACTCCTCCTATGGGTACATGTGGTATTAACCCATTTTGCAGATGGGGAAACTGAGAGATGTTAAGTATCTTGCCCATGACCAACACAGGGGGCAGCAGCAAGGGATTCAAAAGTAACAATTGTGAGGATGGATCCAGATTGGGCATGTTTTATTCGGTTGTGCATAGGGTAGCTATGCATTGGAACTGACTCCATGACACTTAATAACAAAAGCATGAAATTTTTGAAATTTTGCAAAGACCCCAGCATCTTAATAAGTTGATAATGATGGTGGAACTATGGATAAATTGGGTTTTCTTTTATTTTGCTGTATTACAAATTATATCTAAATGATGATTTGCAATTTAAGAAAAATACCACGTATTTAGTGCTTCTGAAGCTTCTCTCTCTCTCTCTCTCTCTCTCTCTCTCTCTCTCTCACACACACACACACACACACACACACACACAC
>NW_006408620.1:3183565-3195519 GCF_000296735.1 Chrysochloris asiatica | reverse complement strand
CTCTCTCTCTCTCTCTCTTGCTCTCTCGCTCTCTGTCACACACACACACACATTCAAGCATCTTTAATTATAAGGTTATGTATAATAATAATACCCTGAACCATCTTTATGATGGTGAACATATTTGAGTTCACTGTTGACAACTATGGTAGAATGCCTTCTAATCGTAAGGAGCCCATCTTCCATCACTGTTTCAGACAGGATATCTGCTGTGATCCATAATGTTTTCATTGAAGGGTTTTCTGCCTAGCCTGCCTTAGTCTAGAAGCTCTGCTGAAAAATGCATCCCCGCCCAACCCCCATGGGTGACCCTGCTGGTATTTGAAACACTGATGGCATGAATTTTAGCATTACAGTCCACCACACTATGTCAAATGGACAGGTAGGTGGTAGATCCAGAGTGTAGGGTCCTCTAAGTACAGAGCATATTGGGAAAATGCCCAGGAAAGTGCTAGAACTGATATTTGAGTGGGACTGATAGGTGATGAAATTCATTCCCTTTTGTGATGCTGTGGGATAATACACTGGGCCACAAGGTCAGTTTGAAGTGCAAGGTCGGCTGTTCCTTGGAAACCTACCAGCTGCTCCTTGGAAACCCTATACAGGGTCATTGTGGGTCAGAACTGACTCAATGGCACTTAACAACAACAACATGGATAGTAAGAGAATAATGGATAATTTGAGTTTTCTTTTTTTCTGTAAATGAGAAATTTTACAGATTTTCTTTAAATGAGAATATATTACACTTAAAATGACTGCCTTCAAGTTGACCCCTAAAGGGCAGAGTAGAACTGGCAGGGTTGGTGGGTTTGAACCTCTGACCTAGTGGTTAACAGACCAGTGCTTAACCCACAGTTGTACCAGGATTCCTTTATAATTGTTGTTGTTGTTAAGTGTCTCCGAGTCAATTCTGACTCATAGCGACCCCGTACAGGGTTTCCAAGGAGCAGCTGGTAGGTTTGAACTGCCGATCTTGCGGTTCAAACAGACCTTGCAGTCCAGGGAATTATTCTGCAGCAGCATGCCAGGACTATGTAGTGTCCACCCCTACACACACACACAATGCAGGTGCATTGAATTATAAACTTATAAACTCCAGTTTCTTGAAGCAATCGTATATTTTGGCAGCAGTGAGAAAGGCGACAGAACACCCCTCTAACTAGAGTAATTCAAAAGTATCTTAGCAGCCTACAGAACAAGCAGGGAATAGCAATGATGCTAAATTTATCCTCTGGGTTACTTTGGTAGGAGGGACAGGGTCACAGAGAGGAGAGAGAGGTTAGCATAAGTCGGTTTTGATCAGCTCTGTCGTCTTTCTCTATTCTTATCTGGAATCGCCTGGAGGTACCACATTCTCAAGTAGAATGAAAGCTTTCCTTTAAAAGTAAGTATTGTGTTGTTGTTGAGGAAATGCACTAATTCAACAATTTCGACATGCATAACTCAGGGACACTGACGATACCATTTTCACTTTCGGTTTCTCAGTTGTTCCTCATTAATATAAACTCACACTGCCCATTGAGGGTCCTCTCATCTTTCAAATTGCTATTGCCACTTGTATCCCTATAAATTGATCTTAAAGAATCTGATCCTCAAGGCAGACTTTTGAAAATCAGTTAAGCTAAAATATACTTTGGTTTTAAGATGACTTCTGGGGATATTTTTGGTTTAGAAATGTTTCCTGTTCAGTCTTGGTATGATAGCCTTCCTTCTTAAACTTCATTTTTATTTTATGTACTTTTTTACTGTAGTGAGTATGTAGGTAAGAGAACATTGGCCATTCCCACAGTTGTTATGTGTACAGTTCAGTGACGCTAATTACGTTAATCAGAGTGTTCAGCCATCGTCCTTAGCCATTTCTGAATATTCCCATCACCCTAATGGTAGCTCCGTGTCCCCTAAGCAAAGTGTCTTCCTTTCCTCTCCCTCTCACTTGCATATTTTGGCAGCGTGAGAGAGGCCACAGAACATAGTTTCTGGTAACTACAGAGGAACTGTGGTGTCTACGCACTAGCCTCTTCCAGATAATTTCATATTGGAATTATATAATATGGTTTCTTTCTCTCTGCATAATATTTTGAAGGCTCAGCTGTGTTGTAGCAAGCATCAAGACCCCAGTTCTCTTTATTTGTTGGTGACTTACAGTGACCCTGGACAGTTCCCAAGGAGTAGCCGCTGGGTTTGAACCGCTGACCTTGTGGTTTGCAGTGCAGTGTTTATCCCGCAGTCCATTTCTCTTGATGGCTGAGGACTGTTCTTTGTACCACATTTTGTGTGTCTGTTCATCTGTTGAGCGGCATACCTTTCATGTGGTTGAATCTCTCAGGCCTTCTCTTAATGGATTATACTTTCTGTAACCTTTTTAAGTTCCTAAAAGATCCATGAAAACTATTTTCTATCAAAAGAATCTAGAGTATCCCTTATATACTTGGGTTTTCATTACAGTTGAAATTCACTTTTGTATGTACTATGATATTGGAGTCCAATTCCATGGGTTTTTTTCTATGTTCTTGTTACGTGTCCTTAAGTCAGTTCCAACCCATTGCAACCCGGTATGGGGTTTTGCTGGTGGGCTTGAACCACTAACCTTGAGACTCACACTGACCTTGCATTAAGTTCAAACCTTGACGGTACATTAACACACAGCGCCACACCAGGACTCCGAATGTCTCAGCACCATTAACGAACGCTTTCACCTTTTCTCCACTGCTCTGTAATAGCTTCTTCACGAGGCCGCTGTTGTTAGCTGACTCCAGTTCATCATGACCTCATGCACCCGAGAATGAAGGCGGCACTACCTGGTTCTACGTCATCATCATACTTGCTAGTGCGTTTACCTCCAGCCATTAGTGTGATCACTGTGCCCGTCCATCTGGCCATGGGTCTCCCTTGTCCTTGCTGGTCCTCTGCTTTACCAGATATGACGTCCTCCTCCAGGAATCAATCCCTCCTGTTGACACATCCAGAGCAGGTGAGTCAGACGCATTCTGTTGTGATGTGTAAGATTTTCACTGGCTGATTTTCAGAAGTCAGTGCTCAGGCCTTTCTTCCTAGTCTCAATCAGTCTTGAAGCTCCACTATGGATGACCCTGTGGTATTTGAAATACCAATGGCATAGCTCCCAGCATCACAGCAAGATGTAAACCAACAGAACAACGAACGGACAGAGCGCTAATGAACGTCTACCATAAGTGTTCCCTCTTCTGTTCCATTGGTCTCTGTAGTTCTGGTCATATCATACTGATTTAATTGCTACAGATGACTTATCGCAGCATGTCTTGATATCTGAGAGAGGTACTATGAACTGAAAATAACTTCCGTGCTGAGAACTAGGTAGAGAATTCATTTGGAATTTTCTAGTATCCAAACAAAAGTGGTAGGCATTTGTGACCCATTGTTAGATCCAGTGTGCCTTTGGTTACTTGCAGCTTTCCCTGTCCCTCCCACATGAGTGTGCCATTGCCATGGATTCATGCCTTTGTCATGTACCAGGTACATGGGTTATAAAAAAAGTGTCGGGGGGGGGGGTGTCAGAGGAAAATGAGAGGCCTAAAGATAAACAACATTCAAGGGTAAAATATAACAACAGAATGAAGTTACAAACAGTGTTGTTATCTGGCATGATCTCAGGCCCCAGGGAAGACCTGGCACTTTCTAGCAGCATTGTTGTTATTGTTAAGTGTTTTCAAGTCGGTGCCAACCCATAGCGACCCTGTATAGGGTCTCCAAGGAGCGGCTAGTGAGCTTGAACCACTGACCTTGCAGTTCAAATGGCTTTGCAGTCAGTCGCATTAGCCCACAGCGCTACACCAGCAGCATTAACATCTTGATAGTCCAAATCCTACAGCCTAATGTTGTTGTTGTTGTTGTTGTGAAGTGCCATCGAGTTGGTTCCAACCCATAGCAACCCTGTATAGGGTTTCCAAGGAGCCGCTGGTGAGCTTGAACCACTGACCTTGTGGTTCAAATGACTTTGCAGTCCAGTGCATTAACCCACAGCACCACCCCAGGACTCCACAGCCTGAGGAATTAGTGTATCACCGATATTATGGAGACTACCAAACTGCTTCCAAGACTGGCATGCTCTGAATTTAGCACTGCTCTTGTTACATGCCGTTGAGTTGGTTCCAACTCATAGCAATGCTGGATAGCGTTCCTGAGGAGTGGCTGGTAGTTTTGAACCAACTGTGCAGTTACCTTGTGGTTAGCAGTCCAGCTCTTGTTCCACAGTGCCACACCAAGACTCCAAATTTGGCACTGATGGAGGTTATGTGCCGTGAAGTCAGCTCCAACTCAATAGCAACCCTGTATAGGGTATTCAAGGAGCTCTGGTAGCATAGTGGTTACGAATTGGGCTGCGAACCACAAGGTCAGCAGTTTGAAACTACCAATTGTTCTGCGGGAGAAAGATGAGGCTTTCTGCTCCTGTAAAGATTTACAGCCTCAGAAACCCTGTACAGGGTCGCTACGAGTCAGAAACCAACTCCAGGCACACAGCCATCACCACCACCACCACCATAGAGTATCCAAGGCTGTAAATCTTTATGGGAGCTGAAAGCCTCATTTTTTTCTCCTGTGGAACAGCTGGTAGTTCCAGACCTTGAGGTTAGCAGCCTGACTCATAACCAGTACGCTATCAGAGTTCTTGAAATTGGCACTAGAGAAGAGAAACTCTCCATTCTGGATCATCTTTCTCATTGTTACTCATCAGACAGCTCTACATTCATGGAGCCAGGCATGGCTGACCAGGTCAAAAATGGGCAGCCAGGGAAGGTGGGGTTTTTGGACATACACATTTACCCCCAAGTTGCATTAGAATATTAAAATAAGACTTGGATGCAGAGACTACAGATGGTGCTTTTCCGGGGTACATTCAATTTCCATATGGTTACACCAAGGTCATTCCTACTTCCATCTTCAATGAATACTCAAAATGGTTTCTCTTATCAAAGTTTTCCCATAGGTGACCAAGAGTCATTGCGTAGCAATAATATGCAGTAGGTCAATTCGGTTCCTGGAGATTCCTAGACAAAGACCTGAGAGTAAGGAGGTCATGCGTGAGCTCACCGTGCTTTGCTTGGCTCTTTTACCTTTACAGTAAAAGAATATTTCCATTGTCTCACTCTGGAGTATCTTGGGAAATAGCTAGTCTTTAAAAATGGTTTTAAATTCCCCTTTAAAACCAAATAGGCCAAGTGTTTACACACTCAAATGTGCTCATCACAACCTGTCTTATTCTCAGCCAAGCATATTCATGGTTGAGGGGATTGGGTATAGATGATGTACTTATCATAGAGGGTAATGGGAAACCTATTTCTTTAATAGCCTATAATGAACTGGCCTAGGCATTTCCCCAGAAAACTGAAGGTGATGTTCACAGCATCGGACCATCCATCATGCTTACTACTTACCCAGCCAGCCACCTGGTCTCCAGAGAAAAGGATAAGAATGTTCTAATGAACGTCTAAGGAGCTCTGGTTACGAATCGGGCTGCTAACATCAAGGTCGGCAATTTGAAACTACTTCTGTGGGAGAAAGATGAGGCTTTCTGATCCCATAAAGATTTACAGCCTTGGAAACCCTGTGCAGGGTCACTATGAATCAGAACCAACTCCACGGCACATAGCAACTACAACAGTGAACATCTAGGAGTCCTGGTATGGCACTGAGGTTTAATGCGCTGGGCTGCAAGGTTGCTTTGAACTGCAAGGTTCAAGCTCACCAGGCACTCCTCAGAAACCCTATACAGGGTTGTGTATCAGAACTGACTTGATGGCACTTAACAACAACATTGAACATCTTGGCAAAGTGGTCATCTGACCATTCAGTATACTCCTTTCTCTCTACTAATATAGCAAGTTCCAAGTTTTGGTCAAGCCTCTAATTTTCAGAGAGTAAGAAACCTTATTATAAGGTAATAATAATGAAGTTATTGTTGGGTAGTTCCAACTCAGAGTGACCCTGTGTACAACAGGATAAAACCTAGTTCATTCCCTCCCATCCATACAATCACTGGCATGTTTGAGTGCATTGTTGCCGCCATCTTGGTGTGGGCTGATTCTGACTTTTGACAGTCCCTTGTGCTACAAAGGAGAAGTGCTCCAGAGAATTTTCTTGGCTATCATGTTGATGGAAGCAGATTGCTGGGTCTTCATTCTGTACTGCCATGGGTGGGGTGGAACTGTCAACCTTTAGGTTAGATGATGAGTACAAATCATTGGTACCAGCCAGGGACCTAGAGATTATAACAAGGGGAAGAGACTGTTTGAGTGTCAATAGATCCAGGACCAGCACAGCACCCTAATTAATCTGCCTCCACACTCACACTCAGTTTTTATCACATGACCTTGTAGAACGCTATGTGCGTGGTATTCGTTACTATCAGAAATTATCTTGATTGCTTGTTCATTTCTTATATGCAATCACTATGTCCTTTCTGATACATATGTGGCTTTATGGTCTAGAAAAGTGCTGATTCATGCATGCCATTCAATTAATATGTGTTAAAAACATAATAAATGAGTGATTGTTGTTGTTAAGTGCTGTCGAGTCGATTCCGACCCATAGCGACCCTGTATTGGGTTTCCAAGGAGCAGCTGGTGAGCTTGAACCACCGACCTTGCAGTTCAAATGACTTTGTAGTCTGATGCATTAGCATACAGCGCCACGCCGGGACTTGTGCCAATCATCATGCTAAGGGATTTATATGAATTATCTCACAAATCCTTATAGCAATCTGATGACTGTTCTGAATATGAGGAAATATACTTACAGAACAACAACAACAACAACAAAACACTTCACTGCTCTAGTGTTGATTCTGACTCATAGCGACCTTACAGGACAGACAAGAATTGCCCCCATAAAGTTTCCAAAGCTGTAAATATTTACAGAAGCAAATTGCCACATCTTTCTCCCCTAGAGTGGCTGGTGGGTTCAAAGTGCTGATTGCTCAGTTAGAAGCTGAGCACTTTAACTGTTTTGCTGCCAGGATTCCTCCTGACTGTTTAAAATATGAGGCAAAAAGTAGGCTTAATGGGGTCTGATGAAGCATTATGCCTTGGATGAGTTCCAGCACCCAACAATCTGTCGATCGTGTATACTGAGAAGAAGAAATGACCCATCTACATAATAATCCATCAATGTGACATTATGTCAACTGTAATGGATTGAATCATGTCCCCACCCCACCCCCTTAAATATGTGTCTGCTTGACTAGGTCATGATCCTCAGTATTATGTCTTTATGCGATCGGATGTAATTATCCCATGCGTTGTAAATCCTAACTTCTATGATGTTAGCTGTGATGTAGCACTACAGGATAAGCGCTGAATTATAAAGTTGGTTTAAACTGCAGGTTGGTAGTTCAAACTCACCAGCCACTCCTTAGAAACCCTAAAAAGGGTTGTTATGAGTCGGAACCAACTCAATGGCACTTAACAACAACATGATGTTAATGTGACAGGATTGGAGGCTGTTACATTAATGACGTAAAGTGTAATCTACAGGATCTTAAATCAATGTCTTTTGAGATATGAAAGAGTTTAAACAATCAAGCAGAGATCACAAGAACATCAGTACCGCCAATAAAGAAGAACTGAGAGGGGAACGTGATATTTAAACCCAGGGTCCCTGTGCTGGGAACCTTCTAGATCCAGGAAGATTGATCTCCAAGGAACACTGGGCCCACAGATTCTGAAAGGAAACAAGAACCTTCCTCCTAAACTGTTAGCCAACAGAGAAAGCCTTTGCTTAGAGCTGATGCCCTGAATTTGTACTTCCAGCCTCCTTAACTGTGAAAGGATAAATTCTGTTTGTTAAAATCATCCACTTGTGATATTTCTCTTTCAGCAGCACTAGATAACTAAGACACCAATATGAAATGTCTGTTTCCCAAATAATGAGTATGTCATTCAACATCTTCATGGAGCATTGGTGAATAAAGTTGTTGGTATTGGCCCGATCACTTCTACCTCTTCCAAACCCAGTGAAGGAGAATCAACTTGAGTCATTGTCAATTGCTACAAAGTACAAAGCACCTGAGCTCGGCCTTCTTATCCTGAGATCACAAAAGATGATTTTCAAGACTTACGATAGTGCCTTCATTCTAACTGGACAATTGAAAATGCTACCCATCAGCAGAACCTTGAAGTCTAACTCTAGATTTTAGTTGTCTCTTGGTAAAATACATTTATCTGAGAAAACAGACATCTAAGCCCTAAATCAGAACCAAAGAATTGCAGAGCTGCATTAAATTGGGGCCAAATATTTTACCCTTGGCCTCTGTCCATGGAGCATTTGTCCTTCGGAAAGGATGGGAGAAGAAACCCAGGGATGCTTCACTTGGGGAAATCCTAACATCCTTACCCTACCCCAGTTCCATGTTGCTATCCACAGTGTTTGTATCGTGACTTTACAGGATGCCTTGGGGGAGAATCCAAGATTCTGTCTTTAGCTTTTGATGTGGCTCTTTATCTTGTAAGAATGTCCGATGTTCATTTTGCAATTCAGCCAGACAGGAATGGTTTCAGGCCTTTGGTTTCATCAAACCATGACTTAGAGAAAAAAATTAAATCACCAAAGATAAAGAGAGAGATATACTAAGGTGCCACCCCTGTTGCCTTTATGCCTGAAGCTAGCTGGTTTATTTTAAAACTGTAGAATTTTATTAGGCTTTGTATTAAATCAATAAAGAAATCTGGACCAAAGTTTGGAGAGCCATAATGGATTCCTTGGAATGTTGTTGTTGTTAGGTGCCATTAGCTCAAAGGGTTTTCTTGACTGTCATTTTTATAAAAGCAGATCACCAGGTTTGTCTCCAGGGAGCCACTGCACAGGTTCAAATCACCAACCTTGCAGTTAGCAGCCAAGTGCTGACCTGTCTGATAAAATGACAACAGCTTCAGCCAGAATCTCCAGGTTTAATGAATGGATTGGATACCCATCATGGATTGAACTCTACAGGACCATATAGGAAAAAAATAACATCTCCTTTTCTGAGTTTGCTGATTCCATATTCTGTGATAAAGCATATGGAAACAGCAAACTCGGAAAAGGAGCTCTATTTTTATTTTTCCTATAGACTCCATGGACTATCAATAACCCAGTCTTTGGCTGTTATTTTATAACATGGGGTCCACTCTGACTCATGGTGAACCTACAGGACAAAGTAGAACTGTCCATAGGGTTTCCTAGGCTGTAATCTTTATGGAGAACCAATAGCCACATCTCTTCTCCTGGGTTGACGTTGTTAAGTGATATCAAGTTGGTTCTGACTCATAGTGACCCTATATAGGGTTCCCGAGTAGCAGCTGGTGGGTTTGAACTGCTGTCATTATGGTGGACTGAAACCATCAATCTTTTGGCTAGCAACAGAGAACTTAACCAGTGAGCCACCAGGGGTCCTAGTATAAATTTGAACTCTGGTGTTGTTAGGTGTCATTGAGTTGCCTACGAATCATAATGACCCTGTGAACAACAGAAAGAAAGACTGCCCATCTAATCCTGTGCCATCCTCACAGTTTCTATGTCTGAGCCAACTATTGCAGCCACTGTATCAATCTATTGCCTTGAGAGTCTTCCTCTTAGTCACTGATTCTCCACTTTGCCCTACTCCAAGGACTGATCTCACCTGATCACACGTCCAAAGCACATAACACAAAGTCTTGTCTTCCTGACTTTGAAGGAACATCCTGCTTGTACATTTTTCAAGACAGATTTGTCCCCTGGAGTCATTAGTGATTTGCACAGGTCCTTGTTGAGTTGGGGTAGTTAAAAATGAAGATCCCTATTAAAAAAAAAAAAAAAAAAAGTCTGCTCCTTAGAATCCTGATCCTCATCCAGAACTTTCTAAGGTGGGAAATTCCCACTTGAAAAGACGAAGACCAGCCTGGAGCAGTTAGAGGAACAGAAGATACTTCGTGGAAGAAAGACCAGCAGGAAAAAACAAAAACAGCAGTCTGATTGGCTGCCACAAGAACAAGCAAGTTGTTCGCAGGGGAACCAACAAGGCAAGCAATCAAGTCCCTTCAGGACAAACCCCCTCCCCAAACTGAAACTCAAAGGGAATACATGTGCAGGCATGTAAGCTTGCTGGTGACCACGTTGGTCTACTGGTGAGTGAAGGTGGGGGGAAAGCAGCAATGAAGATGTGGGCTGAGTCCAACCATGTTACATAGACCCCCATCGACCTGGAGTATGGTGAGACCTGGGGACTCCTGACCTCATGGACAAGGACATGGCCGTGGAGGGCTAGAGCTGAGACTGAGAGTGAAGCATCCAGCTGATATGAAGTGAGGGGAGATGCACAAGGGCACCCAAACTTGCAGATAGTGCGCATTGGACCTAGCTTCAATAGCTGGATGATCAGAACCTGACTAAAGGAATATAAAACAAGTGTATAAATCAGTACAATCTGATGAACTTCACCTATACTTACGGATGTAGTAGCTTAAAATACCAACCAACAGGAAAGGAATCTTCACAACAAGGATCATTCCCATCCCCTCTGTACAGAGGGTTGATAGGGATGGGCAACTTAGACATTGGCTACCTAAAATGGTGGAAGGTGGGGGAGGCTCTAAAGGCACGAAGTGACTGGCTTACAAGTTTTCAAGAGGAACTTTAGATTCAGAATGTGCAAAGGGAAGTAGAACCCCCACTGAGTGGTTTTCTTCCTGTCTAGACAGATCTGGTGAAAGGAGATGGGACAAGACTCTTAAAATCCAATAGTGTGTAACTGTTATCATGACTAATTACGATTGTCGCAACTGTAAAGGTAGAGGTTTTGTAGCATAAAGGGGTGAGTGGTTGATCTTGCAATCCCAGAGTGGAAGACCCTGGGATCATCAAGGGAGAAAAGCAGGAGTGCAGTGAGAACTAGCAGAATGACTTCTTCAAGTTTACCAAGCTGTATAGTGAAAGAGTGGTTATTAAAACCTGTAAGAGTGGAAGCGCTTCTCTATCCAGAGATGGTGATGTGGAGAGATGAAGCAGCTGAGGACTCTAGACTCATGGAGGGAGAGGGGCTGTGTGCTGGTGGTCGGAGGGCAGACTTGCAGTGTGTGTCCTTTGGGTTTTTGAATGACTGCATATTCCTGAGTGTTTTGGTGCCCATAAAAACAACAACAAAAACAAAAAACCAGAGGGAATAGAAGCAAATACTGTTGAATGATGAAGCATGCAGGGGATTATAATCATTGCAATGAAATGAAATATGATAGGATGAGTGTAAAATTGATGTTCCCCCATGTAAACTATCACTCAGTTCACAATAAAAACTTGGGGGGATAAAAAGTCTGCTTTATATATTACATAAATATATTACATATAAGGTTATGAATACACAGGCTTAAGGTAACCGCAAGTATATAGAGTTTCCAAAAATGTAAAACTGATCTCCCCAATTAGTTTTCTTTATGACTTTGTAAAGTGTTCCTGATAAAGAGCATCCTCTGTCTTTATAGACTGACATCTAAGTCAGATAGAATCAGTGCCATTTTCCATCAAAGTGTCCTTCCCAACCAAGTCTGTCCTTTGTGTGGTATTACATGAACACTGATGAAACTTGTAGAAATGTGTTTTACTTTCTCTGGGCAGGAATTTTATAGCTAGCTTTTTTTTTTTGAAGAAAGGAACACTGTGTGTGGAATATTTGCTTGACCAGTTGGCTAAGACTATGTATGAGTTTAAAAGGACAAGTGTGTGGATTCAATTCCTGTGTGGGCCAATTAGCTTCATATCAGAATCATAGATTTTTTCAGATTGAAGTAACTTCAGAGGTTATCTTGTGCCAACATAAAATTTCACAGATGAGAAAACTGAGACCCAGGGGAATGACTTCTTCAAGTTTACCAAGTTGTATAGTGAAAGAGTGGTTATTAAAACCTGTAAGAATCCGGTTATTTGACCCTGGGAATGCTGTACAACTGTACCCCAAACCAATCTCACTACCA
>NW_006408620.1:3145687-3182604 GCF_000296735.1 Chrysochloris asiatica | reverse complement strand
ATGACCATACTTGTCTCTCATACTTCAGACAGATTTTCAGGAGGACCAGTTCCTGCAGAAGGACATCATGCTTGATAAAGTGGAGGGACAGAGAAAGAGGAAGACCTTCAGCGAGATGGATTGGCACAGTGGCAGCAGCAGTGGGCTCAAACATAACCATAAATGTGAGGGACTTCTCAGGACTGGGTGGTGTTTCCTTCTGTTATACATAGTCGCTTTGGGTTGGAACCACCTTGGCAGCATATAACAACAGTATAGTTGTATAGGATCCTGGTGTGACATTGTAGGATAAGCACGGGACTGGTAACCACAAGGGTGGAAGTTCCAACCTATCAGCTGCTCCTTGGAAATCTTAGTTGCTGTGAGTTGGAACCAATTTGATGGCACCTGACAACATCAAACAATATAGTTGAGTAAGGAGTCCAGGTGTGGCGCTGTAGGACTCGCTGTTATTCTCCCTAGGAACCACTGGTGGGTTCCAATGGTCGATGTTTTAGTTCACAGCAGAGCATTCAACCATTGGACTTCCAGGGTTCCTTTCCTACAACGAATTGTCATTGTCAAGCATCCTTGAGTCAGTTCCATCTCATAGCGGCTCTGTATAGGGTTTCCAAGGAGTGGCTGGTGGGTTTGAAACCCCAACTTGTTGTTAGCAATTCAGTGTTTATCCTACAGCATCATACCAGGATCCTATACAACTATGTTGTTGTTGTTAAGTGCTGTCATTCTGATTTATAGCGACCCTGTATAGGGTTTCTGAGGAGCAGTTGATAGGTTTGAATTGCCGACCTTGTGGTTCAAAGTCCAGTGCTGATCCTACAGCGCCACACCAGGATTCAACTATGTTGTTGTTGTTAAGTACCGTAGAGTCTGTTCCAACTCATAGTGACCCTGCACAGGGTTTCCGAGGCTGTAAGTCTTTACAGGAGCAGAAAGCCTCATCTTTCTCCTGCGGAACAGCTGGTAGTTTTGAACTGCTGACCTTGATGTTAGCAGCCCAATTCGTATCCACTATGCTACCAGAGCTCATCTTGTATACATAAACACAAACTTACTCTGTTAATTCTGATTCACCACATAACAGATGTGTTTCATGTTGTTGGCTTGCAAGTACAGAAACCCAATTCAGACTAGCTTTAAAAAAATAGGATCCTACTGGAAACATACTGGATGGATACTAGATTGAAAGAAAGGCAGCCAGCCTCAGTAAATTCCATAACTAGGCCATATAGGATTTCTCAGCAGTAGGTACCCCAGAATTGCTCCCTAGTATCCTGGTGTGGCGCTGTGGGCTGATGTGTCAAACTGCAAAGTCATTTGAACTGCAAGGTTGGTGGTTCAAGCTCACCGGCTGCTCCTTGGAAACCCTATACAGGGTCGCTATGGGTCAGAATCGACTCGATAGCACTTAACAACAACAACAACTACCATTGTCCATTTGTGCGTCTCAGACCAAAATTAAAAGTCCCAGGCAAGGCTGCTACTTCTAGTTCTAATGGTCTAGCTTGTATCAAACCACTAATCCCAACAAGAATAAATAGAAAAGTTAGGAAATTGTGTGTATGTATATTGGAACCCATCAAACAACCACCAAGGCGGCCAGCAAAGTCCAGTTTGTGTACTACTTTCCCTCTTCAGGCATTGGCCAGTTTGGAGGCTCCTGAAAGATGAGAATCAGAGTAGAACGTGTGATTAAAAGGTTAAAAAGAAGTGATCAGCTCTTTCAGAAATCTCAGGGTGCTGGGGAGGGCGGGAGAGATAGTATCCAGGGCTACTCAAGCACAAAGCAGCCAGAACTTGAGGAGCCAAAGTTATGGACATTGTTGTTGTTAAGTGCCATTGTCCAATTAGTTCTGACTCACGGGGAGAGTTTCTGAAGAGCGACCTTTCGATTCAAACTGAACTTGTGGTAAAATTTACACCTGTCTTCTGCATTTCTCCTTGAGGCATTTTCAAGTTTGTTATCCGTAGTCAGGAGTCCTGGTGTGGCACAGTAAGATAAGTACTAGACTGTTAGCCAAAATGTTGGTGGTTCAAACCCACCAGCAGCTCCTTGGCAACCCCATACAGGGTCGCTATGAACCGGATCCAACTCAACTGCACGTCAGTCAGGAGTCCTTGTATGACAGTGTAAGATATGCACTGGATTGCTAACTGCAAGGGGAAGCCCATCAGCTGTTACTTGGAAACCCTAAACAGGGTTGCTGTGAGTCAGAACCAACTAGTAGCCACTTAAGAACAATAGCCCGTAGTCTAGAGTCTGAGCAGTCAAGAAAAAGTAGAAGGTAAAAACCCTGGGAAAATAGGTTTATGGTATTAAACTACAGGGAGAAACAATGAAAATTGGAGTTCTGGACTGCCAAAAATCAAGAGTTCTGGTAAACATAACAGGGTTTTGATTGGTGGCCCTGAAGAACTATGTTCCAGATTTGAGGCCCAATAGGATTAACAGGCAGCTCTTACATAAACAAACCGAGCTTCCAATCTGATGAGCCTCATTCTGGATTCAGGTATTCAGCTTCTACTTAGACTGCCTACCAAAAGCAGAAGTATAACGTTTTTTGAAAGAATACGGCATCAGGCTGGATGTGCCAGGTATACCAGGCGATATCCAGATTGAACAAACCAGACATTAGCAACAGACCTACAAGTGACCAGAGTATTAGATAGCAGGATAGAAGACTTAACCAGAGAACGACAATTGACATCAAAGAATCAAATGAAAATTCTAGGACTGGGAAAAATACAGTAACTGAAGTTTAAAATTCAACAGATCCTTTAACATCAGATTAGACATAGCAGAAGAAAACATCACCATATTTTTACACAAATGATGTGTGTGTGTTATAAATTTTTTTGCCAACTTCACCCTCCCCTCAAAGTATTTTCCTAAGCATGTTTTGCTAATACCATATTGCACATGTTATTTGTGTACAAATATAGTAGCCTGTTTGAAGATACATCATCAAGAATTAAGCACAGCTCTTTTTTGTGGGGCCACGGAGGCTGTCGGCTGCTTCGTCATGAAGCCGAACATCTCCTTCTCAGCCCCTGGCTGCCAGAGGCTCATTGGGGTGGACGATGAACACCAACTTGGTGCCTTCAATGAGAAGTGAATGGCCACAGAGGTTGCAGCTGACATGCTGGGTGATGTCCTCATCAGCCATGGGAACCATAAACAAGTTTTCCCATGAAGCAGGGTGTTGTGACCCATGGGTGCATCCACCTGCTTCTGAGTAAGGGGCATTCCTGTTACAGATCAAGGAGAACTGGAGAAAGAAAGCACAAACCTACCAGGGTTGCTAATGTGAGTGTCCTGAATTTTGTTATTATAAAACAAAGAGGAGAACTATAGCCCAGGACTGACTGATATAACTCATTTTCTGGGGCAACAAAGAGCTCACAGGAGGTACACACTTTGCAGTCTCTCTAAAGAAGATGACATCCGCCAGCATACTGCCAGAAAGCCACAGAACAAAGAAGGCAAGAGACCCAGGACCAAAGTGCCCAGGAGTCAGCGTCTTGTTACTCCACGTGTCCTGTGACACACATGTTGGCATATTGCCCAGAAGAGACAGTGCACAAAGGAAAACAAGGAGGAGGCCGCAGAGGATGCCAAGCTTTTGGCCAAGAGAATGAAGGAGGCCAAAGAGAGTCATGAAAAACAGATTTCTAAGAGACTGCCCTCTCTGAGAGCTTCTACCTGTAAGTCTGAGTCCAGTCAAAAATAAGATAGATTTCTAAGAGTGATAGATCAATGTTGTTGTTGTTGTTAAGTGCCGTCGAGTTGGTTCTGACCCATAGCGACCCTGTACAGGGTTTCCGAGGCTGTAAATCTTTACAGGAGCAGAAAGCCTCATCTTTCTCCCGGGAGCGGCTGGTAGTTTCGAACTGCTGACCTGGGTTCGCTTCCCAATTCATAACCACTACGCTACCAGAGCTCAATATGATCATATTAAACCTCCTTTTTAAAAAATGAATGAAGCATAGAAATAAATAAAAGATGGCAAATCCATTTTAAAAAGGCTAAGAGATACGTGAGAGACCTGGTGTGGCACTGTAGGATAAGCACTGGACTACAGTTTGAACCAAAAGGTCAGCAATTCAAACCCACCAGTCGCTCCTATAGAGGGTCGCTATGAGTCAGAAACTTTTATGTAGTTGAATTTCCTGTAGATAAAAAGAGAGAATTTGGATTGATTTGTAAATGTATGTACATTTAGTAGGCAAAAAGTTGGAGCATCTGAATAATATATGTGAAATGAATATATTATCGTCTATTTTTGCCATGAAAATAAATATTTGAAGCACACAAAAAGAGAGAGAATTTGGGAGAGGAAGAGACGGAAATCACTTTTTTTTGTATTGTGGTAGATATAAATGTAATAAAACATTTGTCAATTCAACATTCTTCACATGTGCATGTGAACCATCACTATTAATGGATTCCAGAATTTTCCATAAGAGGAGAGAAGCAGATTTTTCCAGAAGAGAATTTTCCGAAACTGTCTTAATGCCTCAAAAACCATAGATTCAAGAAACTCTATGAACCCCAAATAGGGTTAGTACAAAAGCAAGCAAACAAAACTACCACCTGACATAGTACAGTAAAACTTATAAAATAAAACTTGTAAAAACAAACAAAAACAGTAAAGCTTATAAAGTGTATAAAGTACCCAGAGGAAAAAAAGAAATATAATAAGAATGTTTCTTTAAAGAAGCAGCAATAATTACATGCATTTTTTCACAATAACAACAGAAGTGGAAACGCAATAAAGTAACATCGCCACAGGGCTGAAATACACATTTCTGTTGATGAGATCCTGTTTAGACTTTCTTTCACCAAGTGCCCAGCTCTGTGGAGGGTTGGACACTATGGAATGACATTTTCCCAAAGGAAGTAAAGGATGTAGCTAGTAGAAGAAAGAAGAAAGGGAGAGATAGGCAAGTCCAGTGGAAACAAGTTATCTATGTGCTGATTTCATTCTACCCAAGGCAGAGAAATTAGAATGGTTTTAGCCCAGTCGTCTTACGGTAAGGTTTCAAGATGGGAATCAACTCCAGTCTGTGTAACTCCCAGTAAGAGATCCCAAAGGATCTCAAAGGATCCCAAAGGATCTCTTACCAAGGAAGGAAGGAAGTGGGTAGAAAGATTGGCTGAACCAATCCAGACAGATGTAAAATGGCAGGCAGATATTGTAACCTGATCATTCATCTCTCCAAGGGGAGGTATTTTAGCACTCCAGGGGAAAGAGCAAACTTTCTAGAGATCAAAACCAATGTTTCATGAAGGAGACAGCAATGGGCACTCAGGTAAAAAGCCTAGGTTATCCATTTGCCAGTTAATGTGATAAAGAATCGAACTTAAAGGTAATCATGGCTGTCTTGTCTATGTTGTTACTGTTCTTAATATTATTGTTAAGTGCCGTCAAGTCGGTTCCAACTCACAGTGACCCCATAGAAGGTTTCCAAGGAGTGACTGGTGGATTTGATCTGCCAACCTTGTCTTAGCAGTCCATTGCTTATCCTACAGCACCACACCAGAAAGACACCTGGTTATAGGTACTATAAGGCAACATGAATGTACAGGGGCTATAATATATATGATAAAACCCATGAAAGCCAGAACCTCTGTAAGCAGAAACCTATCAAAGAAGAGCACAAATGTTTTCCTCTAAGGAGCTCTGGGAGTGTAGCAGTTACAAGCGGGCTGCTAATCTCACAGTCAGCAGTTCAAAACTACCATCCATTCCCCTGGAGTAAGACGAAACTTACTGCTCCCATAAAGATTTACAGCCTCGGAAATCCTATACAGGGTTGCTATGAGTTGGAACCGATTCCATGATACACCACCACCACCACCACTACCAGAGATTAGGAGAAAAGTTGTAAGTTTACACCCTATCAAAGGCGGAAAACTTGCAGGACCTGGAAAAAACAAGCCAGATTCATTAAGGTCCATCTATCACAGATTTCAATATAAATAGAAAATTCAAAAGGCAACTTCTTAAAAAAAAAGACAACTTCTTAGAATTAATATGTGAACTTAGCAAGGTTGCTGGATATACAATCCATATGTAAAACCAATTGTATTTCTACAAACCATCAAGAAATAATTCAAAAGTGGTACAATTACAATAGCACCCAGAACATCAGATTTCTAATATATGTGATGAAAGATGTTTTAAGACCTCTGCCCAGAAAACAATAAGATATTGTTAAGAAAAATGAGAAAAAGTCACTAAGTCAGAAGATCAATACTGGAAAGGTATCACTTCTCCTCAAGTTGATACATACAATGGGGCTTCCAAAAGTTGTTGCCAAATGGAACTGTGAGATAATGGAATTTTTCCACAAACTTTTTGAAGTCCTTTCATGCATTTCACATAATCCCGAATCGAAGTAGACATTATGTATATGTGAAAATTAATTCCTTGATTCTAAAAGCTTATGAAAATGCAAAGGACCAAGGAAGGAAGAAGGACACAGTCCAAGATTTATTGTTGGTGTTAAGTATCATCCAGTCGGTTCTGACTCATAGTGACCCTGCATAGGGTTTCCAAGGAGCAGCTGCTGGGTTTGAACTACCAACCTTGTGGTTCACAGTCTAGTGCTGATCGTACAGTGCCAGGGACTCCTGTCTATAAACAAAGTAAAAGCAACACGTACACTCATGTCAGCAGAATACCCCAAGTCAATTAAATCCTCCTTCAAGAGAATAGTGATAAAAAAAATCGTGTGACTCTGATGAAGTTGTTCATCTCATTTGGTTCATATGATGTCTCCACACACAGAGGGACGGCTGGAGCTGTCTAGCTGATGAAGTTGTTGAAACTCTTGGTATTTCAGTGAATTATACACAGGATGAGATGGGGGGAAAAAAAAATACCCAGCTAAGGGCTTCTGTTGGAACTTGGCCAAGTATTCACTTTTTGTTTATGATTAACAAGCCACAGAGATCTTATTTTCCCAACCTGCTGAATCAGACTTAATGAACATACATTAGCAGAGGACAGTGCTTAAAAAAAAAGACCCTTCACCATACACTCCCATCCTACTTGTCTGGCAGAAATGACTCATTTACTTTCTATGTGGTGTTTTCTTATTTTGAGCATCCTTTCCACCACCCCAAAATACCCTGTCAGATCCGTCTTAGATACTACCTATTAAAATGTTAAGCTTCACCTGATAAAATATCATTATAGCATCCCTGACATTTTTACATAGCACACACATACTTCAAGCCAATTCTGCTGGAGTTAAGATGATTCTTTTCAGTGTGCAAATGCATAGTGAATCTGTAAGGAAATGCCACTATGTCATACTCTAATAACTGGATCCCAAATAAGTAGGAAAAGCAAAACAGACCATATACAAGGCAGAAGCAAATGGTGACCGAGGTCAAAAAAAGACTTGGGGAGCTGACCAAATTAAGCAGTTTGCATCAACATAAGATGACATTCCATAGCCAGTTACTTAAAGGTTTATAAATCAGTGTTTTCAGTTTATTAGATTAGTGGTTCAGTTCCTGGGAATCTTTTAAAGTTTTCCAATACCCAGATCCCATCTTGGACCTTTAAATCAGTATTGAGAAGGGTTGTTGTTCATTATCAGCCAGTCTGTACCAACTCATATCAGCTCTGTGCACAGCAGAACGAAACCCTGCCCAATCCTGTGCCATCCTCACAATTGTTGTTTGAGCCCATGTTGCTGTCACTGTGTCTGTCCATCTCATTGGGGGGCCTTTCAGAGAGTGGAACCTATATATTAGCATTTATAAACCCCTGTTCCCAATAATTCTAATATGTAACCATGTACTTACTACAATAATCATTGTATAGTTAGCACTTGAAAGTGGTTAGATCATTTGTTCAACTTGTTTATATATTACAGTAAGTCTGCATTTGAGCCTAGCCTTAACTCAACTATTAAAGTCCTTTGGCTACATTGATGTGTGGTGGTATGAAGCGCTTGTCTACAAACTCTTCTATATGTCTCTGGTCAAAGGATGGAACCTCATTCCCCTCCTTTTGAGTGTGGAGTGAACTTAGTCTCTCATCTGTAAGGAACGTAATGTGGCAGAAGTCTTTGTATTTAACTTCCAATATTGTTGTTGAGTGCCATCAAGTCGATTCTAACCCATAGCGACCCTGTATAGGATTTCCAAGGAGCAGCTGGTGAGTTTGAACCATCGACCTTGCAGTTCAAAAGGCTTTGCAGTCTGGAGCTTTAACCCACAGCGCCACACCAGGTAGTAAGCTTTAACTCCAAATATTAGGTAGCAAGAAGTCCTGGTATGATGCTGTAAGATAAGCACTGGACTGCTAATCACAAGGTTGGTGGTTCAAACCCACCAGCCACTCCTTGGAAACATGAGTCAGCGTCACAATGAGTTGAAACTGACTTGGCAGCACTTAACAACAATTAGGTAGCAAAAAAATAGTTCTGCTTCCTCTTTATTTTCTCTTGGGTCACTCATTCTGAAGCTAGTTCACTGCCATGTTGTAAGGACCCCCAAGCTGCCCTATGGCACATGGCAAGGAACTGAGGCCTCCTGCCAACAGCCATGTACATGAGGCATCTTGGAAGAGGATCCGCCAGCCTCGGTTAACCCTAAAGACAACCACAATACCAGCCAACATCTTGATTTCAAATCCAGGAAAGACCCAGCTAAGATGCTCCTGAATTTCTGGCCCACAAAAACTGAGATAGTAAATATTCATCATTTTAAGTCCAAAGTTATGAGATAATTTATTACATTCAAATAAATAACAAATACAGGGGCCCAGTCTTCAAACACAGTCACCAAATAATTAGGATTGTCTACCACTTTATCCTGGACTGTGAACCACAAGGTTGGCAATTTGAGCCCACCAGCCATTCTATGGGAGAAAGATTTATAGTCTTGGAAACCCTTTATAGAGTCAGTATGAATTGGAACTGACTCGATGGTGCTTAACAACAATAACAACCATTTTATCACTTATGCCTAAGATGTAGACATTCAATAGGCATTCATTGAATGAATGATCACAGGGTTTTCCATCTGTAGCACTCAACAAAGACTTAGAAAACCGAAAGGGAAGAACACACTCAGCATTTCTCAAGTTGAAAGAACTGAAGAAAAAAACTCAAACCTCACCTTTTGATACTTAAGGATTCTATGGGCAAAATACTGACTGATGCAGGAAGCTTCACAAGAAGATGGAAGAAATATGTAGAATCAGTGTACCAAAAAGGATTTGTTAACATTCAACCATTTCGGGAAGTAGCATATGATCAAGAACTGATAGTATTGAAGGAAGACGTCCAAGTGATGCCAAATGCATTGGCAAAACAACAAGGGTCCAGGAATTGATGGAACATCAACAGAGATAGTTCAACAAACTGATGTAGTGCTGAAGACACTTAGTAGTATTTGCTAAGAAATTTGAAAGACAAGTAACCTGGCCACCCGATTGGAAGAAATCCGTTATTTGTGCCAATTCCAAATAAAATTGATCCAACAGAATGCAGAAATTAACCATCTCATTAATATCACATACAAGTAAAATTTTGCTGAAGATAATTTTTAAAAATCACTGCGAGAGTACATTGACAGGGAGCTGCCAGAAATTCAAGCTGGATTCAGAAGAGTACGTGGATGTTGGTTGGAAGAAGAAAATACCAGAAAAATGTTTACCTGTGCTTTAACTGACTATGCAAAGGCGTTCTGCTGTGTGGATCATAACAAATTATGGATAGCTTTGTGAAGACTGAAAATTCTAGGGCACTTAATTATGCATTTAATCCAAGCTATGGTATTTTCAGTAGCCTCATTTGCATATAAAATCTGGACTGGATGAATGAATAAGAAAGACTGGAACATAATTGATGCATTTGAATTATGGTATTGGTGAAGATTATTGATTATGCCATTTACGGCCAGAACAGACAAATCTGTCTCAGAAGAAGGACAGTTAGAATGCTCTTCAAAGAAACGAATCGACCCAGTGGTTTTAGCAACAGGCCCAAACACAGTAAGGATTGTGAGAATGGTACAGAACTGGGCAGCGCTTCTTTCTGTTGTACACAGCGGTCACTATGAGTCAGAACTGACTGAAAGCCAACTACGAACAACAACAGAGCTCTCGAGAGAGAACTGGTGTCTCTGTATCATCAAGTCAGTTCCGACTCCCAGCGACCCTATATAGGATTTCCAAGGAGCAGCCGGTGCAATATTTCATTCTGCACAGTCTAAAATTTTTTAAAGGGTTAAGGCTCCAAATCACCAGAAACTTATTCCTGTTACTGGAAATACCACATATTAGGTCCTGCTTCAGCTCACTAGAAAATGCAGACCTACTATTTTTGCCCCTTTGGGAAATTTTCAATGCTATGAATATTGTTTCCCCAGCTTTTCATTTTAAAATCAGTGTGATGTTCCTTGCCTCCAAAAAGGCTTTATCCAACATTAAAAAAAAAATCCACATTTCCTTGAGTAAACTAATCGTTGTTAAGTGTTGTCTAGACGTTTTTGACTCCTAGTGACCCTGTATAGTGTTTCCAAGGAGTTGCTGGTAGATTTGAATCTCCCACTTTGTTGTTCAAACCAACCTATTGGTCCAGAGCTTATCCTACAGTGCCCTACCAGGACTCCAACTAATTAGTTGTTGTGTGCCATCAAGTCAGTTCGGACTCATAGCCAACCCGTATAGGATTCCCGAGGCATGACTGGTGAGCTTGAACGACCAACTTGGCAGTTCACTCTGACCTTCCAGTCCAGCACATTAACGTTAGCACAGCGCCACACCAGGACTCCCTAACTAGTTAGCCACTAGTTTAATCATGAATCCACTTTCCTCGCCACACCCGTTGTAATCCGTCTCTCTCTTCCCACCAAGTCTTTGAGCCTCTTTGGTGCTCTATTCACTGGTCAGAAATCACATGCCTCCTTGCTTACTCATTCTTTGCATAGAGTTGTTTATTTCTGCTTTCCTATTTGGGAAGCAGGTGAGCTCTCTCAAGCTGTAGTTCCTGAATCCTGTAATAATCACTTGCTACAAATGTGCATACCTGACCCTTGCCTCCAGAGATTCTAATGTCAGGAAGGAAGGGAGGGAGGGAGGAGCTGCCAAATTCACATTTTTCAAAGACTCAAACAGTTGATGAAGCAATTAATTACTGCAATTCAAAGAATAATTCAGTCTTGTGATCCTTCCCCAAAAGTTTACAACCTATTTTTGGTTAATAGTCAAGTGGCTCACGTCATAGGATGTTTTTCTTCCTCATCCCTGTTTTAGGAGCTGGCCGTTCCAAAGATAATTAAACAAATGGGGGCAGAGTGCATTTGGTAATTTGACCCTAACCAAACCCATCACCCTTGTGTTGTTTCTCATTCATATAGACACTCTATAAAGTCCCATAAGAATTCCAAGTCTTCAATCTTTAATCTTTATGGAAGCAGGCTGCCACATCTTTTGCCCACAGAGTGACTGGTGGGTCGAACCCACAAACCTTTCAGTTAGCAGCCCAATACTTAACCCACTGCACCCAGGGCTCCTTAATGTGGCTTTATGTGCAAAATAAAAAAACTAGGAGGTAAACCATCATGGCATATGATGGTTTAATTGCCCAGTGTACAAGGTCACCATGGGTCGGAATCGACTCAACGGAACTTAACAACAACATTGTAGACGCAGGAGTCCTGGCGTGGTGTTATAGGATAAGTTGTTGTTATTGTTAGGTGCCATCGAGTAGGTACCAACTCATAGTGACCTTATGCACAGCAGAACGAAACACTGCCTGATCCTGGGCCAACCTCACTAATGTTGCCACACTTGAGTCCATCTATGCTACCACCTGGCCAATCTATCTCGTTGGGGATCGTCCTCTTTTTCTCTGACCCTCCACCTTACCAAACATGATATCCTGCTCCAGCGACTGTTCCCTCCTGACAATATGTCCAAAGTATGAGAGATGAAGTTTGGCCATCCTGGCCTCTAAGGAGCACTCTGGCTGCACTTCTTCCAAAACGGAGCTATTGGTTCTCTGGGCAGCCCATGGCACTTTTAGTATTCTCCTCCAACACCATAATTTAAAGGCATTAATAGACTTCAAACACTAAGTTGGTAGTTGAAACCGACCAGCCACTCTTTGAGAACCCTATACAGGGTCCGTTTGAGTCTGAAGTGACTCAGCAGCACTTAACAACAACAGTGTGGATGCAAAGAGCCCGGATGGGCCAGTGGTTGAGTGTTCAATGCTCATCGAAGGTCGCTGAAGAGAGATGAAGCTGTCAGCTCCTGTGAGGATTTTCAGCCTTGGAAACCTAATGGGCAGCTCTGCTCTGTCGTGTAGGGTCACTCTGAGGCAGAATCAGCTCAATGGCAGTGAATTACTGTACAGTCCAAAGCCATCCACCTTCAACCGTTGGCTTTCTGTCTGTGGAACCACAATGGTGGTGTAGTGGTGCGCCACCAAGTTGGTTCCACCTGACAGTGATCCTGTGTTAAGTTTCCTGAGGAACACTTGGTAGATTCAAACTGCTGACCTCGCAGTTTGTCACCTACTATAGTGTCACCGGAGTCCTGGTGTGGCGCTGTGGGTTAATGCGCCAGACTTTAAAGCCGTTTGAACTGCAAGGTTGGTGGTTCAAGCTCACCAGCTGCTCCTTGGAAACCCTATACAGGGTCACTGTGGGTCGGAATTGACTCGACGGCACTTGACAACAACAACATAGTGTCACCTACTGTACCACCTGACATGCTGAGTGGAAGAGGAGTGTTTGTGAAGGAGGCAGAGAGAGGGCTGAAGGAGTCTGCAGATGAGAGAGACAAGCCTGGGGAGGTTACTTCTACAGGAACCATAAAGAGAAGGCCCCAGAACCAATAGAAATGAGGAATCACCTCCTGCTCTCAGCCATCAGTGGCCTCTGTATGGTTTGAAACAAGACTTGACCTGAAACAAAGCTTTTATATTTGTTTCTTTATTTTCACCTGTTTGTGAACTCCATGTGTGTGACTGATTAATAACGGACTGTACCATGGGTCACGTCCACTTTTAAGGGTGTAGTAACGGGGCTATTAAGGAGCTCTGGTAGCTTAGTGGTTACGAATCAGGCTGCTAACCTCAAGGTCGGCAGTTCGAAACTACTAGCTGGTCTGCGGGAGAAAGATAAGGCTTTCTGCTCCCGTAAAGATTTACAGCCTCAGAAACCCTGTACAAGGTCACTATGAGGCAGAACCGACTCCATAGTACTTAACAACAACAACAACAATGGGGCTATAAGGAGCCCTGGTGGCGCAGTGGTTAAGCTTTTGGCTGCTAAGCGAAGGGTTGGTGGTTTGCAGGAGAAAAACATGGCAGTCTGCTTATGTAAAAACATTATTGCTATTTTTTGTTAAATGCCATCGAGTCAATTCCGACCCATAGCGACCCTGTATGGTTTCCAAGGAGCAGCTGGTGAGCTTGAACCACTGACCTTGCAGTGCAAATGACTTTGCGTTCTGACGCATTTGCCCAGAGCACCACCTTGGAAATCATATGGGGCAGTTCTACTCTGCCCTACAGTATTGTTGTTGTTGTTGTTGTGTGCCATCGAGTCCATTCCAACCCATAGCGACCCTGTAATAGGGTTTCCAAGGAGCAGCTGGTGAGCTTGAACCATTGAGCTTGTGGTTCAAAACGACTTTGCAGTCCAGCGCATTAGCCCACAGTGCCACACCAGGATTCCACAACATCATTGTTGTTGTTAAGTGCCGTGGAGTCAGTTCTGACTCATGGCAACCCTGTACAGGGTTTCCAAGGCTGCAGATCTTTACAGGAGCAGAAAGCCTCATCTTTCTCCTGCGAAACAACTGGTAGTTTCAAACTGCTGACTGTGAGATTAGCAGCCAAATTCCCTGGTTGGAACTGGTGCTCATTGAAATGCAAATACCCACAGAAAATCAAGCTAGGCAATGTTTCCATCACCTCAAAAAGTCCCTTCATATCCATTCTGTTTTCTATTTTTAAAAGTTTAATAACCTCTGGAAACATAGATCATATTTGCTTTTGGATTTTGAAGGAAAGTAACGTCCCCTGCTCTTTCCCAAATCCTGAAGTCCACATGAGGTTCAAAGGATCCCAGTGGACTCCCGAATGAGACAGCACCATTGGTGCTGAGGGTGATTCTGGCAGAGGGCAGAGAAGGTGAGAAGCCGAGAAAACAGCCATCATAGGAAGAAATGCGCGTTTCTCAGTGCGGGCAGGCAGACCTCCCCGCACAGTCCTGCTGGCCAGCCATCCAGACTGCAACTCCTCGGGAGCCTTGGCATTCTGTACGCCTGCCAACAAAACAAACGCAGTCAGAGACAGCGAGCATATTTCTTAAAAGTCAACTTGATCTGCCTCCTGCAGAGGAGGCTGCATGTCCATGAGCCAGCCGCATTAGGGTACTCAGTCTCCTGCCAGCAGTCGGGGGAGAATGAAGCCCATGTGGGTTGTGAGGTCACACCCCACCTGCCAATGTGACAAAGGAAAGGCATGCTACCTTGCCTAAAAATGCACACAGCCTGAGTCCTCATGCAAAACAACCCCTCTCTTCCTTGCCCAGGACAAATGTGAATTTACATTTGGATTAATTTGCTTTTCTCTAGGCGGAATTTCTCCAGGTATGATCAGCTTGGAACACGTGTGTGTAGGCTGGTGGATCTTTGGGATGTAACATTGGTCTAATGTGTCTTGGCCACTTAAGAAGCAAAGTGTTGCCCTGGAAACAGCTATCGGATTGAAAACCGTAAGTTATGAATATCTATTCCTTCTTCGTGTTTGGGCTCATAGAAGTTGTTACTTGCCTTTACGAATGGTAGTCAAGTCATGGTTGCAAGTATGGTAGGGTGTTACTATAACCCCGCTACATACCACCTGTTGATGTCTAGCTGACTCCAATCATGGCGACCCCATGTGCATCACAGTAGAAATGATGAGCCTCTACATAGATTTGAACCTACACCCTGTCAGCTAGCAGTCAAGCACATTAACCATCCTGTGTATCCCATCTGGTGAAATTCATGTGGACAGTCTCAATTTATGTTGTTGGGGAAAAAAAGGTATTTGTAGTGAACAAGTCATTATCCCTGGCATTATTTCTATCACCAAGATCATTAATCCCAACTACCAATTCTTCTTCTTTGTTACCCATTTTTATACTCGAACCACCAGTAATTATCAATGCATCTTGAATACCTGGTAAACCAAATTCAGGCTGTAGAATTTGGTAAAACAAAACAAAACTTCAATGTCTTCATCTTTGGTGTTAGTGGTTGGTGCATACATTTGAATAATTGTCAAATTACTGATTTTCCTTGTAGTCGTATGGGTATTATCCTACCACAGACAACACTGTACTTTAGGAGAGATCCTGAAATGTTCCTTTTACCAATGAATGCCACACTATTCCTCTTCAATTTGCCATTCCTGGTTTAATAGACTACGATAGTCTGATTCAAAATGGTCAATAGTAGCCCATTTCAGCTCACTAATACCTGGGATATCGAACTTTATGTGTTCCATATCATTTTTGAGAACTTTCCATTTTCCTAGATGTATACTTCATACAAGGTTCCAGATATGACATTAGAGGATCAGTGCTGCACTGCTGACCACACGCTTGGTGGTTCAAACTCACCAGCCACTCCTTGGAAACCCTCCACAGGGCTGCTTTGAGTCAGAAATGACTTGATGGCACTTAACAACAATACTTTGTACAGTCCACGTTCCAATTATTAATGGATGTTTGCAGCGGTTTCTTCTCATTTCGAGTTGTGTCCCATCAGCGAATGAAGGTCCCAAACGGTTGTCATATAGAAGGTCATCTCTACTTTGAGGAGGCAGCTCTTCCCCAGTTGCATTTTGGGTGATTTCCAACCTGAGGGATTCATCTTCCAGCACTGTATCAGACAACATTCTGCTGCTGGTTAGAAGGTTTTCACTGGCCAATATTTTCAGTAGTAGATTGCGTGGTCCTTCTAAGTCTGCCTCAGTCTGGAGGCTCCACCATGGATGACCCTGCTGGTATTTGAAATACCTGTAGCATAGTTTCCAGCAACAAAGCTACATGGCAGCCACCACAGTATGACAACCTCAGATACTGCTCCCACATTCTCACTCTTCTGCTTACTGTAGCTTTCTTTATTAATTAGCAATGTAAATGTGATTGCCTGGGCTTGGTAATAAGCCCTTCATGGTAACATCAAGAGGCCAGGGCCCCCTGTGGGGGCAAAGCTGTCTGTCTGCTGAGGGGTTTCTGTTTATTAGAAAAATGTCACTGGGTGATTGATAGGAACTTCCATCCAAAGAATCTTATTAAACGAGTGAACTACAGCTTGAGTGGCTGGGAGTTCTGCCTGCTGATATGAGGAGTGAGCAGAATACTTTCTGCTGTTCAGATCCACATTTTCTCACCTCGAAGAAGGAGGTGCTCACACATCCACAAAGTTCTAAGTGGGTGATTTGATTTAAAACACAGACCAGTCTGCACCTGTTAGAGAAAACGGTCCAGGTCAAACAGAACTTGGATTGTTTATTGTGGTTGTCTGTGTTTTTCTTTTGGTTGGGTTGGGTTGTTATCACCCTCCATCAATAAGAACTATGTTAATACATGTACAATTATGATAACAAAGTACTTGACCCGTTGGACTGACTTCTCATCACTTACCTGTCTTTTCACTTGTTCTCTTCTAGTCACACCAGCCTTCTGTTTACTCCACCTCCAGATTTTTCTTCCTAAAAGTCTGTTCCTCCCTTCATCTGGCTAACTCCTAGACATACTTCACGGCTCACTGTAAATGTCACTTCTTCAGGGAGGCGTCTGTAACTCTTCTGTCTCATTGAGTCTCCCTGTTGTATGCCCTCATTCTGTTGTTGTGAGTTGCTGTCCAATCGGATCCGACTTGTGGTAACCTTACATATAACGCAAGGAAATGCTGCCCAGTTCTGCATTATTTGCAGGATCATTGGCATGTTTGAGCCCCTTGTTGGGACCATTGCATCAACACATCTCAGGGATCAGGGGTCCCTCATTTTCACTGACCCTCTCCTTTACCATGCATGGTGTCCTTTTCTAGAAATTGGTCTTTCCTGATGATACGTCCAAAGTAAGTGAGTCTCCTCACCCTCGCTTTTAAGGAGCATGTTGGTTGTGTCTTTACTGATACTGATTTCTTCGTCCTCTTGGTAATTCACAGTATATCCAATATTCTTCTCCAGAGCCAATATGCTTCTCATTTCTTTCCTGTTTTTCATTATCTAACTTTTGCATGCGTCTGAGGCAACTGGATAGACAGTGCCTTGGGTCAGACATGTCTTAGTCATAGAAATGCCATGTACTATCCATCTGTCAGTTTGTCATAGTCAGTATGTTGTGTATTGCTCTGATGCTGGGTGCTATACCACCACTATTTTAAATACCGTCGGGGTCATCCATGGTGGACAATTCCAACGGAACGTCCAAACTAACAAAAGCCTGTGATGTACTTCTGAAAACACCCCACAGATTGCAACAGAATAGATCTTCATAGCCCCCTGTATGTTTCTTTTCCTAGAACATAATACAATAGTCATATGCAAAGGGGCTTCAAACAGTTTGTGGGAAAATTCTATTATCTTTTCATTCCTTTTTCCATGAACTTTTTGAAGCCCCCTCCTACATGTACTTCAGGGACAGGGAATGTCCAGTCCACAGGCCACAGAAAGCCCACAAAATCATTTAGGCTGGCCCTGCCAAGGCAAGCAAAGGTGGGACTGTAAATTCAACAAATTTAGGAGCTTTTTTTCAAAGCAACATAAATTTATATTAAGTGATGTTCTAAATATCCAGATGACCGTTGGCAGAAAAAATGTTCCCACACCTGATGTACTTGGAAGAAGTACAGCCAAATGCTTCTTGAAAGTGTAGATGGCTTACTTGGGTCAGCAAAAAAGAGGAAGACCCCCAACGAGCTAGATTGGCAGTGTCAGCAATAATGGACTCAAACATAACAATTGTGGGGAGGGTGCAGGACTGGGCAGTGTTTCAGTCTGCTGTGCAAAGGGTCGCTATGGGTTGCAACTGACTCAATGACACATACAGCCACATATGTAACACTTTTCACCCAGGCCTCTTTCCTATTCATCCTTAACCTTCTTAAAGGTAGTGGTGGTGGTTATGTGCTGTGGACTCACAGCGACCCTGCATATGGTTTCTGAGGCTGTAAATCTTTACAGGAGCTGAAAACCTCAACTTTCTCCTATGGGATGGCTGGTAGCTTTGAACTGCTTACCTTGAGGTTAGCAGCCCGACTCATAACCACTACGTTACCAGAGCTCCTTAAGGGTAGAGATCACATTTGTCTTGCTCACTGCTGTAGATTCAATGCCCCTTAGAGTATTAAACAGTAGGTGTTTAGTAGTTGCAGAATGAATTTGATGGAAATGGAGAAGGAGAAAAGGGGATAGAGACAGCAATAGAAGTCAAGGTAACTTAACACAATGATACCTAATGAGAAGGATTCCAACAAAATATTCAGTAAGCCTAATAGTTAATTCATAGATTGGTTCCGTAGACCTAATCTTACCTCCCTCTCACTGCTGCTGCTAAAAATATGAGAACTTTGTTGTATGAGGCTTCATTGCACTCTTACAGTTTTCTGATAGGAGTTGACCCCTCCTCTCATTTTACTGGAGAAGTAACTGAATGTTATAGATTGAATTGTGTCCCTCCCCAAAACATATGCACTGGAATCCTAATCCCTGTACCTGCAGATGTAATCTATTTGAGCAGAAGGATTTCTGCGTTACACGATCAATGTAGGATGTGTCCTAACCGGAATGCCCTCTGGGTTACTACTAGGGCAGATTAGACACAGAAGCGAACACAAATGCTGGGCAAGGGAGTAATAAATGCCACATGAAGACCACCAAGGAACAGAGGCTGAAAGAGAGCTGAGGAGGCATTATAACAGAATGCACTGGACCGCAAGGTCAGTTTGAACTTCTGCAGACCTTGGACTCGAGCCTGGGTACTGCCTTTTAGGAGCTGAATGACACTGGGCAGGCTGCAGACACTTGCTGAGTCTCAGTGCCTTCAGTTGCTGTTTTTGTCCCTAGTAGAAGGGGCTCTTTCTCTGTCTGTCAGCTCTGTTGTTGTTGCTATTAAGTATCATCGAGTCAGTCTAGGGTTTCTGAGGAGCATCTGGTGGGTTTGAATAGCTAACCTTGCAGTTAGCAACCTAATACTTAACCTGAGGTATCACCAGGGTTCATAGATTCACCTATGGACAGTGCCCTAAATTTGGACTTCTAGTCTCTTGAGTTGTGAGCAAAGAAATGTCTATAAAGCCACCCACTCACCATTCATGTCAGTTTGACAAAGTATAGTGGTTTGTGTGTATCTCTGATGCTGAAGCTATCCTATAGGTCTTTTAAACAACCAAAGGGTGACCTATGGTAGACAAGTTTCAGATGAACTTCCAGACAAAGACAGATTAAGAAGAAGAAGAGACGGACTGCTTCCGAATATTTAGTCCCTAAAACCCTTATGAAAAGCAGTTGAAAACAGACAGATTGCTCCAGAATACTGAATATTGAAACATGATGAGAGCGCCAGAATATTGTCAGATAAAGTACCAGAAAATGAGACCCTTAGGTTGGAAAACACTCAAAATAGAACTGCCTTCTCGAAGTAGAGTTGACAATGATGATGTGAATGGAGTAAAGCCTTCAGGATCTTCATTTCCTGATGGGGTATAAGTCAAAACGAGGAGAAACAGCTGTAAACATCCATTAATAATCAGAACATGGAATGTACAAAGTACGAATCTAGGAAAATGGGAAGTTCTCAAAAATGAAATTAAACACATGAACATTGATATCCTAAGTTTTAGTGAGTTGAAGTGGACTGGTATTGGCCATTTTGAATCTGACAATCACATGGTCTACTATACCAGGTATGAGAAATTGAAAAGGAATGGCATCACATTTATCATCAAAAAGACCATTTCAAGATCTGTCTTGAAGTGCAACACTGTCTGTGATAGCACAATACTCATATGCATACAGGGAAGACCGGTTAATATAGCTGTCATTCACATTTATGCACAACCACTAAAGCCAGTGATGATAAAACTGAAGAATTCTACCAACTTCTTCTGTCTGAAATGGATCAGATATGCAATCAAGCTATATTGATAATTACTGGCAATTGGAGTGCAAAGACTGGAAACAGAAGATTCATCAGTTGTTGGAAACTATGCCCTTGATGTTAGAAATAATGTTGGAGTTCCCATAATAGAATTTTGCAAGACCAGTGACTTCTTCATTGCACATACCTTTTTTAAACAACATAAAAGACGATTATGCACATGGACCTCACCAGATGGACTACACAGAAATAAAATTGACTACATCTGTGAAAAAAGATGATGGAAAAGCTCCATACCATCAGCCAAAACAAGGCTAGGGGCTGACTGTGGAACAGATCATCAACTGCTTATATGCAGGTTCAGGCTAAAGCTGAAGAAAATAAAACAAGTCCACAAAAGCCAAAATATGACCATGAACATACCCCACCTGAATTTAGAGATCATCTCAAGAACAGATTTGATACACTAGACACTACTGACTGATGACCAGAAGAGTTGTATGATGACATCAAGAACAGCATACTGGAAGAAAGCTAAAGGTCATTAAGAAGACAAGAAAGAAAAAGAAGACCAAAATGGATTTCAGAAGAGACTCTGAAACTTGCTCTCCAGCATAGAGATGCTAAAGCAAATGGAAGAAATGAAGAGTTAAAGAGCTGAATAGAAGTTTTCAAAAGGCAGCTCCAGAAGGCAAAGTCAATTACTATAATGAAATGTGCAAGGATCTGGAGGTAGAAAACCAAAAGGGAAGAACATACTCAGCATTTCCCAAGCTAAGTGAACTGATGAAAAAACTCAAGCCTCAACTTGCAATATTGAACAATTCTGTGAGCAAAATATTGAATGATGCACAAAGTATCAAAAGACTATGGAAGGAATACACAGAATAACAGTACCAAAAAGAAATGGTTGATGTTCAGTCATTTCAAGAGGTAGCATATGATAAGAATCACTGATACTGAAGGAAGAAGTCCAAGGTGCATTGAAGGCATTCACAAAGAACAAGATTCCTGAAATTGATGGAATACAAATAGAAATCTTTTAACAAACTGATGTGGCACTGGAGGCACTCACTCATATATGCTAAGAAATTTGGAAGACAACTACTTGGCCAACTGATTGGAAGAGATCCACATGTGTGCCCATTCCAAAGAGAGGTGACCCAATTGAATGTGGAAATCATCTGACAATATTATTAACATCTCATTCAAGTAAGATTTTTCTAAAGAAAATTTTTAAAGGCTGCAGCAATACATTGACAAGGAACGGCCAGAGGTTCCGGCCAGACTTAGATGAGGATGTGGAACAAGGGACATCATTGTTACATCAAATGGATCTTGGCTGAAAGCAAAGAAGTCCAGAAAGATGTTTACCTGTCCTTTATTGACTATGCAAAGGCTTTTGATTATGTGACTCATGACAGGCTGTGGACAACATTGCAGAGAATAAGTATTCCAGAACACCTAATTGTGCTCATGAGGAACCTGTACATAGACCAAAAGGCAGTTGTTTGAACAGAACAATGAAACACAAAATGGTTTAAAAGTTGGGCAGGTGTGTGCCAGGGTTGTCTTCTTTCACCATATTTATTCAATCTGTATTCTGAGTAAATAATCCGAGAAGATGGATTATATGAAGAAACATATGGCATCAGGATGGGAGGAAGACTCATTAACAACCTGCGATATGCATATGATATAACTTTGCTTGCTGAAAGCAAAGAAGATTTGAAATACTTACTGATGAAGACCAAAGACCACAGTCTTTGGGATGGGTCACTCTTCAATATAAAGAAAACAAAAATGCTCACCACTGGACCAATAAACAACATCAGTATAAATGGAGAAAAGATTGAAGTTGTCAAAGATTTCATTTTTCTCAGATCATTCATCAGCATTTATTGAAGCATCAGTCAAGAAAACAAATGACGTATTGAATTTGGCAAATCAGCTGCAGAAGACTTCTTTAAAGTGTTCAAGAGCAAAGATGCCAGTTTGAGGACTAAGGTGCAACTGACCCAACTCATGGTATTTTCTGTAACCTCGTATGCGTGTGAAAGTTGGACGGTGACTAATGAACACCATAGAAGAATTGATAAGTTATGGTGTTGGAGGAAAATATTGAAAGTCCCATGGGCCACCGTAGGAACAAAGAAACCTGTGTTGGAAGACATACAGCGAGAATGCTCCTTAAAAGTCAACATGACCAAACTTCGTCTCTCATACTTCTGACATATCATCAGGAGGGACCTGTCCCTGGAGAAAGACATCATACTTGGTAAAGTGGAGGGTCAGTGAGAAAGAGGAAAGACCCCCAGTGAGATGGGTTGGCCCAGTGGCAGCAGCTGTGGGCTGAAGCATAGCAACAATTGTGAGGTTGGTGTTTCATTCAGGCAGTGTTTCATTCAGTTGTGCACAGGATCGCTGTAAATCGCAAAGGCACCTAACAACAACAAAGCTACCACTTGTGGTGAATCTGTTACAGCAAGTGAAGGCTCTGAGGTGCAGCAAGTTCCTGTGGACGGTCCAGGGTCATCCAGCTCCTTAAAGGCAGTACCCAGACTGAGCCCAAGGTTTTCAAGGCATCTGTTTGGTGCTATGGGATAGATAGAGCCCTGGACAACAAAGTCGGTTTGAACCACAAGGTCTGTGGTTCAAACTCCCCAACCTCTCCTTGAAAATCTTATACAGGGTTACTGTGAGTGGGAACTGACTCAACAGCACTTTAACAACAACAACAATTGCCCTCTCCTGGCCCAGTCCCCCTTCCATCCACAGAAAGGAATGTTCACAAACTATTCTTTCTCGCTTTTCCACCTGCTCCTTTGGAAGAGAGATTTTTGTCACTGAAGGAGCTGTTAAAATTAGGAGCGGCTTGATTTTGCAGGTGCTGTAAATAAAGATGAGACTGGTCTGGTCCCAAAGGCTATTTCACTTTAATTACAGCCAAAACCGATCCGCAAGTGAGAGGTGACTCAGACACCATGCTTGGGAAAGGGGAGGGAGAAGAGAAGACGACAAAGTATATAATAAGGTTTATTTTTCCCCTTTTCCCTGCAAATAATACCCTTAAAAGCTGGTTTGCCCCTGATGATATAAAATGATAGTGTTTTGAAGAGCAAAGGGGTTTTCAAACCAGTGCATTCAAAGTGGCCACCAAAGGGAAATGGAGACGTTTACAAAACTTGCCCAAACTCACTTTAGCATTCCCTGACACACCTGCAAGTACTGTTTTCCAGAATGCAGGAGTTAGAATCAGACTTGTTATTCATGTAACGCAGTTTTGTGGAGAACCTATTGTGTGCTAACTTGGTGGCTCTGTAGGATAAGCATTGGACTGCGAGCCACAAGGTCAACGGTTTGAACCCATCCACAGTTCTTGAGGAGAAAGATAAGGCTTTCTGCTTCTGAAAATATTTACAGCCTGAGAAACCCTACACAGAGCCACCATGAGTCAGAGCCGACTTGGCGGTATTTAACTCTGTGCTAACGGGGCCCTGGTGGCACAGTGGTTAAGCACCTGGCCTCTACCCTGAAAGCTGATGCTTTGAACCTACCCAGTGGTTCTGCAGGAAAGAGACGTAGGCATCTGCTCCCATAAAAACAACAGCCTGGGAAACCCTATGAGGCCATTCTAATCTGTCACATGGGTTTGCTTGGAGTCTGAATTGACTCAGTGGCATGCTGAACTAGACACCAGAGAGAGAGTGTGAAGCAAAAGAAAATCCTGGCCTTCATGGGATCTACCCACTTCTCCCAGGACTACTACATACATGTTGCACACTGCAAAACTCTAGACTTTTTCAAAGCATCTATAGCGTCAAGTGTCCGTTCATTGACTGGTGATTCCTGTTACCCACCTTGTCACAACAACCTCGTGGGGGTGATGATGTGCCATGGAGTCGGTTCTGACTCATAGCAACCCTGTACGGAGTTTCCTGGGCTGTAAATCTTTATGGGAGTGGAAAGCCTCGCCTTTCTCTCGTGGAATGGCTGGTAGTTTAGAACTGCTGACCTTGAGGTTAGCAGCCTGATTCGTAACCACTACGCTACCAGAGCTCCTTTCACAGCAACCTACAAGTGACAAAAAAATAAAGGAGTTTCCTCCATCCGGAAGTGAAAACCTTGTTCTTCCTCAACCCCGTGAGAAAAAGATGGATGTTGAACAGCAAAAATTATAGGAGATGTTTAATGATGAACTTGTTTGGCTTATGCCTGGATAACAGTCATTTCCTCTAGGTTTCCACCAACGACTCCATAAATGGAGAGCATCCATCAAGGACAGAGGCTCCGGGAATGACAAGGTGCTTGTGCCATAATGATTTTCCTTCCTATTTATCACAGAGAAAATGATCAATCAAGGCAGGAACACTCAGGCGGGCTGCTGTGAAGGGTTTACCAACACAGCAAGCAACTCAGAGGGGATGCTAACCAACAGGGTCAGCGGTAAAACCTTGTTTGTGTCGGTCAGGGTATTTCCTGCTGACCCATCTTGCAACACTGAGAACAGAAATTGTCTCTTCATTCGTCTGATTGAAGGAAGCGATTCCACAATGAATACGCCACCAACCATGGTCCTTCCTTTGAGCACTTGACATTTTCCTAAGAAAAGGAATGAAGGCACAAAATTTTGCTGTGGGTTAATGCGCTGGGCTGCAAAGTCAGTTTGAATCACAAGGTTGATGGTTCAAGCTCATCAGCTAGCCGCTCCTCAGAAACCACATGCAGGGTCGTTATGGGTCAGAACCAACTCAATGGCACTTAACAACAACAACAAACAAATGAGTCCTGGTGTGGCACTGTAGGATAAGCACTGGACCGCAAGGTCAGTTTGAACTGCAAAGTTGGCAGCTCAAACTCGCCAGCCATTCCTTGGAAGCCCTATATGGGTGGCTATGAGTCGGAACAGACTCAATAATACGAGTACCTAAATAGTTCTCAATTTGGGGCAAATATCTGAGTCCAGTTGTCAAAGGCGTAGGCCAAGATGATCACCATCCATTTCCAGGAAGAACCATTGCGCCCTCCTGAACTGGGACCATGGTGGAAGACTTGATGGCATGGGAGGTGGCTGTCACCGTGTCCTTCTTTGACTGTAGCTTTGTTTGACCCCTACATCCAACAATGTTTCATTCTGTTGTGCGTAGGGTCGCTACGAGTCAGTATTGACTCGATGGCATCTAACAGCAACAACATTCAACATAGATGTCTCTCTTCCTTTTTCAAGAATCTTGTGTCAGAATCACATGAATAATTGTTGTTGTTAAGTGCCATTGAGTTTATTCTGACTCACAGAGACCCTCTATAGGGTTTTCAAGGAGCGGCTGGTGGGTTTGAGCTGCTGAGCTTTCAGGTTACCAGTCCAGTGTTTACCTTAGAGTGCTACACCAGGACTCCAAATTAATAATAGCTAATGGTTATTGGGACTTCTGGTGTGGTGCTGTAAGGTCAGCACTGGACTGCTAACCACAAGGTTGGTGGTTCAAACCTACCAGCTGCTCCTTAGAAACCCTATATAGGATCTCTATGAGTTAGAACCGAGTCTACGGTACTTCACAGCAGCAGCAAGAATAGCTATTGGGTATGTAACGTGGGCAGGTACTGTACCTAGCTGTCAACATTCTTGAGACACAAATTCAGCAAATTGCCAAAGGCAGCATGGGCCAGTAAGCGATAGTGCTGAGACGTGAACCCAGTTAGTCTGACTCAGACAGAAATGGCTCCTCTGCATCCCAAATCTTTCCAGCGGCAGTGGGCATGGTTCCTCACATCTTCTGCTCTCAGCACTCTCCTTCCTGTCCACAAGCTTGGAAACTCTCTGCGCTCTGACCACCAGAAGGAGAAGGACAGGGCATCTCCTTCTATAGAGAACTAGATGGTACACCAAATACCGGTGAAGCTGTTGAGAGTCTGGGACCCTCCTACACTGCTGGTGGGACTGTAAGATGGTGCAAACACTGTGGACAATGGTATCACACTTCCTCAAAAAGTTGGAAACAGAAATAGCATTTGACCCAGTAAGCCTTCTACTTGAAATAAGAGCTGTGGCACAAATAGATAAACATAGGTATGTTGTTGTTGTTAAGTGTCGTCGAGTCGGTTCCGACCCATAGTGACCCTGTACAGGGTTTCCGAGGGTGTAAATCTTTACGGGAGTAGAAAGCCTCATCTTTCTCCCTCAGAGCGGCTGGTAGTTTCGAACCGCTGGCCTTAAGGTTCGCAGCCCGATTCGTAACCACTACGCTACCAGAGTACATGGTGTTTATTGCAGCAACTATGCACAACAGCAAAACAATGTTGTTTTTGCTGCTGTTGAGTGTCTCTGAGTCGATTCCAACTCATAGTGACCCTGTGTAGGGTTTCTGAAGAACAGCTGGTGAGCTTGAACCATGGAGCTTGCAGTTCAAACCGACCTTGCATTCAAGTGCATTAACCCACAGCGCTACATGCAAACAGCCTAGATATCATCGACAAAAGAGTTGTTCAATTTTGGCACATAGACACAATGGGATATTATGCAATTGAAGAAGAGTAAGGATGAATCACTGAAACACCTCATAACATGAATGGACCTGGAGGGTGTTATGCTGAGTGAAACTAGTCCATCACAAAAGGATAAATTTTGTATGCGATCACTGTTGTACAAAGTCAAGGAAAGGTTTCTGTGCTAAAAGTTATATTCTGTGTTAGTTACCAAGGGTGCGCCCATAAAGATTTATAGCCTCAGACACCCCATGCAGGGTGTCTATGAATCAGAACCAACTCAGTGGCACACAATCACCACCACCACCACCCAAAACCTCGCCACTGTTGAGTTGATTCTAGCTCATAAGGACCCCAAATTCTCCATAGGGTTTCTGGGATTGTAAATCTCGATGGGAGCAGAGAGATGATATTTACATCTCATCTTTCTTACAAGGAGCAGCTGGACCTCCAACCTTGCGGCAAGCAGCTAATGCTTATCCCACTGTGCCACTCGGACTCCTTTGAGACCATTGTTGTTGTTGTTGTTGTTGTTCAGTGCCATCAAGTTGATTCCAACTCATAGCAACCCTGCATAGGGTTTCCAAGGAGGGGCAGGGAGGGGGGTTTGAACTGCCAACCTTGTGGCTAAGCAACAAATACTTAACCCAATGTGCCACCAAGACTTCTTGACCATTTCTGTTGTTGTTAAGTGCTATTCAGTTAGTTCCAACTCATATCAACCCTGTATATGATTTCCAAGGAGTAGCTGGTGGGTTTGAACCTCCAACCTATAGGCAGCAGTCAGTGTTTAACCCACTGTGCCACCAGGACTCCTTTGTGGCCATTGTTGTTGTTCCTGTATAAGGTTTCCGAGGAGTGGTTGGTGATTTTGAACCGCCAACCTTGTGATTAGCAGTCCAGTGCTTGTCCTCCAGGCAACACCATGACTCCTAGTGACCGCTGTTGTTAAATGCCGTTGAGTCTATCCTGACCCATAGCAACCCTCTACAGGGTTTCCAAGGAGCAGCTGGTGAACTTGAACCACCAACCTTGCAGTTCAAATGGCTTTGCAGTCTGGCGCATTAACCCACAGCACCACACCAGGACTCCAGTAACCTCTAGAGAATACAAAATCTCAGGACCAATGGCCAAATCCTAAAAGCACAATTTCCACCTACCTCCTCCTTTCTGTTGCCTGAAGTTCCACCCACTAAGAATGCTATGGGTTTGATTTTCGGAAGAAAAGAAATTAATATTAATTGAACCTTTATTACATGCCAGATATTCTCTAATCCACAAACCACTCAGCAATGGGTACTTTTAATCCCCATTTTACCTATGAGAAATCCACAGGTATCTAATCCATTCAAGGATACTTAGGTAGTAAAGAGCTGAACCGGAACTTAAACTAAGAATTTGAACTCAAACATGACTCCTTATGAACATGCAGTTCTGGTGGAATGTGACTTTTTAGGCTCTTATCAGTAATATTCTCCTTAATTTCAATGATTAGAGCATTCAATTATTGTAAGAAAAAAATTTCCCAATTTTTTTCTTTTCCACAGGTGCATAATAATAATAAAAAAATACTGTATTGTGTTTTAGGATAAAGTTTACAAGGCAAATTAGGTTCCCTTGAACAATTTTTATACAAATTGCCCCATGACATTGGTTAAAATTTTTATATGTCAGCATTTTACTATTTCTCTACTGTTTGTTCTTGCTATTAATCTAGCTTCCCTTCCCCTCCTTGCCTTCTCGTCTTTGTTTTTGAGTATCTGTTGACTGTTTTGTTTCATATAAGTTGATCGTTTAAGAAAGCACATTATTACCACCTCCACAGGAGTCCTGGTGTGGTGCTGTGGGCTAATGCGTCACACTGCAAAGTCGTTTGAACTGCAAGGTCGGTGGTTCAAGCTCACCAGCTGCTCCTTGGAAACCCTCTGCAGGGTCGCTATGGGTCGGGATCGACTCAGTGGCACTGAACAACAACAACATTCTTTGACAGAAAGGTGACCTGTGGAAATAGCTTCAATCCCAAATTCCAAGGGTATTTTAGGGCAATCGTCTTGGGGGTTCCTGTTGTCTCTGTCGGTTCAGGCCAACAACAAACAAACAAAAAACCCCACTGCTACCAAGTCATTTCCAATGCACAGTGAAATATTACAGTGTTTCGAAATCTGTAAATCTTTATAGGAGCAGACAGCCACAGTTTTAGTCCATGAAGCAGCTGCTGGGTTTGAACCACTAACCTTGTGATTAACATTCCATTGCTGATTCAATAGTGCTGCCAAGGATACCTTTTGGTCCAATTGTTGTTGTTGTTAAGTGCCGTCGAGTCGGTTCTGACCCATAGTGACCCTGTACAGGGTTTCCGAGGGTGTAAATCTTTACGGGAGTAGAAAGCCTCATCTTTCTCCCGCGGAGCAGCTGGTAGTTTCGAACCGCTGACCTTAAGGTTCGCAGCCCAATTCATAACCACTATGCTACCAGAGCTCCTATGGTCTAGTCTTTCAAGAGCAAAGATGTCAGTTTGAGGACTAAGGTGCTCCTGACCCCAGCCATGGGATTTTGAATAGCCTCATATACATGTTTCACAGGGTTTCTTTTAATTAAAAAATCATTTCTTTGTAATTTTTGAGGGGAAAAAAAGGATCCCACATAGTTGCGCAGGATAACTGAGGGTGAGAATAAAGATGCTCACACACAACAACTTCCCACAGACTTTGGGTAAGCTGTGTTCATAGAATCATAAGGTGACATTCACACATGAAAACCTAGACTTGGTTTAAACCAACTGGTAGGACTGGGACCAGGAGGACAGTCCTCTTTGGTCCAGCGTTTGCTCTAGAAATTCCTCCTAGAAGGAAGGCATGAACATCATCCATGACTCTTTCCTCTCCTTCACTCCCCGCATCCAAGTAGTCACCACATTATCACATCTGTTCTTTACGTACTTTAAAGCTTGTTCTCTATTCTAAATGATCTTTTTTTTTATTTAATTCAGATCTTCATTGACTCTTGTCTGGCTCCAGTCTTATTTCCTCCAGACCATCTTCCCAGTTGTAGCCAGAGTGATCTTTGCAAAAGCCCAATTCAATCGTTCTATCTTTTATTTATACAGTCCTTAACTGGTTAGCCAGAGTCTACTGCATAACTACAAGCTTCTGACCCCACATGTAAAATATGTGACCGTTGACCCCTTCTTCTGACTTCATATCCATTTCACAGCAATTCTGTTCTCCCGATGTCTGCCTTGAAGCTGTTGTTGTTTTTATTAAGTACTATTGAGTTGGTTCCAAGTTGGTAGCCTGCATACGGTTTCCAAGGAGTGGCTAGTGGGTTTGAACCACAAACCTTGTAGTTGGCAGGCCAGTGATTATCCTACAATGCCACACTAGGATTCCACATGTGTGCTTTTTTGTTGTTGCTAAGTGTCATCCAGTCGGTTCTGACTCATTGAGACCCTGTATAGGGTTTTCAAGGACAGCAGGTGAGTTTGAACTGGTGATCTTGCGGTTAGTAGTCCAGTGTTTATCCTACAGTGCCATATGCTCTGTTGTTGTTGTTGTTAAGTGCCTTCCAGCTGGTTCTGACTCATAGCGACTCTGTATAGGGTTTTGGAGGCTTTTAAAATGTGTGTGGGATCAGAAAGCTTCATCTTTCTCAGAGTGGCCAGCTGGCTCAAACCATGGCCCTTGTAATTCACAGTCCAGTGCTTACTGTGTGGAGCCACCGCACTACCACGTATGTTGTTGTTGTTAAGTGCCATCAGATCACTTCTGTCTCATAGAGACCTGTATAGGGTTTCCAAGGAGCAGCTAGTGGGCTTGAACTGTCAACCTTGTGATTCAAACTGACCTTGCACTTCAGAGGATTAACCCGCAGAGCCAAACCACTCATAGTTCTCTCCAGTGCAACTGTCTGTTTCAGCTCTATGTCATCAGACACACTCAATTTCACTGGTCTGGGGTGCCCCTTACCTGCTTTCTACCTTGAGAACACCTATTCCATCTTCAAACCCAACAATGTCATCTCCTCCAGGAAGCCTGTGCTGCCACAGCTAAACACCCCCGACTTGGAAAACCTTGTACTTACCCAGTGCATCAGAAACCCTCAATGTTGTGTTGCTGATGTTACAATTATTTTGCGGTGCTGTTTTAACTTTCCTATATACTGTACAGGGTCGCTATGGGTCGGAACCAACTCGACGGCACTTTACAACAATAACAACATATATGTGTCCACCTCCACTGCTAGACTGTAATTTATCTCTGTATTTCTATTTTCTTAATACCAAATCCCAGTGTCGTGCTATAGAATGAGCACTGGACTGCTAACCGCTAGGTCGGCAGTTCAAACCCTCCAGCTACTGCTTGGAAACCCTAAACAGGGTTGCTATGAGTCAGAATCAACTCAGAGACACTTAACAACAAGAACAACCACAAAGAGGGTAGAGCAAGAACAGAAGGTTCAAAACAACTCCCTGTTTGTGTCTTCCTTTCTTCTTCTCAAGAATAAATTCAAGGAGCTCTGGTAGTGTAGTGGTTACAAATTGGGCTGCTAACTTCAGAGTCACCAGTTCAAAACTACTGTTTTGAACTGTTTCACCAGTTCAAAACTAGCTGTTTCACCAGAGAAAGATGAGGTCTTCATCTCCTGTAAAGATTTACAGCCTCGGGAACCCTATACAGGGTGGATATGAGTCAGGACCACCGCCACCACCAAGAATGAGTTAACTTCCGTCCTATAGCAACCCTGTATGGAGTTTCCAAGGAGCGGCTGGTGAACTGGGACCGCCGACCTTGCAGTTCAAATGGCTTTGCAGTCTGGCAGATTGACCCACGGCCCCACACCAGGACTTAAATCGTAAAGTACATCTTTGAGCATTGTTCCCTTTAAGGAATTTTCTATGTGAGATCAAGTTGACAAAGCAACTCAATAGCTTGGCTGGGGAAAAAAAAAAAAAAGAAAGAAAGAAAGAGAAGAAACAAAAAAAGAAAAGAAAAGAAAAGCTTGGCTGGGAAGCTTAAGGGGCTGTGAGTTGAAGATAATGTTGTGGTTGTTGGGTGTTATTGAGTTGGTTCTGACTCATGGAGATCCTGCGCATGGCAGAGTGGGGTGCCACCCTGTCCTGTACCGTCCTCGTGGCTGTGGTTAAGCTTGGGTCCATTGTTGATGTACTGTGCCCATCTGTTTCATTGAGGATCTTCCTCTTTTTTGCTGGCCCTCCATTGTTCCAGGCGTGGTGTCCTTCTCTGGGGACTGGTCCCTCCTGATGGCATGTCCAGGGTCTGGGACGTTCTGGCTTCTAGGGAGCACTCTGGCTGTGCTTCTCCCAGCGCAGATTTGTTTATTCTTCTGGCAGTCCATGGTACTTTTGAAGTTTTCTCCATCACCATGGAGTCTTCCTCCAATCCTGATGCCACATTTTTCATAATATAACCCAGCTTCTCAGATTGTTTGCTCAACATACAGATTGAATAAGTATGGTGAAAGAATACAATGCTTTCTTGATTTTAAATCCTTGTTCTGTTTGAACGACTGTCTATTGGTCTATGTACAGGTTTCTAATGAACACAATTAAGCGTTCTGGAATACCAACTATTCACAATGTTATCCATAGCTTGTCATGGTACACACAGTCAAAAGACTTTGCATAGTCAGTAAAGCACAGGTAAACATAAAAAATAGAAAAAGAATGAGTTTACTTACCTTATAAGGGAGTTTCCAGGACAATGATTGGAGCATCCTGGTGACTGAAAAGATAATTCTTCCTCTACCATTCTTTCTTCTTCTCCTGATACAGAGAGTCTTGATGTGGTGCTATAGGATAAGCACTGGACTGCTAACCACAAAGTTGAAGGTTCAAAGCCACTGGCTGCTCCTTGGAAACCCTATACAGAGTTCCTATGCATCAGAACCACCTGGATAGCACTTAACAACAACACCAACAATAGCTCCTTCCACATACCCTATGACATGCCTATCATTTGTCTCTGGTACTAGGCAATGAGATTGGTATTTAGAGGTTAATAGAGGTCCCAATAGATTATTTTTATAGGGCCAATATAAACACATTTTATAGCCAGCCCAGTTCCCTAATAACTAATAACTCTCCACAGAGCCTTAGCCAAACAGCGAAATGGTACCTTGCTCCCTGTTTGCTATAATTTTACGTGAGAATTTCTCTCCAAGATCCTGTGAAGAGGAAATGTGATGATGTGCGAAAAGGTGTTTCTTGTTAGAGCTGCCTGACCACAAAGACATTTTGTGCATCTTAACAGCAGCTTTTAGAAGACATGCAGCTAGAATGCTCCCTGAAAGGGAGGATGGTAAAACTTCACTGTGTTTACTTTGGACATGTCACCTGGAAAGACCAATCAATAGAAAAGAACATTGTGTTTGGTAAAGCAGAGAGTCAGCAAAAACAAAGAAAACTCTCATTGTGATGGACTGACACAGTAGCCACAGCTTTGGGCTCAAACATAGCAAAAGTCATGGCGATGGCTCAGGACTTGGCAGTGTTTCTTTCTGTATACATAAGGTTGCCATGACAACAGCAGCAGCAGCTGCTGCAAGGATGCTTCCCTTCCTTCATTGGTTCTAAGAGTAAGTGCCCAGTAAATGTTGGTTAATTTGCATTTACTGGGCAGCCAACATTTAGTGGACTCTGGGTAGGCATAATATTCCCAGGAGGACAGCACATTTTGGAGACTTTTTTTTTTTGTGTCTTCAGTACAGTGAGAGAGATAACACCCAATTTCTGCCCAAGCAAATGTTACTACCTACCTCTCCCGCTTTCCATGTTTTCATCTGAAGCCGATTCCAAAGGTCTCACTCATCAGAAAGATGAATAATATATCAGGAACATAAAGGCAACAGGAGTATAAACTTAGAGGCAAACATGCAATCAATGTTTGATAATGTTTTGTGAATAGGATGCCATGTAAGGGCCACTTGTTATCATTTCTTTCCCAGGCCTCATAAATAAACAATGACTCTTTGTCCTCAAATTCAACGGATTTATAAGCAGATGTTTAAGTAGAGTGCTTCCATTCATTACTAATGCATTGTATCCGGTGCTGTAATAAGTGGAATACAGCTTGAGCCATGATCATTGATAATCTCAACAAAGCATTGGTGTCATTTAGAGCTAAAATCCTCTCATTTCACCTAAACAGCTCTGGACAAGAAGCTGAGAGAAGTAGGAATCCGAACCCTATGTCCAAATTGTGGAAACCCTCCCATGGATGACAGGAGAAACAGCAGAACATGATGAAATGCCAGTTAAAAAAAAATATTTTTTTTAACCCAAATGTTTTGCTGTCCAGTCTATTGTGATGCACCACAACCCCAGTGTTACAGAATGCTTGTTTCTGTGTGCCATTGAGTCGAGTCTGACTCCCAATGGCCTGAAGGACTGAGTAGATCTGCTCCCACAGGGTTGCCTAATATGCAATCTTCCCAGGCAACCACTCGTCCGTCAGGTGTGTCATCCTGTGGTGGCTTGCATATTGCAGTAATGCTGGAAGCTGTGTCCCCGGTATTTTAAATACCAGCAGGGTCGCTCATGGTGGACAGGTTTCAGCTGAGCTTCCAGACTAAGACAGACTAGGAAGGAGGACAGGCAAACTACTTGCAAATATTTAGTCACTGAAAACCTTATGAATAGCAGTGGAACACTTTCAGCATCAGAATATTGTAAAATGAGCACCTCTCAAAATATGAATTGGCACAGTGGCAGCTACAATGGGCTCAAGCAGAGCACCAATTCTGAGATAGGCACTGGATGAGGCAGTGTATCATTCTCTTGTGCATAAGGTCGCTATGAATTGACACCCAAGCTCTGATAGCATAGTGGTTACAAATTGGGCTGCTAACTTCAGGGTCAGCAGTTCGAAACTACCAGCTGTTCCATGGGAGAAAGCTAACACTTTCTGTTCCCGTAAAGATTTACAGCCTCGGAAACCCTGTACAGGGTCACTGTGAATCGGAACCGACTCCACGGCACATAACAACAACAACAGTCTTTCCAGGAGCAGATAAGCACATCTTTTCTCCTTTGGGGCCGCTGCTGGCTTCAAACCTCCAACCTTTCAGTTAGCAGCCGAGTGCTTAACCATTGTACCACCAGGGATCCTGTATCACAAAACGTCTTTGAGTTTTCTTGGCTGTCATCAACACAGAAGCAGATTGCCAGAGTTTTCTTCAGCGCTGCTGGGTGGGTTTGAACCAACAACCTTTAGGTTAGAAGTTGAGCGCTGTTTGCACCACCGCCTGAGGCAATAGCGGCAGCCTGAGGACAACCTTCCTCTCCCCTCCCTCCCCATAGCAACAGGAATCCGCTTTACTCTCCCCTGCATAATGCAGATTCATCAACATAGCCATGGTACTAAACCTTCCAGCGGAAGGCCAATATAAGGTATTACATGGGAAATTAAACAGGAGCTCTTCACTGAGAATAGAATTAACCCTTGTCACTTAGTATTTCATGCCATCCTGGCATCTCCCTAATGAGAGTACATGCTGCAGCTGAAATGAGGCTGCTTTATCCTGAGTGGGATTTAATGATGAGGATGGCAGAGCAGTGCGTTCCAGGAACCACACACCCTACATGCGGTGCACTGTCCTTGAATCTGTTACGCACTGGGCACAAATTAATGTCCATACTGCCTGGATTTTGGAATGCAGGAAACAGCAGCTATCATCTCCATCTAAAAGACAACAGAACTAAAGAGGGAACAATGCTATTACTGATTTTTCTCCTGGAGGGCAGAAGGTAGGAAGAGGGAGACAGCAAATGACTTGAAGGATGGTGTGCTTTTCACTGAAGGTAGGATGGGTGCTTCTCTGTACCTCTGCTTTCTGTCATCTTTCTTCCCTTTGCTCTTCTCCACCTAAAGAACGTCTGTTTTCTGGGCTGGGCTCTGGCAGCCCTTGCTCCTTGTTTTTAGATGATAAACTGCCTCTGCATTGTGATTTATGAACCTTGGCATCCCCCATGGTGAGCCTGTCTGGTTGGGGAGCCTGCCACTTCTGCTTCCGTTGGCAGGATTTGTTGTGGGTATGCAAGCATCAGGAAGGAGCTCCAATTGCATGGGAAATGGGCCAGAGAGGATGATGCTCATTGGAAGGTGTCAACTGTAGCATCAATGGCCCTCTGACCACCAAAGATGGGCTCTTCTCTTGCAGAGGGTAGAATTAAGGCTGGTAATGATGTGCCCATTCAAGGACTACATTTCCCAGCATCCTTTGCATCTAGTCAGGGCCATGTGACTTGCGTGTCTCTAATTGAATATGTGTAGCAGTGATAGGTACTTTCTTCTAAGGTTGTTTCTGCTGTTAGATGCCATCAAGTCAATTCAGACTCAAGCGATTCTATGTGACAGAGCTTAGCTGCCTCATTGGATTTCCAATGACTACTGGTGTGGCACTATAGGATCAGCACTGGACTGCCAGCCACAAGGTCAGCAATTCAAATCCACCAGGTGCTCCTTGGGAACCCTATACATGATCATTATGAGTCAGAAACCGACTCAACAGCACTTAACAACAACAATCTTTTCCAAAGCCAATATCTCGCACAAAGCCACTGAGTGGATTTAAACACTAACCTTTCAGTTAGCAGCCAAGTGCTGTGTGGTCTCTACCCTTCCCCTCCTCTATGCTCCAGTAGAACAAGGAGAGGGTAGAGCCACAAAGTAGAAGGTGCCTTGGTCCTTGAGTGACCTCGTGGAAGGCTATTCATTTACAAAGATGTTTCCGTAAGCAAGAAAGAACTCTGTAATGGGTGAAGTCACTAAGGTTTCAGGACAGATCAGTTGCAGCAGCTCAGGGTACCTGAGTCAGTTCCACAAAGCAAAGCATTTTGTTTGAGAGGACGATAAGACTGGAAAGTAAGATACTCAGCTGGATTTGGCCATGCTTGGGCTGGGGGACGCAGGACAGACATATAGGCTTTTCATGCTCTTAAATCACCATCTTCTTTGCCGTCCTGATTCCCTGATGCCTCTGTGCCATTCCTAATGTATTCTGCATGTAGCTGACCATGTCCCCTTCACCTCATCTTCGGCCATCTTCATTGCTGTTAGAGGTCCTTGAGTTGGCCCTTGTGCCATAGATGAAAACTGCTCCACAGAGTTCTCTTGATCTTTACAAAAGTGTTGTTAGGTGCCATCAAGTCAGTACTGACTCATAGCAGCAGCGCTATGCACAGCAGAATGAAACACTGCCCGGTCCTGGCCCAGCCTCACTCCTGTTGCCACGCTTGAGTCCATCATTGTTGCCACTTGGCCAATACATCTTGTGG
>NW_006408620.1:3126285-3145287 GCF_000296735.1 Chrysochloris asiatica | reverse complement strand
TTTCAGCTAAAGTATAGAATTATCCTAATTATCCTCTGGATCTCAGTTCCACATCACTTTAAGCAAGTCTTCCCTGAGTACCCAAATAAAGTTACATCTCCTCATTTTATTCTTTTATAGCACGGGAAGTTTTCCTAGTTAGCATTTATTATAGTTGTAATTTTATTTTTATTTGAATGATTGTTTGATTAATTTTCATATTCCCAACTAATCTTTGGAGTCCTGGTGTGGCGCTGTGGGTTGATGCACCAGACTGCAAAGCCATTTGAACTGCAAGGTCGACGGTTCAAGCTCACCAACTGCTCCTTGGAAACCCTATACAAGGTCGCTATGGGTCCGAATCGACTCAATGGCACTTAACAACAACAATTAATCGTTAACTGAAGTTGTCATTGTAGCTGATTTTGTTCATCATTTTACCCCCAGCAACTGGTAGTTGGCATGCAATAAAATTATTGAAATTATAAAATTATTGAATGGACAGATCACACTACACATTACTGAGTGTTTGCTGTGTTCCTAGGACTTCTGGTGCTGTGGAGGAAGTACAGGACTGCAAGATCACTGTGAACCCCAAGACTGGCGATTCAAACTCACCAGTCACTCATTAGAAACCCTATACTGGGTGTCTATGAGTCAAAAATGACTCAGCGGCACTCATCAACAACAATACTGTATTCCTAAGGAGTCGCTAAGAGTCGGAACCCAACTCTACAGCACTTAACAAGGAGTCTCTGGGTGGCACAAACAGTGACATACTTGACTACTAATCAAAAGATTGGTGGTTCAAGTCCACCTACAGCCACTGCAAAGAAAAGTCCCAGCCTTGAACACCGTATAGAGAAATTCCACTCTGCTCCCCCAGGATTACCATGAGGTAGAATTGATTGAACAGCAACTGGTTTAGAGTGGTCTATGTAGATGCCTGGGGCAGTGGAAGGGATGCCCAGGGGCATGCTGGATGGATAAAGAGGGCACCCCAACACCTTGAAGCAAGAGCATCTCACTTGATGGAGTGAAAGTGTTGTCCCCATTCAAGGTGAGGGAATTCCCATAGTTGACAGAGACACATACCAACCTAGTTCCTTGATGATCCACAGGCACATCCGAGGACAAGGAGTTCCAACACTATGTCTAGTTAAATATCAGTGAAGCCCATGCAGAAACCCTACACCTAATAGCTCCTTAAGTTCTTTAACCGCTGTGCTCACCCTTTACTGAAATGACACCATCATCTCATTAAGAAAGAGGTCCCTAACTGTCAGCCACTTCTAATTCTTACATGAAACTCAAAAATGCCACCTTTCCTAAAAGGAAGCAAATTGTCAGTGCTGAGCCATTTGAGAGGTCAATTACCACATTTGCCCCCGCAATTAGGAAATGACACCCACTAATTGGGTAATTGTGCGCCTAAATACCCACTTTGTGTGGGCAAATTGAAGGCATGCTATATGCAAATCACCCTGCATGTAAAATTTATGTCCCATTAAACCTGACTGTCGCTATGTGTCAATCACTGAGACAGCCAATCCTACCCACCTCTCCCTGAGTGAATCCTTTTAAGCTAAAGTGGTTATCAAGAGCATCCGAGTCTCATTCATGATATAAAATAATAATGTATGGCTTATATGACACCTAGCATTAAATATGAATCGTGTCATTGTCTTGGTAACAATCGGCAATGTCTCAGCTGTGGATTCTTACAAATGGTTAATGCTGCCTACCACAGAGAAAATAAGTCAGTGCTTTATAGCTAAGGCACAAGAGATCAGTGCCCAAGAAGATGATATTTAGCAAATCGTCTGTTTCGAACCTGTTGCCATTGAGTGGATTTCAACTCATGGTGACCATGTGGATGTCAGAGTTGAACTGTGCTCATCCAACACTGTTCTGAATGGAACTGTGTCCCCAGAAAGATAAGTTGAAGTCCTAACCCCTGGATACTGGTAAAATAGGGTTTGGAAGGTGTCGTCAGTTAGCATGCGGTCATATTGGAGTAGGGTGGGTCCTAATCTTCTATCAGTGTTGTCCTTACAGAAGAAGGAGAAGAGGCACAGACACAAAGGCAAGATGCTCATTAGAGACAGGGACAGAGACTGAAGCGATACATGTACAAGCCAAGGAATGCCAGGGATTGCCAACAACCCGTGGAAGAGGCAAGCAAGGGTCTTCAGATTTCAGACATCGAGCTTCCAGAACTGGGAGAGAATAAATGTGTTATTTCAAGTCTCCCACTTTGGGGTACTTCATGAGGGAAGCCCTAGGAAATGAATGCAAACACCAAGTCTTTACATGCCATCTCAACTCAAACATTTTCATTGGTGTCAGATTCACTTGTGGTGACTCATGTGTGTCAGAGTAGAACTGTGCTCATGGATGTGAACTTTTAGAAGCAGATCACCAGGTCTTGGTTCTGAGGCATGTTCCTACCACCAGCCTTTTGTTAATAGCCTCGCGCTTCATCATTTGTGCCACCCATATCTATACACTAAGGATTCTGAAGTTTGATTCCCAAGTCCTGACCTCACTCAGTCCTTCACTTAAATTAGCAGTGCCAATAATCTAGTTTAGTGTCTGAAGGAGCGCTGATGGCACAGTGGTTAAGCATTCAGCTGCTCACTGAAACATTGGCAGTTCGAGTCCACCAGTCACTGATGTGGCCATCTGCTTCTGTAAAAATTACAACCTTGAAACCCTACGGAGCAGTTAACCTCTGTGCTGTGGGTTACTATGAGTTGGAATTGACAAGATGGCAAGGAGGACTCAAATGTCAACTTCAAGAGGCATCTCAACGTGGCCCAAATTGTGATTCTAGCACCCCCAAACCTGGTTCTGCTGGTGTTGCTCCCTCTCAGTGAATGGTAAGTCCATCACTCCAGTTCCTCAGGGGCCTCCTCTCAAATCCCACCATCAAGTTCTGTCAGCTCTACCTGCAGAATAGAACCTAAATCCTACCATTGTGTACTTCCACCTCAAGTACTCCGCTTCATACCATTATCATTGCTCTCCTGAATTACTGACAGAGCCCCTATCCCCTGCTCCCACCTCTAACCCCTCCTGCCTATTCTCCACACTGCAGACTGGTCTTTCCAAAATAGATATCTAATCCTGACACTGCCCTGATCCACACCCTCCTGCCTCATCCTAATAGTCACACTTAGGAAAACAAATCCCAGGTCTCTGCATTCTCCATTCCTTTAGCAAACTTCATAACTTTCATATCTTTCTTCTTGGTGTTACTGTTGTTAGGTGTCATTTAGTCAGTACCGACTCCTAGCGATCCTATGCACAACAAAATGAAACATTGCCCAGTACTGCACCAACCTCATAAGCATTACTATACCTAACTCCAATGTTGCTGCCACTGTGTCATTTCATATCACTGAGGGTGGGGGGTCTTCCTCTTTTTTTCTGACCCTCCACTCTACCAAATATGATATCCTTCTCCAGAGACTGTCCCAGTCTGATAGTATGTCCAAAGTATGAAAGATGAAGTCTGACCATTCTAGCTTCCAAGGAACATTCTGGCTAAACGTCTTCCAACACAGATCTATTTGTTCTTTCGGCAGTCATACTACTTTCAAGATTCTCCTCCAACACCATAAGTCAAAAGCATCAATTCTTCTATGGCCTTCCTTATTCACTGTCCAACCTTCACATGCATATGAAGTTATTTAAAATACCATAGCTTGGGCCAGGCACACCTTAGTCCTCAAGCTGACATCTTTGCTCTTGTGCAGCAGATTTGCCTAATGCATTACAGCGCATGATTGCTGCTTCCATGAATATTGATGGTTGATCCAAGAAAAAAAAAAAAAAAGAAGTATTAGACAACTTCTATATTCTCTCCATTTATATGGATGTTGCTTATTGGTCCAATGGTAGGGATCTTTGTTTTCTTTACATTGTGATGCAACCCATACTGAAGGCTGTGCTCTTTGATTTTCATCAGTAAGTATTTTAAGTCCTCTTCACTTTTAGCAAGCAAGGTCATATCATCTGCATATCACAGGTTGTTAATGAGTCTTCCTCCAATCCTAATGCCATGTTTTCCTTCATATAATCCAGTTCTCAGGTTATTTGCTCACCATACAGGTTGAATAAGTATGATGAAAACATACAATCCTGGCACACACCTTTCCTAACTTTAAACACTATTCAGTGTTCACTTGTTCAAACAACTGCTCTTGGTGTGTGTACAGTTCCTCATGAGCACAATTAAGTGTTCTGGAATACTCATTCTTCACAATGTTGTCCATAGCTTGTCATGATCCACACAATCAAAAGCATTTGTGTAGTCAATAAAGCACAGGTAAACATCTTTATGGCATCCTCTGATTTCAGCTACGATCCATCTGGTGTCAGCAATGATATCCCTTATTCCATGTCCTCTACTGAATCTGGCTTGAACTTCAGGAAGTTCTCTGTCAATGTATGATTGCAGCCATTTTTGTGTTATCTTTATTAAAACTTTATTCATAGGGGATGTCAATGATTGTCTGATGATTTCCACATTCCATTGGATCACTTCTCTTTGGAATGGGCACAGATATGGATCTCTTCCACTCAGTTGGCCAGGTAGCTGTCATTCAAATTTCTTGGCACAGATAAGGGCCTCCAATGCTGCATCAGTTTATTGCAACTATTCAATCTGTATTCCATCAATTCCCGGAACCTTGTTCTTTTCCAATGCCGTCAGTGTACCTTGGACGTCTTCCTTCAATATCATTGGTTCTTGATCATATGCTACCTCTTGAAATGGTTGAACTTCAACCATTTCTGTTTGGTACAGCAACTGTGTATTCCGTCCATCTTCTTTTGAAGCTTTATGCATCATTCAATATTTTTTCTATATTGTTGTTGTTAAGTGCTGTAAACTTGGTTCCAACTCATAGCAACCCTGAACGGGGTTTCCAAAGAGCAGCTGGTGAGCTCAAACTGCCGCTCTTGCAGTACAAATGACTTTTCAGTCTGGCACCTTAGCCCACACCAGGACCCCATTTTGTCTATGGCATCCTTAAATATTAAATTAAATCCTTAAATACTGCAAGTTGAGGTTTGAGTTTTTCATCAGTTCCCTCAGGTGAGCCTGTTCTTCCCTTTTGGTTTTCTAGCTCCAGGTCTGTGAACATTTTGTTACAATATTTGACTTTGTTTTTTTGAGCTGACTTTTGAAATTTTCTGTTCAGCTCTTGTACCTCCTCACTTCTTCCATTTGCTTTAGTTTCTCTACACTGGAGAGCAAGTTTCAGAATCTCTTCTGACATCCACTTTGGTCTTTTCCTTCTTTGTTATTTCCTTCTTTGTTATCTTCTTAATGACCTTTTGCTTTCTTCCTGTATGATGTTCTTGATGTCATCCCACTACTCTTCTGGTCTTTTTGCATATGAGCAATTGATGGTCTGTTCCATAGTCTGCCCCTAGCCTTGTTTTGGTTGATGAAATGGAGCTTTTCCACAGTCTCTTTCCACAGATGTAGTCAATGTTATTTCTGTGTATACCATCTGGTGAGGTCCATGTGTGTAGTTGTCTGTTAGGTTGTTTAAAAAGATATTTACAATGAAAAAGTCATTGGTCTTGCAAAATTCTATCATGTGATTGCCAACATCGTTTCTATGACCAATGTCATATCACTTCTAATCCTTCCTCTTTTGTTTCCAACCTTGCATTCCCATCACCAGTAATTATCAATACATTTGATTGCATGGTAGAATTCTTCAATTTCATCATCACTGGCTTAATGGTTGTTGTGTAAATTTGAATACTAGTGGTATTAACTGGTCATCCTTGTAGGTGTATGGATAGTATCCTATCACAGATAGCATTATACTTTTTAAAAGTTTTTATGTGAACTGAGTGATAGTTTACATGGGAGAACATCAGCTTTACACCATCGTTTCATTACAATGATTACAATCTCCTCCATGCATCATCATTCAACAGTATTTGCTTCCATTACCTGTTTTGTTTGTGGTGGGGGGGGTGTTGGGAGGGGAGTACACACAAATACTCAGGAATATATAATAATTTAAACCACCAAAGGGCGCATTCTGAAAGACTGCCTCCTGGCTGCCAGCACCCAGTCCCTCTCTTTCCATGAATCTAGAGTCCTCAGCTGCTCCCTCTTTCCATGTCCTCATCTCTGCCTCCATCTCTGGTGTTGCTGCTTCTCTGGATAAGGTCTCACATTATGCCCGTGCTCTTCTCCCTTGAGGGTCCTAGGGTCCTCTGTTTCTGAACTATAAGATTAACTACTCCCCCAGTTTTGTTATAAAACTTCTATATAGCATTTTACTTAAAGATAGATCTTGAAATACTTTTTTTGACTATGAATACAAAACCATTCCTTTTTAATTTGTTATTCCTGGCATAGTAAACCATGTGATTGTCAGATTCAAAATGGCCAATATCAGTCCATATCAGCTCACTAATGCCTAGGATACTAGTGTGTATGCATTCCATTTCCTTGTTGACAACTTCCAATTTTCCTAGATTCATACTTCGTACATCCAATATTGCAATTATTAATGAATGCTTGGAACTGTTTGTCTTCATTTTGAGTTGTGTCCCATCAGCAAATGAAGGTCCCAAGGGCTTTACTCCATTCGTGTCATCACAGTCAACTCTACATTGAGGAGGCAGCTCTTCCTAGTCATAATCTGAGTGCCTTCCAACCTGAGGGGCTCGTGTTCCGGTAGTATTTCGGACAATGTTCTGATCATCTTCATCATGTTTCAACATTCAAGATTCTGGTGCTGAAAGTGTTCGTAAGGTTTTCAGTGACTAAATATTTGGAGGTTGTCCATCACTCCTTCTTCCTTTGGAAGCTCAGCTGAAACCTGTCCACTGTGGATGACCCTGCTGGTATTTAAAATACCCAGGGCATAGCCTCCGGCATCACAGCAACACACAAACCACAACTGACAGACGAGTAGTGGATAGCATTCTTGGTTCCCCTAATATAATTCCATCCTTCAAGACATCAGATTTCCCTTTTGATTAATTTGTTGTTGTTGTTGTTAAGTGCCGTCAAGTAGGTTCTGACCCATAACAACCCTGTGTAGGATTTCCAAGGAGCAGCTTTTGATCAGTTGTTGTTGTTGTTAGGTGCCATCGAGTCAGTGCCAACTCATAGTGACCTTATGTACAACAGAATGAAATACTGCCCAATTCTGGGCCAACCTCACTATTGTTGACACGCTTGAGCCCATTTATTCTATCACTTGGCCAATCCATCTCACTGGGGATCTTCCTCTTTTTCTGACCCTCCACCTTACCAAACATGATGTCCTTCTGCAGTAACTGGTCCCTCCTGACAATATGTCTGAAGTATGAGAGACGAAGTTTGGCCATCCTGGCCTCCAAGGAGCACTCTGGCTGCACTTCTTCCAATGCAGATCTGTTGGTTCTATGGGAAGCCCATGGCACTTTCAATATTCTCCTCCAACACCATAACTCTAAAGTATCAATTCTCCAAGGCCTTCCTTATTTACTGTCCAACTTTCACATGCATATGAGGTGATTGAAAATACCATGGCTTAGGTCAGGTGCACCTTAGTCCTCAAGCTGACATCTTTGCTTTTCAACACTTTAAAAAGGTTTTGTGCATTAAATGATACAGACTACAGTTACCATTCACAAGTGCTTGGTTGTGGTGATGATGTGCCGTCGAGTTAGTTCTGACTCACAGTGCCCAGTATAGGGTTCCTGAGGCTGTAAATCAGGGGTCTGGAGCATCTAGCCCGAGGGCTGTATTTGTTGTTGTTGTTGTTGTTAAGTGCCGTCAATTTGGGTTCTGACTCATAATGACCATTTTTTCAGGAGCATCTGGTGCGCTTGAACTGCTGACCTTGCAGTCCAAACCAACCTTGCAGTCCAGTGCATTAACTCACAGTGTCACACCAGGGCTGAGTAAGGCTGGTGAAACCATTTGGTCTGGTGTTGCCATGGTGACCATCCTTTTTATCAGGTCCTTCTCTAGGGACTGGTTCCTTCTGACAGCATGTCTGAATGATGGGAGATGAGTCTCAAGATCATGACTTCTGAGGAGCATTTTGCTTATACTTCTTCCAAGTAAAATGTTTGTTCTCCTGGCAGACCATGCATTTTGTAGGGGACACGGTTCCCTGTAACACCGGTGTCACAGTGGTGGTAAGCACACTAACTGTGGTTGTTATCATTTAATGGGTGCTGTTGATCAAAAGGGAAATCTGTTGTCTTGAAGGATGGAGTTTTATTAGGGAAAAAAAGAATGATATCCACCACTCGTCAGTTGGGGAAAGAATATGGAACGTCAGATTGTTTTACTCAAAGAGCTACACTTCTCTTTCCCCAAAAGCTATCAAGTTGACCTTTTTCACCAACTTCACTGAATCATTCATTCAACAGATAAACACTGAGTGCCTGCTATGTTATGTACACTATTACTAAAGGACTAAGCCTGCAGACAGGAACAGCTACCATTTAACCCTCACCTAATTCTCATGTGGACTTGGCCGTTAACATAGTCATTAATAGGCTGCAATGAAGCCTTTCTAATACATCTCCAAACACAACTCGAGGACCTGGTATCTGTGGCAAGGGCACACACACAGTCTTCTCTGCTCTCCTGAGTCAACATCTGTAAGCTGGCTTCCTCTAGATCCAGAGTGTTCAGGCACAATTTATATCATTGTTCAGAATTTCTATACAATCTCTGTGCTCTTTCAAAGCTGAGGAAGGAGACTATGAGAAGAGTTGGAATTCCCTTAAAGTTGAGAACATTTGGTTACAAAGCAGTCACTGGTGATTCCGTGGTAGAATTCTCACCTTCCATATAGGAAAGTCCAGGTTTCAATTCCTGGCCAATGTACATTGTGCTTACCTACCATTAGTGGAGGCTGAACAGGTTTCAATGGAGTTTCCAAACTAGGAAGAGTAGGAAGAAAGGCCTGGTAATCTTCCAAGATTCAACCAATGAAAGTGATGAAGCTCAGCAATTTGATCTGCAGCAGAGGTTAGTGTAAGGCCATGCAGTGTCTCATTCATTTGGGGTCATCATGCATTGCGGGGAAGACTGGATAGCAGTGAACAACAACAACCAAATAAAATAAAGTTCCTTAAAGATCTGAGATACTAGTCTGACTTCTCTATAATTCCCTCTCTACCCCAGTTGCCCGCCCCCACCCACCTTCTTGCACTCACACTTCCTACTAGATAACATGGAAAAATGCCACACATTACCTTTTAATCCAAATATGAGACCAAGGTAAGTTTCGTCCTTCTACTTTTGAGCAAGTGACAAACCCTTTTTCTTACACAAATGAAGGAAGAATCCAGTTTTTCCCAAGAGAAGAGAAGATAAACACCATTTTTGAGAGCAAAGGAGGAAAACTGCTGTGGGACTCGTGAATAATTGGAAAGAAATGCAACATTGGTGCTTTTGTCTCTGTAATTCTCTCCCAATACATAGATTCCATCTCTCTCTCCAGAAAGACACAAGAAACCCTGCCCATCCACAGCACAGAAATGACTTCATGAGTGACGTTACTTCCAACTTAGAGGTAGTTATGTGTGGAACATCAGCCAAGAAAGTCACCTCAGCTGACTGCCTGTGTCTGGACAGACATGGTCCTTGAAGATGTTAACAGTGGACTGATTTGGCAGGTTTCTCTTTTCCCCCCAGAAGGACTTTCAGGAAGTAGCAATGAAATCTCAACAAGTCACATGGCTTCTCAGCCTCAACTCTACTGAAAATTGAATGGATCATGAAGAGATGTGAGATGTTTAGGGGCATCCCTGGCCTCTACCCACTGGATACCAGCAGCACCTCCTTCAATTGGGACCCATCCCTGGAGAAGGACATCATGCTTGGGAAAGTGGAGGGACAATGACAAAACGGAGGGTCGCCAACAAGATGGATTGACATAGTGGCAGCAGCAGTGGCCTCAAGTGTAACAGCAATTGTGATGCTGTCACAGGACCAAACAGTGTTTCCTTTCATAGGGTCACTATGAGTCAGAACTGACTTGCTGATGCCTAACAACAACATCAGAAAAGGAAAGATCAAGCTGTGATCTCCAATGTTGTCTTCCCAGGGTACTTACTGTACATTGAGAATTACAGTTGTCAGTAATAAGTATGACACCTCATTTCCTACCTAGCTATTTGGGTGTGTTCTGATGAGTACCAGGACAGTAAGAGGAGGCAGTATTCATGAGCCCATGTGTGGCACTGTAGGATAAGCACTGGACTGATAAACACAAAGTTGGAGGTTCAAACCCACTAGCTGCTCCTTGGAGACCCAATACAGGGTTGTTATGAGTTAGAACCAACTCGACAGCACTTAACAATAGCAGCCCCCCAAATCAAAAAACCCACTCTTAGCGAGTTAGTTTTTACTCCTAGTAACCTATAGAATAAGTAAACAGAAATGTCTCGTAGGCTTTGTGAGGCTGTAAATTGTAGTGGAAGTAGACAGTCATGTATCCCTCCTGTAGAGTGGCCTCTAGGTTCGACATTTGGGTTGGCAGCACAATATTTAACCCACTGTGTGACTAGAGTTCTTCCCTATTCCCTGGTGTATCTCAAAATGGAATCCTCGCTGGGACTTCTGGATGTTCTTAACGTCACAAAAAAGCATATTTCTTTCTGAAGCTGTAAATATTCAGATTGGGGAAATTTTTAGAATTCTTGAACTCTTAAGTAGTTTTGTCATATGCAAACATAAGTGCAATTAACAAAATATTTTTTTCTAGGTTGACTAATCTCCTGGGTTTTTCATGTGTGAAATTATGAAGCATCTAACTTTTTATGTGCAAAGAAGCAACTGGATAATTAGGTGTTTGGGGTAATTAGGGTGCACAATGAAATTTCAAGAAAGTGTACAGGGTTTCCGAGAGCAATGGTTAGGATAATGCCCCTGGGTTTCAGGGTTGATGGTGGTCCACAAGGTCCCAGGGTGATGCAAATGGCTTTCAGTCCGCTGCTAATCTAAAGGTTGGTGGTTCAAACCCATGTGCTAGCACCTGCAGAATATGGGCCTGGCAATCTGCTTTCATATAGATAGATTATTGTTGTTGCTATGAGCTATCAAGTTGGTTCCGACTCATAGCAACCATGTACAGGGTTTCTGAGGAGCGGCTGGTGGGTTTGAACCACCAACCTTGTAGTTCCAACCAACGTTGCTGTCCATTGCTTATCTTATAGCACCACACCATAAAGATTACAGCCAACAAATCCTATGGAGAGAGATCACAGCAGAAGGTCCTGGATGAGTGGGAAAAAATGTGGTAAATAATGCAAAATCATAAAAAAAAAAAAAAAAAAATGACTTACTGGTCAGATAGAGACTATGGCCTTTAGTCACCCTTCAGGACAGGGACTGAACTCACCCCTGACGCACAGTTTAAAAGGCCAAACAATAGACAGGCATATAAAAGGAACAATAACACTGGGGAGTTACAACACACCTTAGAATAATTGACCACTGGAGATTAAAAGGGCAACACTGGACCAAGGACAGCATTGAGAAGGGTTAGGGGGAAAGTAGGAATGGAAACAGGAAAGGCAGGGAGGAAGTGGGTTCAGTGGGGTTGCATTGTAGGCATTGCAATCAATGACATGAAACACAGTGTATATGAATTGTTGAATGGAAAACCGACCTGCTCTGTAAAGCTTTATCCAATTCACAATGAAAAGTTGACAAAAGAAAAGAAAAACCCTCTGGCGTAGTTCTACTGTGACACACACGGGGTCCCCACGAGTCCTGGGTAGTGGAATCACATGAGCCAATGAGAAAGGGATTCTCAAAATGTATCTGAGGACCTCTGTGCACCTCGATTTTTAAACAAGCTTTTCACTACACTCACCTGTGTTTGCTGTTGATTTCATTCTATAGAAAATCCTTGGCATTCTCACAATTCCGTTCATATTCTTGCCACAAGTTTGCTTAATGTTTTAGCCCCTCAACTTAGATCCAGTCCTTTCAAGAGTGAGCCCCTGGAAACACAAAGATACCAAAAGTTTCTTTTTTTCTGTTTGATTGATTTCAGTGTAACTCTTTTTTTGTGCTTTGCTTTGCAATGGTAACTTATAAATTATAGTGTCAATGTGCAATATGCCTTAGGGTTCAGAAACCAGTACTTTGAAGAGTAAGCATAAAATCAGTGAAAACAACCACAATAATGGGGGAATTTAAAATAGCCTGAAATCATTTTTTTTTTTTTTTTAACCACCAAAGATTGACAGCCAAAGCAGAGATAGAATTCTGTCCATCCCCAGAACTAGTGATGGGTCACAGCTATCAACTAGCACAATATGGATTGTCACTAAATGCCATCTAAACTGAGAGTTTCAGATGACTGGTCATAATGTCCAGATTTTGGACTTTATTCCCCCTTAAAAGGAAGCTAGGCTTTTTGAAGAAATGGTTGACCAGATGTGTGGGTCTGAAATGGACAACATGCTCCTGGATGTTTTATACCAGAAAGTAAGGAAGTTCTCAAAATATAATGGGGTCACCTGGACACCAGTGCTCATTGCAACACTTTGCACAATAGCAAAATGATAAAAACAACCAAACAGTCCATCAGCAGGTCAATGAATAAACAAAATGTAGTTGTCTTAGGTGGGTTCTGTAGAAAAGCAAAACCAGTGAAGTAGATAAATGGAGTTCTGGTGTGGCACTGTGGAATAAGCACTGGACTGCTGCTAACCACAAGAGCAGTGGTTCAAACCCACCTGTCACTTCTTGGAAATAATGTACAGGATCACTATGAGTCGGAACTAACTTGATGGCACTTAACAACAAGATGGATGGATGGATGGATGGATGGATGGATGGATGGATGGACGGACGGACGGACAGACAGACAGACAGACAGATAGATGAGAAAATTATCTCAAAGAAATGGTTCACATGGTTGTAGAGTCTGGCAGGTCCTAAGTTTGTGGGTCAGGTATCAGGCCAGAGGCTTTTCCTGACTTGCATAGTTGTAGAGATTGGTGAGTCTAAGATTAGTGGATCAGATGGCAGGCTTCTGGCTCATGGGCTTTGGAGGACAAATCCAAGAACCTGAGGACAGATGATGACAAGCCAGACGCAGGATGCAGAGCAAGCAAGCAAGCTTTGCCAGAATGCCCATGTATGTATGTGGGATGTAGGCCAAACCCCTGAGGAAATTCCGTTTGTAACTGATTGGCTGATGACATCATGGACTTCATCATAGGACTGCCAAACCGCTAAGACACATAGCCCAGTGAAGTTGGAACACAACCTTAGTATTCACAGTGGTGTATACTTGAAATGGGATATTCCGAGGTCATAAAGAGAAATAAAGTTCTTGCCACAACATGTATGATCCTTGAAAACATTACGATGAGCAATATGGCACTTGCTAAAGAACAAAACATGTAACCTTGCTTACATAGGCAGGCAAATACAATAGAACCAAAGATTACTAGTGGGTTGTTGATGTTGTTAAGTGCCTCTGAGGCAGTTCTGACTCATAGTGACCCTGTATGGTATTTCTGAGGAGTGTCTGGTGGGGTTTGAACCACCAACCTTGTGGTTAGCAGTCCAGTGTTTATCCCACAGTGCTACAAACCACATGGATTAGGATGCTATAAGCCAGAAGCGGAAGGGCAGAAGGAAAGGGGACCTTTTGTTTGGTGGTTATTGAATTGTGCTAATAGTGGTGAAATATTTTGAAAAAGATACACGTTAATGGTGGCACAATATGTGAAATATAATCAACGTTCTTTATTGCAAATCCTGTTGTTTTGGCAAATGTTTTGGTGTGTAGGTAGTCTCTGTAACAAAAAAATTAAGTGGGGTTGAGAAGACCCAGAGGCCAACCCTAAGGCATTCCTAACGATCAAAGATGCTTCGTTCACACAGGAGAATACAACTGAGCCAGTTATTTACTGACTACCTCTTAGTTCCAAGTCTGCCCCCCATCCTCTGCATGGGTGCTGGGTTGTCATTGTTGTTAGCTGCCATTGAGTCAGCCCGTCTCCTGGATCTTATGTTATGACAGAATGAAACACTTTCTCGTCTTCCGCCATCCTCACAATTGCTGTTGTGTTTGAGCTCATGGTCAATCCGTCTTGTTGCGGGGAAAGGGGTCTTCTGTTGATTCTTCTGTGATCTCCCTTGTTTATTGTCCAACTTTCACAGGGGTTAGGATGCTCCAAAGCGTATTTCACAAGTTGCATTGCCTGTGGACTCTCTCTTCAGTTCCACAAAGAGGCACTAGAGGGAGGTACGAAGACAAGAGGAAGGAAGGGATGGATTTCTCTTTCTTTTCCTTGATCCATCAGTTTTGCTCCAACAGCAGCTTCCCCTGGGTCCAAACTCTAACTTCCTTTCTACATTCCCACCAGCCTGCAGCCCTTTGGCTGAACCTCTAGATCAGGCAACTCCATTTCTTCCTTTTTGTTCTTTTAGACACAAAACCAGGAGCTCGGGTAGCATAGTTGTTACAAATCGGGTTGTTAATCTCAAGGTCAGCAGTTCAAAACTACCAGCCAATCTGCAGGAGAAAGATGGGGCTTTCTGCTCCTATAAAGGTTTACAGCCTCAAAAACCCTATGCAGGGTCTCTATGAGTTGGAACCAACTCCATAGCACACCAACAACAATAGATACAAAATCAGGTCTCTAACCCACACGAATGAAAACATATCCACAAATGGTTTGGCCCTTTTACTTGTCTTTGATCTCTTAGATGATAATGATACTGTCATATAATTAGTTGTCCTATTTTTCACACATAATATACCCATGTAAGTAATATGCCCACACATATGTTGTTGTTGTTAAGTGCTGTCGCGTCGGTTCCGACCCATAGCGACCCTGCACAGTGTTTCCAAGGGTGTAAATCCTTATGGGAGTAGAAAGCCTCATCTTTCTCCCGCGGAGCGGCTGGTAGTTTCGAACAGCTGACCTTAAGGTTCGCAGCCCGATTCGTAACCACTACGCTACCAGAGCTCCATGCCCACACATATAGCAAGTGCGAATTGACTTTACAGAAATAATGTGGGGATTAGGAAGGAAGAGTTGTGCGGTTGGCAAACACATGTTGCGTGGGTATTATCTGTGTAAAGATACTGTAGGATAAGCACTGGACTGCTAACCTCAAGGTCGGCAGTTCAAACCCACCAGTAACTCCATGGGAGAATGATGGGGCTATCTGTTCCTATAAGAATGTACAACCTCAGATATGCTATCCAGAGTCGCTAGGAGCTGGAATCAACTCAACAGCAGTGGGTTGACTTGGGTTTTGTTGCTGCAAAGTGCCGCTTAGTCAGTTGTGACAAACAACAACCCTGTATAAGGTTACTGATGACTGACTGGTGACGTTGAACCATCAACCTTGTAGTTCAAACCCAGCTTTCAGGCCGGCACTTGCTGTCCTGCAACACCACACAGTGCTTCTAAAGACCAGACCATTCACTGGAAGGTGGTAGGAAAGAGGTCTCAAATTGTTCAATGTTGTGTGCCATTCCCTTGTGGTCCAGTGTTTATCCTACAGCACCACACTGGGACTCCATTGGAATATTAACTGTCCCTCTAATAGATTCACTGTAAAGAAAAGCAGATTTAAGACTCTCGTAAGTCTTCTCATAGACCAGTTTACCCTAAATTTCTATAATTTATTTAAACACGGAGTCTTCGTTTGTCTTTATGCCATCTAGTCTCATCCTTCCGTACATTTTCTTGTGATGTTCTCTGGGCCTGAAATGTCCTGTGAAGTGCTAGTGGGGCCGGGGGAGTGGGGTGGGGGGGGGGACCTTTTTTCTACCAAAATTTAAAACATCATTCACAGGCCATACAAAATTAGCAACGTAAACATTAGCCTGCTAGAGTTGGTCATTTAATGAACTCACCCTTACAACCTGACAGCACTTTACAACAACAAACTGTGATGGTTGGAACTGAGGTTAAGGAGCTCTAGTAGCATTGTAGTTATTTATGAGTCTGGCCTCAAGGTCGGCACTTTGAAACTACCAGCTGTTCTGCAGGAGAAAACTGAGGCTTTCTGCTCCTGTTAAGAACCCCTATCTATGCAGAATCACTATGAGTTAGAACCGATTCCACGGCACAACAGCAACAACAACTGCAGTGGCCTTGGCACAACCAGACAGATGGATTTTCCAGGCATTATATAGACTCCTGGTGTGGCGCTATAGGGTCAGCACTGGACTGTGACCCACAACACAAGGTGGGCAGTTCAAACCCACCAGCTGCTCCTTGGAAACCCTATACAGGGTCACTATGAGTTGGAATCTACTCCACAGCACTCCACAACATCAACCTATGACCCAACGGCCGGATGTTCCTCACCCCGTGAGCTAGGAAGTAAATTGTCTCTATGACCTCAACCCCACCCTGTGGAGTGAAGCACAGGTCTCCTCCAGACCACTGTTGGGCCTTAAATATGATTTCATTGCTGCTGTATTTCCCATGTTTGATTCAAACACCTCGCAGCTTCCAACGTCCATATGGACCAAGACTGAATCTTGTTCCAATATCTCAGCATCCGTCACAGTCTCAGTGCTAAAGACTTCACTCAGCTAATCTCATTGGATTCTCATAGGCCTTTGTGATCCTCTTTATCCTGGGTCTGAGACAGCTGAGGCTGATAGTACAGCGGTTGAATTCTCACCTTCCATGAGGGGGGGACCCAGGTTTGATTTCCAGCCAGTATACCTCCTGTCCAGCCACCTCTTCTCTGTCGTTAGAGGCTTGTGTGTTGTTTTGATGCTGAACAGGTTTCAGACTACGTCAAGACTAGGAAGAAAGACCTCAAGATCTCCTTCTAAACATCAACCAAGGAAAACCTATTGAACACAACAATGCAATGCTCCATGAGCGGGGGGCTAACAAGAAGCTGAAATCTGAGGTTTGCACACATATGTTCTGTTAATGTGGATTCACCTGGAGTATTTGAGACAATGTTGATGATCAATGGCTTAAAACAAAAAGAGACCCTTTGTTTGATTGATGATGCATGGAGGGGATTGTAACAATGGCAATGAGATGATATACGATAGAATGAATGTAAAACTAATGTTCTCCCATGTAATCTATCATATAATTCACAATAAAACATTCAAGAAAGAAAAAAACAACAAAAGCAGAGGTCCTGCCATTGGGGGAAGCACTCCATTAGGTTTTAAAGTTACAATGGAGAATCCTCTTTGGAACTTTGACTTTGGATACATTGCGGCTTCTAGAGTTTTCTGTCTCAGAGTTAAACCCAAACAGAAAAGTAGCTCACATGCTCGGTTCTGAGGGTGCCCTGGAGAGAATCACAGACCACAGATGGTCACGGACCACAGCGTAAATCCTCATAATACTATGGGACTCAGGGGCTGGGGATTGTCCTTCAGCCTCAGCCCCTCTTTGTCCATCCTTGCCTCCCTTGTCAAAGCCATTTGACAGCCGTAACAACCAAGACATGTGCTTTCTCTTTGAATTAGTCTTTTTCATGCTCCATGTTCCTCACCGCCCTCTCATGCCTGTCAGTTGCATCCGGCCCGTTCGTCTGGCTCTAAAATTGGTCTTATATTGTGTTTGTCTAATATTCTCATTACTTGAATCTCTCTCACTGGCATTTTAGGGTTTGTCATATTTCCCATGTGGCTACCTTTGTGCCGGTCACCTGTCCCTTGCCGCCCTCTCCTTACCCTTCATTGCTGTTTTGTTTCTAATACATGTGATTTACTTGGGATCTTTTAACCAAGTAAACGATTTCTTCTGGTTTTATTTGGAATCTGTTGCATTCTTCTCCTTTCCTCCCCAATTCCCAAAAATCTCATTCCCATTGTTTAGATGTCTTTTCATTCCCTGTGTGTCTGTGGTTTTCCTTGAATCACAAAATGCCTAATTAGGAAGGCTAACCATGCCCATTAAACTGCAGGAGCAGCTGCCTCTGGGAGAACTAGGGGTCTCCACTTCATCTCCTCAAACCCTATGTGGTTGTTGCAAGAATGAAGAGCTGACTCCTGGGAAATGTGCTCTTCACCCACTGTGCAGTCACTGTGCCTCCAAGACAGGAAGGAACCGCAGCCCAAATCTCCTTTCCGGAAAGTCCTCACAAGGTCCCCCACCCTTTTACTTACTATTATGGTACAAATAGAGAGAACACAGCGTTTGCCAATTCGGCGTGTTTCATTTGCATAGTTCAACAAAACCAATTAAATCAACACGTTGTACAGCCATCACCAGCATCCACTGTCATGTGTTCTGTCCCCATAAACAGAAACTCATTGTTAGCTAAGCAAAGATGTCCCTGCAACCCCTGGTAACCACTGTTGGACTCTGGTCTTTGTGCATTTGTCTACTCTACACGTGTCATATTAGTGACATCATACAAGGTTTGGCCTTTGGTATTTGACTTAGTCCACTCAGCATGTTTTCAGGGTTCATCCTTGGCCTTGGTTCAGGACTTCATTTCTCTTCTTGGCGGAATGACAGTGTAGACCATACAGTGTTTCTATGGATAGACTGCATCTTGTTTATCCATTCATCAGCTGATGGACATTTAGGTTGTCCCCAGCTTCAGGCCACTGTGAATAGTGCCATCGATGGGCACGTGTCTGTTCGCATTGCTGCTATTAAGTCTATTGGGTGCATAGCAGAGAATGGAATTGGTGAGGTCAGACAGTAGCTCTCCTCATTTTAAGTTGTGCTCCATCAGCAAATGAAGGTCCTGTAAGCTACTCCATTCATGTCATCACGATCACCTCTGCTTTGAGGAGGCAGCTCTTCCAAGTCCTATTTTGAGCGCCTTACCAATGATCGTGATGATGTTGCAGGACTGGGCAGTGTTTTTTTCTGTTGTGCATAGGGTTGCTATGAGTTGGAACAACCCAACAGCACCTAACATCAACAGCAACAGTTGTTGTTGATGTTAGGTGCCAACAAGTCAGTACCGACTCATAGTGGCCTTATGCACAGCAGAACAAAACACTGCCTGATCCAGGACCAACCTCACTACTGTTGCCATGCTTGAGT
>NW_006408620.1:3121989-3125510 GCF_000296735.1 Chrysochloris asiatica | reverse complement strand
CTCCCGGTCCCTGTGCCATCCTTAAATGTGTTGTTATGTTTTAACCCATTGCTGCTACTACTGTGTCATTCTATCTTGTTGGAGTGTCTTCCTCTTTTCCACTGACCTTCCAGTTCACCAAGCATGATGCCCTTCTCCAGGGACTGGTCCATCCTGATAACATATCCGAAGTATGAGAGATAAAGTCTGGCCATCCTGGCTTCTCAGGAGCCTTCCCATACAGATTTCATAAGATCTCATATAGATAGTTAATACAGAGCATAATATCAACGAGACATGTTTCATTAATGAAGCTAAACTATTGTCAAGGACTTCATACTTCTTGGATCAACTACCAACACTCATGAAATCAGCAGCCAAGAAATCAAACAACGTATTACATTAGGCAAATCTGCTGGACAAGACCTTTTTAAAGTGTTGAAGAGCAAAGATGGCAGCTTGAGGACTAAGATGCGCCTGACCCAAGCCATGGTATTTTCAATAACCTCATATGCACACCAAAGCTGGACAATGAATAAGGAAGACCATAGAAGAAACAATGCTTTTGAGTTATGGTGTTGGAGGAGAATATTGAAAGTGCCATGGGCTGCCAAAAAATCCAACAGATCTGTGTTGGAAGAAGTGCATCCAGAGTACTCCTTGGAGGCCAAGATGGCCAAACTTCATCTCTCATAATTTGAATGTATTGTCAGGAGGGTCCAGTCATTAGAGAAGGACATCATGTTTGGTGAGGTGGAGGGTCAGAGAAAAAGAGGAAGACCCCCAGTGAGCTGGATTGGCAAAGTGGCAGCATCAATGGGCTCAAGCATGGCAACAGTTGTGAGGCTAGCCCAGGATCAGGTAGTGTTTCATTTTGTTGTGCATACAGTTGCTATGAGTAGGTACTGACTCGATGGCACCTAACAACAACAACAACTGTTTAGTTTTAAAGAAAAGTTTGGGGACTATTTGGATGCCTCAATCTAAGGCACAACAACAGCTATCTTATTTGCCTGGAGCAACAGAGGAAGCAGATGAGTCAGGAACAGGAAGAGCGAATGAAATGTAGGTCAGTTACCTTCATGCACAACTGCCTCCTTTGCCATGAGACCAGAAAAACTGAGTGGTGCCCAGATACCGTCCTTGAACATTGTGATTAAATATTCTGTGAAGAATTCTTATCAAAGGGAGGAAATGCTGACTTTCTGGAGCCAGGGAAGTTGGATGAACCCTTGAAACTTTTGGCCTGAAATCATCTTTAAACCTTAAACCAAAAATACTTTAAGCTTTTTTGAACTGTTTTCTACGGCACCCATACCAGTGCATGTAGCCACCATCAATAGGTGAGGTCCCCCAACACTTTCTACCTGAAGAGTTTCTTTCACAGCAAGCTAGGGAGGACTAAGGTTGGATTCGACATGAAGAAGGCAGATCTGGAGCTAGAAGAAGGTACCAAATTGTAGGAGAAACAGTGTCTTGCTCATGGTGACGAACAGAGTTCTATGCAAGGGACATGAGAATGGGTTGGGCAGGGAAGAATACGCTCTCTTCTCTCTGAGGGTGGTACCACTTTTTGTCCTAGTGTTTGGTGGGGTCTTCTTATGAGAGCAGTTTAAAATAATAGAATGAGCATCCACTATAGAATCATGCATTCTGGGATGGCATGTTAGCTCCACCAGGTAGTGCTTTTTAATCTTGCTAAGCTCCAGCGTTCTCACACGTAAAGCGAGAATGATAACTTAGGAATAAAATCAATAACACACGCTTAAAGTGTATGCCAGGAACAGCGGGGTACAGGAGCATGAAAAATCACTTTGTTTTACCAAGAATGTGGGGGAAAAAATAAATAAGTCAGCATAGGAGGAGTGTTGGTAATAATGATAGCCCTGGTGGCGCTGAGGGTTAGGCATTAGGCTACTGCAAACCGCAACATCGCTGCTCCAAACCTACCAATCACTCCTTGAAGGGACAATGAGGCTGAAAACAGGGCTCCCATAAAGATTTGCAGTTTTGGAAAGCCTCTATTGGGTCGCTATGAGTAGGAATCAAAGCAATGGCAATGTGGTGGTTTTGTTTTGTTTTGTGATTGTGTGTGTAGGTACCTACATGGTATAAATAGTTAGCTCTTGGCTACTAACGTCATAGTTGGCAGTTTCAGCCTACCCAGTGGGGCTGTTGTAAAAGGGCCAGGCAATATTTCCATAAAGGTGGTGATAGTTGTTGTCAAGTGCCTTTGAGTTGGTTCTGACTTATAGTAAGCGTGTAGAGAGTTTTCAAGAAGAGCGGCTGGTGGGTTTGAACTGCTGACCTTGTGGCTAGCAGCTCAGTGCTTATCCCACAGTGCCTTAAGTTCTTTATTGTTGTTGTGTCCTGTTGAGTCAATTCCAACTCATACAACCTATAAAGAGTTTCTGAGGACTATGAGTGCATTTGAGTGCTAACCTTGGTGGTGAGCAGCCCAGTGCTTACCCTAGAGAGCCCCACCAGGACTCTGTAAAGATTACAGCCAAATTAGCCCAACAGAACAGTGCTACTCTGTAACGCAAGGAGCTCTGGTAGCGTAATGGTTACAAATCGGGCTGTGAACCTTAAGGTCAGCAGTTCGAAACTACCAGCTGCTCTGCAGGAGAAGGATAAGGCTTTCTGCTCTTGTAAGGATTTACAGCCTCAGAAACCCTGTACAGGGTCGCTATGAGTCGGTTCCGACTGCACAGCTCATAACCACCACCACCACTCTGTAACACATGAGGTCGCCATGAATCGGAACCAACTCAATAGCAATGGGTTTGTCGTCTTGTATGGTTCTCTTTTTGTTTTTGTTTTTGTTTATTGAGTGTACACCCAGTGTTCTAGGCACTTAACAAGCATAACCCATTTTATCTTCACAACAACCCTACAAAGTAGAGATTTTCAGTGAGTCCATTTTACAGGTTTCGAAGCTGAGGCACAGAGCAAGTGTCGTAATTTGTCTAAGGCTACATAGCTGGTCTGTGTCTCCATCAGGAAGCAAGGCAGTTGTCTGACTCAAGAGTTCCCCTTAGTCATTCTGCTGTTGGGCCCACATCTACAACCACAGGCGGCCCTAGACTTGGCAAGACCCCAAACAAATACGAGCAAGTTGCCACTGCTACTTTTGTTTGTTTGTTTGTTGTAAAAACTACATCCAGATCCATTGTCACAATTTCCCCCTAATACAGACACATGGGCAAAGATTATGAGCATTATTAAATCCTTAGTCACTCATTATGGGATTTAAAACAAAAACATTTTGCTTTAAATTAAGCACATCAGCCACAAGTGCCTGAGTTCCATTTGCTGGCTGTGTGATTGGGGCAGTAAATAATGGTGCTTACTTGGTGGGAATTTCTCCCAGTCTGTGGGTCAATGATATCGTAGTCAAGCCCAGTCCTGAGCTGGTGCAATAAAGTCATGGTGTGCATGGTGTTAGCTTTTACATAAGATTCTACTGGGTGGCAACTGTGGAAACAAAATATCCATGTTCATACATCTTATCAAGTATCCATCATAAAAGGACTTGTACT
>NW_006408620.1:3109168-3121837 GCF_000296735.1 Chrysochloris asiatica | reverse complement strand
ACATCTTATCAAGTATCCATCATAAAAGGACTTGTACTGAGATGACTTGCATGTGGCTGTGATGCTGGAAGCTATGACACTGGTATTTCAAATGCCAGCCAGGTTGCCCATGGCAGATGGGTTTCAGCGGCACTCCTAGACAAAGACAGACTAGGAAGAAAGACCTGGCAATTCATTTCTGAAAATGTTGTTGCTGTTAAGTGCCATCGAGTCAGTTGATAACAACCACTGTATAGGATTTTCAAGGCTCACCTTTCTCATGCAGAATAGCTGGTAGACTTGAACCACAGACCTGGTGGTTGGCAGTCCAATGCTTATTGGTCAATAAAAACCTCTTGGGTCACAACAGAACATTGCCAGATAATTGTACCCGATGAGTCCCTCGGGTTAGAAGGCACTCAATGTACAACTTGGGAAGAGCTGCATCCTCAAATAGAGTCGACCTTAAGGACCGGGATGCGTCAAGCCTTTGGAACTTCCATTTGCTGATGTGGCATTACTCAAAATGATAAGTAACAAATGCAAACATCCAAAGTTCAATGCCCAGGCCCAAGGTCATGGAGACCATATTAGAATTGTGTCTCTGTGGTAATTAAGGGAAACAAGGGGATAGGAAGACCTTGAGTGTTTCATATTTCGTCCTGTCCCTACCCAACTGTCTCTCCAACTTTCTTGCATTCTTTCCTTCCCTCTCTTTATTCCATTCCAATCTTTCAGCATAACTAATTAACACAAAACTCGTTTTAGTTATTCATTTTCTTCCTGCTGTGAGACTGTTTTTTACAAGCACAGTGCTATTTCTCCTTGGGATCCATGGGTTACTTCTCAGGAGAAAGGGAGTGTGTTGGTTTCGTATGGCTGTAATAACTCCTTACCACAAACTTGGTGGCTTAAAACAACACGCATTTATTCCCTTACCATTCTGGAAGTCGTAAATCAGAAATCAGTTTCACTGGGCCAAAATCAATGTTGTTTTGTAGTGAAACCTCTAAAAGCTAGGTTATATGAAGAAGAACAAGGCATCAGGAAGACCTCCGAACCTGCGATATGCAGGTGATACAACTTGTCTTGCTGAAAGCAAAGAGGACTTCAAATACTTACTAATAAAATTCAAAGACTATAGCCTTCAGCATGGTTTTTATACCTCAATGTAAAGAAAAAAAATCTTATGGACCAATAAATAGCATTATGATAAATGGAGCAAAGACTGAAGTTCTCAGAGAATTCATTTTGCTTGGATTCACAACCAACGCTCATGGAAATAGCAGTCAAGAAACCAAAACGTATTGCATTGGGCAAATCTGCTGTAAAAAGGTCTCTTTGATTTGTTAAAAAGCAAAAATATTTCTTTGAGGACTAAGGTGCACCTAACCCAAGCCGTATGAGGTATTTTCAGTAATTTCATATGATTGTGAAAGTAAGACCATGAATATGGAAAACTTGAGCTGAATCAGTGCATTTGGATTATGGTGTTGGTTGGAAATATCATAAACTATCAATGTTGTTGTTGTTGTTAAGTGCCATCGAGTCGGGTCCGACCCATAGCGACCCTGTACAAGGTTTCCAAGGGTGTAAATCTTTACGGGAGTAGAAAGCCTCATCTTTCTCCCGCGGAGCGGCTGGTAGTTTCGAACCGCTGACCTTAAGGTTCGCAGCCCGATTCGTAACCACTACGCTACCAGAACAAATCTGTGGAAGAAATAACAGCCAGAAAGCTTCCTAGAAGTGATCATGAGACTTCATCTCTCCCACTTCAGACATCTATGAGGAACCAGTATCTGGAGAAAGACATCATGCTTGGAAAAGTGGAGGGACCTTAAAAGAGAGCAAGACTCCCAATGCGGTGAATTGGCACATGGGCTACAACCACAGCCTCAAATGCAACAACTGTGAGGATGGCTTAGGACCGGGCACTGTTTCATTCTATTGTGCATAGGGCATCGACTCAACAGCACCTAACAACAACACAGTAGGAGTCGGAATCAACTGGGTGGCATAGCTAGCCAAACTGGACCAAATGTGTTGCCATTGAGTCAGCTCTGAATCATAGCAAAGTCTAGGACTGAGTAGAACTGCCCCATCGGGTTTCCAAAGCTGTAAGTTCTGAAAGCAGTAGACAACCTGATCTTTATCCCTCAGACTCATCGTTGGGCTCAAACTCGTGACCTTTCGGTTAGTAGCTGAGTGTTTTAACCACCATGCTATCGGGACTCCTGCTGACTATCTTGTTCTTATTGTTATTAAGTGCCCTCCCGTCAGTTCCAACTCACAGCAATCCTGTGTAGTATTTCCCCTAGTTATAGGTTCGAACTGCAGATCTTGTGGTAAGCAGCCTAGTGTTAATGCTTGTTGTTGTTAAGTGCTGCCGAATTGGTTCTGATTCATAGCGAGTCTGTATAGGGTTTCAGATGAGAAGCAGGTGAGTTTGAACCATCAACCTTACAGTTCAAACTGACCTTTTGGTCTAGTGCTTATCCTGCAGTACCACATTAGGACTTCTACAGACCATTAATTATCTGGGAGGTGGTGGGGACAGAGGTCTGAAACATCAAAATGTTTTATGCCATTGCCAGTTAGTGATCAGCAGAAATTAAAATCAGAAACATCTCCAGTTGTAGTGTGGGGTTAGGAGAGGATGTCTTAATCACCCAGATTCGGGGTTTGTCTTTTCCCAACATTACTAGCCACTGCTGAATTGTTGTTAAGTACCGTCGAGTCAGTTCTGACTGATACCATCAGTTCTGGTTCATACCCTTGTGTAGAGTTTCCAAGAAGTGACTGGTGGGTTTTGAACCACCAACCTTGTGGTTAGCAGTCCAGTGCTTATCCTGTAGCACCACACCAGGACTCCAGCCAGCACTGTATACCCAAAACTATTGAGGAAGCTAGCATCAGAGCTCAAATAACACCTGTTGGGATGGCCACTAACCTCTACCTGTAGGCTGAAATCCACATGTCCCCACCACACCGCCTCTGCCCCAGAAGAGAAAATGGCCCTCTAGTTCTTAGTAGGGACAGGTTGTCAAGGAATAGGAAAACACTCCTTTTTCAAATCACTGAACTTAAATAGATTGGCTATGTCTCCTGTCAAGGAAGAATTACTGCCTTATGCCATTAAACTTCTTGTCATTTGGTCAAGACTTTTCTGACTTCTAATTTCACATTTGAACAGGATGCAGAAGGAGGAGGTAAAACAAAAGAATACCTGGGCGTTCCTTAGTGTTGCCGTGTTTAGAAAAGAAAAGGAAAATACAGGGTGCCCAGTTAATTTGACTTTCCAATAAACAACAAATCATTTTTTTAGTGTATGTTCTATATCTACCAACCATCTGCCAGTGAGTCATATTGTGGGGGCTTGTGTGTTGCTGTGACGCTGGCAGCTATGCCACTTGTATTTCAAATGTCAGCTCGGTCACCAGACTAAGACAAAGAAGAAAGACCTGGTGATAAACTTCTGAAAACTAGCCACTGAAGACCCTATGGACCACAACTAAATACCATTGGATATACTACTCTCCCTAGGTTGGGAGGCCCTTAAAAATGCACCGTGATTACAATGGTCACACCAACACTCAGGGAGATGGCTCAGGACGGGGCAGCAGTGCATTCTATTGAACATGGGGTCACCAGGAACGGAGCCGACGCAATAGTAGCTAACAAATGTTCAATAGACTGCATAGGATAGACTTATACTTAAAAAGAAAAACTATTCCTTGTTTATCTAAAATTAAAATTTAGCTAGGTAGCCTATATTTTTTTCTGGCAACCTTAGTCTCTTTCCAACCCACACTTCGACTCTTTGGTCCCTGCATAAATGTACATCTTGAGTTTATGTTCATTTGATCAGCATGATCCTGGAGCAAGAACAATGTTATAGGCTCCAAAGTCCCATGTGTTAAGGACCATGAGGGCCAACATTCTGAAGGGCTTCCTGTGTGACCACAAATAAGGGGCAGAGGTAGAATGGAAGGAACTCAGTAGCCTTAGTCTAAAACCCATGAGCGTAACCATTATAGGATCCTGTCTCATGTGCGTTAGAAAGTTCTCTTTACAGGTTATCCGTAGGTAGTTCTAGAATGTTCTAACACTTGCTCCCTACAAACACTCTCTCTGACAATCTGCTTCTTGTATGTCCTCATGCCATCAAATGCAAATAGCCCGTTGGACCAAATCTCTGTCAGCACAACCTCCTTAGGCCAATTGGACCACTGATTGAAATAAGGACCTTCCTTGGAAATGGACACTTTCGCTTCCACCCTCCGAAGAGACTGGCCTAATGTGGTGTTGCACATAGGCTTTTCTCTGTGTACTCTGAAGGGAAGAAACCCGCACCTAACTTGACACATGTAGCTCAACTGTGCCTCAGTTTCCCCACTGTAACATGGGTATAATAGCTATTCATGTCGCTCCTAGTTGGTGCAAATGGTTACCACGCTCAGCTGTGAACTGAAAGGATGGCTGTTCTAATCCACCCAGACGTGCTTCAGAAGAAAGTCCTGGAGATCTCCTTTTGAAAAGTCAGCCATTGAAAGCCCTGTGTAGCACCAGGGATACAATGAGGAGCTGACTCCACACAATAGGTCTATATTCACAACTCCAGCTCTGTGGTAAAACAAAGTCCTCCTACTCTCTCCCCACCACATCTAGGATCTGTCCCCAGGGAGGTGGCACAGATAATGAAACAAATGTCACTAACTATCGTGAGTTCTGGGCAAAGGGTGGAGGGGAGAAAAGTAAAGTATGTCAAAAACTGCAGTTGTTTGAACACAAATAAACAGAAACCAGGTAGATAATTAGGAGACCTGCTTAGATATGTTAAGTTCCTCATCTCTCGGTAATGGATTATTTTATACAAACCAAGGATGTAATGCTTCCTGAGGTTTTTCCCCTCCACCTGAAGAACCAGGATTATGTATTTCCCCCTCTGCCAAATACACAAAGAAAGCGGGACAGAGCGACCTGGGATATTTGCAGGGGGAAGAGTCAATTTCCTTCCCATCATGGAACCTCTCAGCAGGTAAATATTGATTACATTTTCCTGGTGCCTCAAGTCATTATTTCTGCCACCACTGCCTGCTGCCAGATATGAATTTCCCCCTTGTCTCCATGGGGATATCAGGAAGAATGAGGAGGAAATTTTCCCTAAAGGGACCTGACAGAAAAGTGCCTTCTAATTATGAGCGTTTAATTCACATTTTCAATCCTCGTGTCCTTGGGAATGACAGCCAGTGTCCAGGTTGAAGATAATTCCTCATCCATGCCACCTGCGGCTCAGGGACACAGAGTACCCGCTGACCCAGAAGGTAGAGAAAAGCCCAGAATCTTGGTACTGTTGGTTTTCTTCTGAAGTGTTGACGCAGCCTCGGCGACCCGTTGGGTTGCGGAGGTATCAGGGGTGACAAGATGGAAGGCATGTGGTCCTACCAGTGGCAAGGGTTGGTGATGAAAACTTCAGTCTCATGAATGGTTTCAACACTTTTGCCAGCAGGCTGGTGGGTACCCACTGTTCAAACTTGCCTGAAGCAAAAATGCATGCCAGGCACAATATGGGACCCACTGTCCACGAAAGTCCTCCCTACCCCTAGCTCTGTAGTCATGAAGAGGGGTTGGTGGGAGTCAAGGCCCTATGTCCATGGCAGACACCGCGAGCTGTGCAGTCCAGGCACCTGGCACCCTCTGAGCGCTGTAAGAAGCTGGAATCTGATGGAGGAGCAGCCACACCTCTTCTGGGTTCTCCCTGAAGCAGACCCTGAGACAAAGATTAAAGTGTATGTTAATTATTTGGGAAGTGAGCTCAGGAAACTCCAGGGATGAAAGGAAAGCAATACAGGCTGTGTATTCAAGATATTATTGTTCTGAACCATTGAAAGCATGCTTCCCTTAGGAGCTCTGGGAGATCACCAGGGAGTACCCATCTCAGGATTATCCCACAGTCCTGGGACTGCAAAGCAGCTGCATTTACCCAGCTGTCATTGGCAAAGGACTACTACTGGAGACATCAGCTCCCTGCCACTGTCAGGTTCATGGCCAAGGGGATGAGAGGAGAGCCCTCACTGACAACACATCTACCACAGCCCCCCTGAGTGATCTAGGGGATTCTTTTGACCCCCAAGTCAAGGCGACCCTTCCACAATTGAACAAACCACCACCTGCTCCTACACCATACCCATGATCAGCTTTGGAGCAGACCATTGTGAGCCATAGGATTTTTATTGTCTGGTTCTTGGAAGGAGATCACCAGGACTTTCTTCTAAGTCTCTCTTAGGCTGGAAACGCCACTGAAAGCGGTTCAGCACCACACAAGCGTCCGTGGACCTGATGGTTGGTGACTAGGCAGGAGGTGTGTTGACTGGGAATCAAACCAGATGAGTTAGACCAAGAACACTATTTTGTGGAAAGAAAAGGGGGCCAGGGTGAACTCCTTAAACCCTTCAGCCCAGTCTTTCCACATGTCAGATGAGAAAGCACTGTCTTCCCAACTTCATGGGGCCATCATGAAGTTAGTTATGCCAGCCCACCTCCAGCCTTGCTTAAACATCAGTAACTGCCGTATCGTTCAAGATCAAAGCCCACACTCTGTGTGCAGTCCACAAGACCTCGCACAGTCTCCTCTCCCATCCCACTCGCCCACCCCCACTGCCCACTTGGCGTGTCTCCTCTCCTGCCCCCACCTTATTCTCCTGTGTAGTTAGCAATGGCCTCTCTCAATTCACTCAGTGCTTCCTGTTCCCCCCACCACGTGGTCTCTTCACAGGGGGTCTCCTCTGCCTGGATCATTGATCATCATTTATCACAATGATTGCCTCCCCTATCCTTTGCCTTGGGAGCTCAGACCTGTCCCAGAGATGACAGGGAAAACATCACTTTCCCAGACAAGTATTCCTGGAAGGTCTAATTCAAGGGTTAAAATCACCATGCTTCCTGTCTGCATCAGCACCATCTTCTCACAGTCTGGAGTAGTGAGTGCAACAGAAACCGAAAAAACAGGACAATGATTCTCCTTCAAAAAATGTGTTCTAAACAAATGCTTCAGATTCGTACCAAAAGAAAGAAAGAAATCTTAAAGGTAATTGTTTCAGAATGACCATAATGGAAGGCAGAAAGGAAAAGACAGAAAATGAAAAGGGAAAAGAAAGAAAACTTGCTAAATATCCAGTAGTAGGTGATTGGTTAAGGAGCTCTGGTAGCGTAGTGGTTACGAATCGGGCTGCGAACCTTAAGGTCAGCGGTTCGAAACTACCAGTCGCTCCGTGGGAGAAAGATGAGGCTTTCTACTCCTGTAAAGATTTACACCCTCGGAAACCCTGTACAGGGTCGCTATGGGTCGGACCCGACTCGATGGCACTTAACAACAACAACAACAGGTGATTGGTTAAATAAATTATACACATTCAACCCAACGGCATATCAGTCAGCCATAAAAAAAAAAAAAAAAAAGGCTGGTACTTATGTATGAGTCCTGAATTGAAAAGAGGTTTCTGTTATGTTACTAATGTGTAAAACAGTAGTATGTTCAGCAAGGTATCAGACTCATAATGGTCCCATGGGGTCTCCAAGGCTGTCATCTTTATGGAAACAGACGACCACCTGGTTCTCCCGAGGAGTGCCTGGTGGGTTCACACAGCCAACTTTTTGGTTAGCAGCAGTATAGTTAGCACTGTGCCAAAGTATCATTCATACTATACTAGCAAGGCTCTGAGTCAGGATGAATACCAACAGGTTTTCTTCTAGAATCTCATGTGCATTATGTGTGGGTGTTTGTGTGTGTGTGAGAGAGAAAGAGAATGGACCTTCATGTGTGACCAAAAAAATGTCTGAAAATATTTTAAATTAGCCTCCCTTTTTCCTCCTTTGCTTCTCTATTATATAAGTCTTCTCTACCAAACTTAATAAAAGGCCTCAGTTCTAGAGGAAAAAATAACACCTTTGACATACCCAGCCATCCAAACAAATTGGCCTTTCAGTATTCTGTATTTTTCTCTTAATTGAGGGAAGTAAAATAGGACAACTGGAATTGATTGAGGGGCGCTGAGTTCTCCAAGTCAAGACAGAATTGACAGCGAATTCTCCCTCTTCACCCTTTTTTCCTCTATGCCCCATATCCCAGCCCGGATGGTTCCTGCCCCTCCACTCTTTCTTCTTTCCAGCCACAACCCCATGTAACTCCAAAACCAAAAAGCCAAGCACACTGCCCTACAGTTAGTTCCCACGCATGGCAGCTGATACGATGGAGTAGAACTGTTACTTGGGGTTGTTCTTAGCTGTCGTCTTTATGGGCACAGATCCCAGGACTTTATTTTGTGGGGCCACTGGGTGGATTCCAATTGCCAAGCATTAGTTAGGTTAGCTGATCCAGGATCCTCATTTAACTCCAAGTTCCAATCAAATCCAATCAGAAAGGAAATGCAGAAAATCAAACCCCCGAACTGAGTAAGAGGGCTCTTCACCCTTTGCATTCATGGATAATCCTCCAAGGTGAAAGCTGATTTACAAACTCCCAAATGCTTCTCAGAAGCCCAAAATAGAGATGCCCCAGTCCCTTTCATCTGCTTCACTGTCAGGCCTGTCCAGAAGAGCTATAGTCTTTTAAAAGAGGGCCCAGGATTGTTGGATCCCAGAAGGAGGCAGCATATGTTTATGAGAGCTGAAAATACTGTCCTGTATGGAACAGAGTCAAAATCAATCACTCAAATGCCATTTCAGACATGCACTGCAGAGAGAAACTGTTCATTACTGATATCTCCATTGATGTCTATTCATTGGAGACTTTTGTAGAGTAATGGTAATTGCCATTTCCTGTTATATAACCAATATCGGGAGAATTTACAAAGAAAAAATTTTAAAACATTCTCAGCTCAATCTCAGACAAAAGGATTTAAGGAAAATGAGACAAATGATATTTTCTGGGGATTTACAGAGACAAATCAGCTCAGGGAAGGCTATGAACCTGAACCTGCCTAGTTTCATCCTCACATGGCTGAATTCTCTGCATATAAATGTCAAGATTGAAAGAACACCCATAAAAGCCCTTTTAAGAAACTTCTTCACCATCAAAAGGTTTTCTCCTTGTCAAAAGGGATTTATGTTCTTTGTTGAGTCCTTTGAGCATACAGGTAATAAAATCACACAGTATAATGGTCAAGAGAAATGGCTATCTAGTCACAAAGATCTGGGTTCAAGACCATCACAGCTGAGATACACTTGGAAGATCATTGCCAGTTTCTGGGCATCTTTCCTCAGATGTAAACTGACTATATTATTAGTCCTTGCTTGATGGCATTAAGTCTGTGTGAGTCACTCTATCAGTCAGCATCTAACCAGGGAAAAGAAACCACTGGATAGCTAAAGCAGCAGGATTTTAATGCAGAGAATTAGTTACATGGGTGACAATAGGCTAAGATGCTTCGTGGAACAATAAGGCAATCCAATCAGGGCCAAGGGGACTGCCAAGATACTCAGTTATCCAGAGCAGTAATATCCTATTGAAATGTTTTTGAAAGTCAGCATGGATACAGAAAAAGTTCACAATGAATGAAAGATGAAAGTGTTGTTACTAAAGACAAACTGTAACTCTCCACTGCACAGCTCAATCCTACTCACTATAACCCCCTCAGCCCCCAGGACAAGGGACAAAGAGGGCTTGTCCCATGGGATCTGGAGCAGCTGAGGAGGAAGAGCCATTGATAGCGGCATCAGAGGAAGCACAGAGTGGGAGAAATACCAAGGTCTCCCTCTTCCTCCCACCCTCTAGTCTCCCGTTGGAACCTCCCATTGGCTAAACCCAGATACCAAGTCTGCTGATGTGGGGGCCTGGGAAGCATGGTGTGCAGGGGTCTTAAGTCCCTATGATGGCAAACAGGGCAGAGGAGGGTGAAGAATGGATCTGAGGCTAAACAGGCCAGGACAACCCAGGTGCTCCACTGGGTTGCTTTTCAGTAGATAAATGGTAGATGGAGTCTTGGTGTGGTGCTGTGGGTTAATGCGCTGGAGTACAAAGTCAGCTTGAACCTCAAGGTCAGTGGTTCAAGTTCACAAGCCGCTCCCCAGAAACCCTATACAGGGTCACTATGAGTCAAAACCACCTCAATGGCTCTTAACAACAACAGCAAGACAGATGACACATAAGTAGATAGATAGACTGGTAGACAGATAGCTAAGTAGACAGACAATCTGATAGAGAGATAAGTGGGTGGGTGGCTGGGTGGCTGGGTGGCTGGCTGGCTGGCTGGATGGATGGATGGATGGATGGATGGATGGATGGGTGGATGGATACACAACAGATATATAGATAGATAAATTGATCGATGGCATGGATGGGTGGATGGATGGATGGATAGCTAGAACTACAGATGGGTAAGTCAATAGATGGAGTGAATGGGTGGTTGGGAGGGTGGGCAAGTGAGTGGATGGATAGATGGATGAATGGATGGATGGATAGATACATAGCTAAGTAGATAGATGAATGGGTGTATGGGTGGATGGATAGACAGATGTACAGACAGATAAGTTGATATATGGATGAATGGATGGATGGATGGATAGATAAAAAGAGTGCTAGATCTACAGATATATTGTTGCTAGATGGATGGATAGCTACTGTCACATTATTTCCAACACACAGTGACTTAAGTGCAATGGAATGAAATGTTCCTGCGACATCCTCTGACTGCCAGTAGGTCTGAGTTCACTGCTGCAGTTCTTGTGACAGTCCACGATGCAGAGGGTCTCCCTCACCCTTGCTGGCCCTTTGCTTTCCCAGGTGCAGTGGATGGATTGATCCCTCCTAATGACATGTCCCAAGCAAGAGAGTCAGACAGTGCTCTGTTGTGGTCCATCAGGTTTTCACTGGCTGATTTTTGGAAGTGGATGTCCAGGCTTTCTTCCTAGTTCATCTTAGTTTGGAAGTTTCACTGAAACCTGCCCAGCATCATAGCAGCATGCGGGTCTCACACAGATGGTGGCCGCGCATGAGGTGCATTGGCCGGGAATCAAAGCCCATGTCTCCCGCATGGTGGTGGTGATGGCTGTATGCTGTCAAGTCGGTTCCAACTCATAGTGATCCTGACTAAGGTTTCTGAGTCTGTACATCTTTACAGGAACAGTGAGCCTCATCTTTTTTCAAGGAGCAACTGGTAGATTCAAACTGGTGAGCTTGTGTTCACATCCCAACTTGTAGCTTAGGGCTCCTTGGTCTCCCACATGGAGAGTGACAGGTCTATCACTGAACAAACAATGTAACATAGACATATCTATGTCATGATAGTTGTGCCATCAAGTCTGCTCTGAGTCATACCACCCTGTGCACAACAGAACAAAACACTGTCCAGTCCTGTACTGTTCTCACAGTTGTTACACTTCAGCCCATTGCTGCTTCCACTGTGCTGATCCATCTTGTTGGGGGTTTTCCTTTTTATCTGGCCCTGCACTTTACCAAGTACAATGCCTTTCTCCAGGGACTGGTCCCTCCTGATAATATATCTGAAGTAAGAGAGACAAAGGCTGGTCATACTTGCATCTCAGCAGCATTCTGGCTATACTTCTTCCAACACAAATTTGTTTGTTCCTTTGGTAGTTCTGGTACTTGGAATATTCTCCTCCAACACCATACATAACTCATATATATCAATTCTTCTATGGTCTTTCTTATTCAGTGTCCAACTTTCATGTGCATATGAGGCTATTGAAAGAATGGCTTAGGTCAGGTGCACATTCATCCTCAAACTGATGTCTATGCTTTGTTATACTTTACAAGTGTCATGCAAAGTGTGAACCAAAACTAGATATAAAAGTCCGATGGAAACGGTAAAACACAGGGAGAAAGTGGGAAGAGCGTTATTACATGGTGGGGACTGCGATCAGTGTCCCGAAGCAAAATGTATATGAATTGTTGAATGGAAAACCAATGTTTTCTGTAAACATTCACTCCAACCACAATAGAACTTTGTTGTGTGTGTGTTTTTTTGTTTTTTTTGAAAGTACAGTGATGTGTAACTCTTACAAATAATTATAACCATCTCTCACTTCAGATAAAGTGTTTGTGAGCAAACAGTGTACCAGGCACAGTGGTAAGCATTACACAGAAGAGAAATAAATAAAAACAAGACCTGGTCACTGTCCCCCAGGAACTCTCCTTCCTGTGGGGCAGACGCTTACCAAAATAAAAATAGAATGATTAAATTCAACTTTGAAGGCTTCCTGGAGACAGCAGCATCTTATCTGGGTCTCACTCAAGGAGCTCATGTTGAGAACAGAACAGCTGGAGTCGGGGAAGAGGGTTAGGGTTTAAAGAAGAAAGCCAAAGCGCACCAAGTGCCACACAGTCAATTCCACAGGGTTTTCAAGGCTGGGACCTTTCGGAAGTAGATGGCCCGATCTTTTTTCAAGGTGTCTCTGGGTGGGCTCATACCACCCATCTTATTGTGAGTAGTCATATGTTTAACTGTTTGTACCACACAGGGAGTCCTTTTTGTGGGAAAGAATGGAAAGGTCTGGTCTTGGAAATGTTTTCCTTCCATCTGAAACAAGGGCAGTATTGCTCAGTAGGGAGTAAATTCCTCCAGAGAAGTCACTAAATAAGCTTGTAGGGAGGGGCATCAGCTTGTAGGGAGGAGCATCAGCTTGTAGGGAGGGGCATCAGCTTGTAGGGAGGAGCATCAGCTTGTAGGGAGG
>NW_006408620.1:3097777-3104537 GCF_000296735.1 Chrysochloris asiatica | reverse complement strand
CCTTCATAATTCTGGGATTCACATTTAGGTCCTTAATCCATGTTGAGTTGGTTTTTGTATAAGGTGTGAGTTGAAGGTCTTGTTTCAGTCTTTTGCATATCATTTTCCAATTCTGCCAGCACCATCTGTTGAAGAGACTATCACCTCCCAATGGGTTATATTTAAGTGTTTTGTCAAAAATCAGTTGGCTGTATGTAGATGCGTTAATTTCTGGACTCTCCATTCTTTTCCATTGATCTATGTATCTTTCGTTGTACAACAATGTATTCTTAACAACCTCCAAAGAGAGCCACAGAAAGTGCTGGGATTGAGTTTCATTGGCCCATCATGGGTCACATACCCATGCCCAAGCCAATCAGTGTGGGCAAGAGGAGGGAATATCTTCATTGAAAGGTATGGCCACCTCTGAGGTGAGAAAAGCGCTCTACCCAAACCACATGGACTGACAAGGGAGGACCGGTGCTTTTCTCAAAGGAAAGTCGAAGTGGTGTCTGTCAACAGAAGAGGAGGAAAGACAACTCCTTTTGATCTTAACATGGAAATGTGTAATGAATTTTTATTGACCATCTGAAATATGTCAAAAGGAATCCTAATGGCACAAATAGTTTAGTATTTGGCTGCTAACTAAGTGACTGGTGCTTCAAACCCATCCAGTCACTTCGCACGAGAAAGACCTGGCACCTGCTTTCATAAAGATTGTTGTTGTTGTTAAGTGCCTTTGAGTCAGTTCCAACTAATAGCGACCCTGTGTAGGGTTTCCAAGGAGAAGCTGGTGGATTTGAACCTCCAACCTTGAGGTTCAAACTGACCTTGGGGTTGAGTGCTTATCCTACAGCCAAGAAAGCCCTATAGATCAGTTCTACTCTGCCATAGGGGATTTCTAAGAGTCAAAATCAACTTGATAAAACCTACAACAGCAGCAATATATGTCAGGTCCTGGTGTGGCACTGCGGGTTAATGCACTGGACTTCAAGGTCAGCTTGAACCATAGGGTTGGCGGTTCAAGCTCACCACCTGCTCCACATAAACCCTATACAGGGTTGCTATGAGTGGTAATCAACTCGACTGTACTTAGCAACAACAATACTAAGTACCTTGAAAAGATTGTTAATCTGTTAATATGTATCCCCATTGCACAGAAGGTAAACCTGATGCTCAGTGAAGTTAAGTTGTCCCAAATTGTGCTGGTTGGAAGGTGGTTGAACTGGACTTGAACCCACATCTCTCTAATACCAATGTTCCTCTCCTTTCCTATATATCATGCTGGTGCTTTACTGGGTAGCAGGCATCAGATGTGAAATCATACGGGTGAATGTTTGGTAGAGAAGGGTGAATGTCTTAATATTCAACATGCTAGGGACCAAAGCTGCAGATTCATGTGTATGGATGCACACATGTTTTCCTGTGGCGTGGACTGAATCCATGTAACCATCATCCATCCATCACACTGCCCATAATGCTAAGGTAAAGGATAATAGCATCTTTCCACTGCTTTGCCATGAGACCAGAAACACTGGATGGTATCCAGCTGTAATTACTGAACAGTTTGATCTAAGATTCAGTAGAAGAATCCTGATCAAAGGTGGAGATGGGATGGAAATGTGGAACAGAAAATGAAAATTCTCACATAATCCAGACTTTCTGCAGCTAGATGAGTGCTCCCTCCCTGCAACTATTCCCCTGAGGAAACATTTTAAACTGAAACAATGCCATGAAGTCATCTTTAAACCAAACAATAGACTAGAATTTCATTATGGGGGAAAAAAAATGTCTGCTTTCAGCATTGTATTCTTTTAAAGAATTATCAATACAAGATCAAATTGACAATAGCTGCTGGAAAGATTTTAAAATGAGAAGTTTCGGGGGCAGTGAGTCTGTGCTGATGCAGGTGAAACTACTCTGAAAGGATATTGGAAAAATATGGCACAACTCGAAGAATGCAACCAACATCCTTGAATAATTGTATCTGTGGAAGAAAGATGAGGCTTTCTGCTTCTGTAAACTGGAAACCCTATACAGGGTCACTCTGAGTCGGAATTGAGTCCACAGCACACAACAACACAACAACAACTGTACATGTTGAAAGTGATGGGCCGATCTGTTTAGCTGTGCATAGCATCACCAAAATATAAAAGAAAGGGAAAATTAAGGACAATATCCCTTACTCAGTCCCTGGCTCTCTAAAAATGGCCAGAACTCTTGGAGAGCGCCTGTGATGCACCATGGAATCTATGGTCTCTTCACGGACTGTGGAAATTAAATGTCATTAGCAAAGTTTCCCAAGTTCATTACTGGTTGAACTTCAGCCCTTGGGCCATATTACTTCGCTGGAACATCAAAACTTTTTTTTTTTTTTCCTGCAAAGCTTTTAATTTGATTCAACCCCAAAAGATTCTTTTTAAAAAATATCTGGGATCTGCTCATCTCTCCATACTGGGATGAAGTCTCAGCCCTGTTGTTAACGTGGTACCTTGTCTCCCTCCTCTGTCTGAGCTGAGAACAAGAGGAAACCTTTACAATGACAGCCTCATAATAGGATTGTATTTTTCTGCACATTACATCTCAGGGGATCATTGTCATTTGTCTCCTGCAAATGACAAGCCCGCTTCCCTTGGCTCCCTCATTGCTTGGGGATAAATATTACTGCGCAGCTTGTCTCCAACGATGTTTTATAATTGTAGCAGAAATCCAATGTTAATAGAGCTGTCTGGCTGGAGAAGTACATGAGTCTTGGTGTATCCACATCAGTACCCCAAAATAGCTCAAAAACATGTCTGATGGGTCTTCATCCTGGTGAGATTTTACATATCTACGTAAAAACAAGAATTAAATTTGATCATCTCCAAATAGGAACTTATCATGGTCTCCAGAAAAAAAAAAAAAAAAAAAAAAATCAGTTGACATTTTCAAGCTTCCTACCTCTTTGATTTTCATATGTCCTTACTTTATTTTTTCTAAAGTACCTCCCCTTCTATCTCCTCTTATCCAAATACCTCCTTCAGTTGCCTTCTGGGTAACTGCCTTTAGCCTCCAGTGGCATTAGGCTGTACCATCCATCTAGCCATTACTGTCATGAGCTTCCTTATGACAAAGCCTGTATTCTAGAACTAAGTTGTTGTAACTGTTCAAATCTATTGTCAGGACCCTTGGCTCTAGTTTTCACCTTACCCAAAGTTGGGGGAAAATGAGCTGTTAGAGGACAAGACATTTGATTTAGAAGGTTGAGAATACTCCCTTCTTCTCCAACTCCCTTCTCTCCAATCCCTAACCACCATGCTGGATGCTCTTTGCCTCTATGGAAGCTACAAGCAATGTCTCATAACAGTTACAGGCACCAAGAGCTCTCAAGGGTATAAAAGTTTGGCCTCATTTGTTGTTGTTGAGTTGACTCCTAGTCATAACAACCTTAGTGACAACAGAAGGAAACGTCCAGTACTGCACCATCTTTCTGCTCTCTGGTGTTTTGAGTCCATACTGGGAGCTATTGTGTGGATCCATCTGTACATAGTTTCTCTCATTTTCCCTGAGAATGGTGTCCAAATAGAGTGTCCTTTTCTAGCACCTGGTCATTCTTGATGACATGTCTACAGGGAGCAAGACGATGTCTCACCATCCTTGCTTCTAAGGGACATTCTGGCTGTATTTTATCTAGGACTGATTTATTCATTCTTCTGGCAGGCCACAGTATATTCAATATTCTTGGCCAACACCACAATGTGAATGCATCCATTTTTCTTCTGTCTTGCTTTTCTGTAGTCCAGCTTTTGCTTGCATATATTGTTATTTTGTTGTTAGGTGTTGTCGAGTTGGCACCGACTCATAGCGACCTTAAGCACAACAGAATGAAACACTGCCCGGTCCTGCACCAATCTCACAATCGTTGCTACATTTGAGCCCATTGCTGCTGCTACTGCACCAATCCATCTTGTTGGAAATCTTCCTCGTCTTCACTGACCATCCACTTTACCAAGCATGATGTCCTTCTCCAGGGACAGGTCCCTCCTTATAAATATCTCCAAAGTATGAGGGATGAAGTCTGAGCATCCTGGCTCCAGGGAACATTCTGGCTGTACTTCTTCCAACACAGATTTCTTTTTTGGCAATCCATGATCATTTTAATATTCTCTCCCAGCATTATAGTTCAAATGTATAAATTCTTCTATGGCCTTCTTTATTCATTGTCCAACTTTCACATACATACGGAGCTCTGGTAGCGTAGTGGTTACAAATCGGGCTGCGAGCCGCAAGGTCAACAGTTCGAACCTACCAGCCGCTCCGTGAGAGAAAGATGAGGCGGTCTGCTCCTGTAAAGATTTACAGCCTCGGAAACCCTGTGTAGGGTCGCTATGAGTCGGAACCGACTCAACGGCACATAACAACAACATGAGGTTATTGAAAATACCACAGTTTGGGTTATGCATACCTTAGTCCTCAGACTGACATCTGTGCTCTTGAACGCTTTAAAGTGGTCTTGTACAGCAGATCTGCCTAATACATCATTTGATTTAACTGCTGTTTCCTGCATGCACATCAGGAGATGGAAAAGACCGTGGCTGGAGTCAGGCACACCTTAATCAGTGAAATGACAGCTTCGCTTTTTAAAACTTTAGACAAAACATGAAAACATCTCTCTGGGTAGCTATCCATGGTTCTAAAAGCTCTTCTATGATGAACACCTTACCACTTCTCATTGTCTTCACCCTAACTCCCTAACTAGCAATCATTGATTCTCTTCAATGTGATTTGATGCCTTACTTAGCCTGCCTGCAACTAAAATGTCTTCTGATCAATCTGTATCCCAGAGCAGCACTTTAGAGAAGTGATTCTGGTTTAGAGAATGAATTCTGGACTCAGAATGAAGCCCAGATCTATCATATGAAGGATTCTACTTAACTTCACCTGCCAACTGGAGAGAATAGGAGTTATGCTTCATAGTAGAGTCCTCATGTGGTGCTGTGGGTTAATGAGCTGGGCTGCAAAGTCAGTTTGAACCGTAAGGTGGTGGTTCAAGCTCACCAATTGCTCCTCAGAAACCCTATACAGAGTAGCTATGGGTTGGACCAACTCAACGGTACTTAAGAGCAACAACGAACTTCATAGTGTTGTTAAGAGAATGAAATAAGAATACCCCTGGCACATAAGTTCCCAATAAATTTAACCTTTTATTATGATAGTTGTTGTTTTTGTTGTCAGGTGCCACTGAGTCAGAACCGACTCATAGCGACCCCATGCACAGCAGAATGAAACAATGTCCGATTCTGGGCCAACCTCACTACCGCTGCCACACTTGACACCATCAGTGATGCCACCTGGCCGATCCATCTCGTTGGGGGTCTTCCTCTTTTTCTCTAACCCTCCATCTTACCCAGCATGACATCCTTCTCTAGCGACTGTTCCCTCCTGACAATATGTCCAAAGTATGAGAGACGAAGTTTAGCCATCTTGGCCTCCAAGGAGAACTCTGGCTGTACTTCTTCCAAAACAGATCTATTGGTTCTTTTGGCAGTCCATGACACTTTCAGTATTCTCCTCCAGCACCACAACTCAAAGGCATCAATTCTTCTACGATCGTCCTTATTCACTGTCCAGCTTTCACATCCATATGAGGCTGTTGAAAATACCATGGCTTGGGTCAGGTGCACCTTAGTCCTCAAGCTGACATCTTTGCTCTTCAATTATGATAGTTATGTCTTGAATACTTAACTCTATAAGGGATTTACAGGAAGGGGTTGGATTTGATCCTTTATTTTACCCACTACAAGCTATAGAATAGTGGAGAGTGAAAAGCTTTGAAATCATCCAAACTGGACTGAGATCCTAGCTCAATACCATACTAAAATCCAAACACCAAACCAATAGCCCTCTACTCAAATCCGACTCCTAGACACCCCATGTGTTACATAGTAGAACTGCCCCATGAGTTTGCCTTGGCTGCCATCTTTATGAAATCAGATCACTAGGCTTTCTTCTGTGGCACAATTGAAGGTTCAAGCTACAAATCTTTATGTTAGTTAATGTTGTTGTTAAATACCATCGAGTCAGTTCCTACTCATAGCATCCCCATCTAAGGTTTCCAAGGAGCCTCTGGTGGGTTTGAACCACCAAGCTCACGTTAGCAGTCCAATGCTTTATCCTATAATGCTACACCAGGATTCCTTTAGGTTGGTAATCAAGTTCAAACCATTTTCACCACCCAAAGGCCCTCCACAACATACTAATTAATGCATGATAGTAAATTATTTACTTAACCTTCCTGGGCCTCCCTTTCCTAACTCATACAGTAACATGAATAAGGTTTATTTGTCAGCATTGTAAATATTCCTAAGAATATAGGATTAAAATAGGTGTTCAGTAAGCAGTGATCATTGTGGTTATTGCTATGAATTTAAGCAGAATGCAAGGAGATTCTGCTGTTTCTGTTCATTTCTCACCAATAACTGTAAGAGTCAAGCCTGGATTTAAGGACAAGCAAGCAGTAAGGCATCCGTTTTGATCTTTTCCTCCTTTCTTGTATTCTCAGTGACCTTTTGCTTTCTTCGTGTATGATGTTCTTGATGTCATTCCAAAACTCTCCTGATCTTCGGTCTTTTGTGTTTAATGTATCAAATCTGTTCTTCAGATGATCTCTAAATTCAGGTGGGATATATTCAAGGTCATATTTTGGCTCTCGTGGACTCGTTTTCATGTTCTTTAGCTTCAGTTTGAATTTGCATATGAGTAAGGAGCTCTGGTAGCGTAGTGGTTACGACTTGGGCTGTGA
>NW_006408620.1:3096041-3097677 GCF_000296735.1 Chrysochloris asiatica | reverse complement strand
GCATCAGCTTGTAGGGAGGAGCATCAGCTTGTAGGGAGGGGCATCAGCTTGTAGGGAGGGGCATCAGCTTGTAGGGAGGGGCATGCGCTGCACCACAACTTGTGGAATGAGTTGGAGCCTCCACTTTGCCCTCCAGGAACATGCATTAGTCTGAGATTTCATCGCTCCCTCCTGTCTTCATCTGCCTTTTGGCATACTTTGCATGCTCAAAGAACATCTGGAGGTCACCACTGTTGAAGTCGAGTCCGTGAGGAGAAGGAATTGGGAGAAGTCAGGAAGGTATCAGAGGACAAGCTCATGTAGTGCTTTGTGAGCCACAGTGAGGACTTCAGCCTTGATCTTAGTGAAGTGTAGCACCAGGGTCTCAAGGGACTGACAGAATCCGACTTACTTTCTAACAGGCTAACTCAGGCTGCTGTGAGAATAGGCTTGAAAGTGACAAGGGAAAAAATAGGAATGCAAATTAATCCAGGCAAGAGAAGACAGCCCCTTGGCCATTGGTGGTATCAGTGAAGGTGGAGAAAAGAGATCAGAGTCTAGATATATTCTGAAAGTTGAACTGAGGGGATTTGCTGATGGGTTGGATATGGAGTGTAAGAGAAGATGACATTGAAGTTTTGGGCTTGAGCCTCTAAAAGCATGGAGTGGTTGTCAGCTGAGATTGGGGCAATTATGAGTGGAACAGTTTTTGGAGGTGTGAATTTATGAATATGATATTATATATGCTAAGTTTGAAATGCCTAATAAGACATCCAAATGGAATTGTCAAGAGTCGGTTGGAGAGACAAATTTAGAACCCAGGAGAGAGGTTGGAGAAGCAGTTATTTGCATATATATGTTGTTATTAGGTGCCATCAAGTTGCCTCTAACTCATAGTGACCTTATGTATAATTGAATGAAGCAATGCCCAGTCCTGCACCATGTTTATGGTCATTGCTATGTGTGAACCCATTGGACTTAGTGTGTTGATCCATCGCAAGGAGGATTCTTCTCATCTATGTCATTCCTCTACTTTACCAAGCACAATGATGTCCTTTTCCAGTGATTGGTCTGTCCTGATGAAGTGCCCATACATTCATGTCATATCATATTGGATCCAAACATACAGTGCCTATCCATATGTATTTAGATACACAGTTAGGTCCACCAACATTATATATCCATCAGGACTCTTCGATTGTAGTTGGAAATCCAACTCTAGCTAGTTTATGCAAAAGCAGGACATTTATTAAACCACAGAACTGAAATGTGGAAGTAATGGCTTCAGACAACAGGTGGGCCCTTCAGGAGTCTTTCTTCATCTCTCAGCTCTGCTTTTCCTCTTTGTTAATGTAATTCTCAAGCAAGCCCTCCTATTGTCTTCTCATGGTGGGAAACATGGCTATCAGAATCTCTAACGGTGTGACTCCATAGGATAAGTACTTGATCTCAAGGTCGGTCTGAAACGCAAGGTGAGTGGTTCAAACTCACCAGCCGCTCCTCGGAAACCCTGTACAGCATCATTCTGAGTTGAACCAACTCAATGGTACAACAGCAACAATGTATTCTTTTTTCTCTTAAATGTTTTATTGTGAATTATGTGATAGTTTACATGGGAGAACATTAATTTTACATTCATTCTATCGTATATCGTCTC
>NW_006408620.1:3079228-3086898 GCF_000296735.1 Chrysochloris asiatica | reverse complement strand
CCAAACTTTGTCTCTCATACTTTGGACATATTGTCAGGAGGGACCAGTGGCTGGAGAAGGATATCATGTTTGGTAAGGTGGAGCGTCAGAGAAAAAGAGGAAGACCACCAATGAGATGGATTGGCCAAGTGGTACCATCGATGGACTCAAACGTGGCAACACTAGTGAGGTTGACCCAGGATCAGGCAGTGTTTCATTATGCTGTGCATAAGGTCACTATAGGTCGGTACCGACTCGATGGCACCTAACAACAACAAAAAGCAGTAAGGATTTGATGGTTGACCCTAGGAAGTCCAGATCTCTAATGGCCTCTGTGGCATTCCTTTGCACGGTGGATTCAATGATTGAAGGTGGTCTTAGTCATCAACTCCATTTCTTTACAAAGAAACAAATCTCACATAGCAAATTCCTGATATTCTTTTTGCACCATTAACTCGGGTTGTGTAACATGGGTAGCATGAAGCATAAAGGAATTCAATAACAACTTTAAATACCACTGTTGGGGAGAGGGGAAAGTTTCCTAATGTTGGATCTCATTCCATCATGGGATGAAATGCCCAACATGTCAGATATAAGTATTTGAGTAAGACTCCTATTAGTGAGGATATTTTGAAGAAAAACTGGAGCCCATCAAAAATGTATTTGTAGATGGCAACTACTGGAATCATTCCAGTGCCGATAAACAACTCACCCTGGTGTACCTTCCTTAGCAGACAGTTCTGTGGAAGGGGAAGGAGGAGTTGTACATTGCACTTTGTAGTTCCAGCTGTCTGTTAATTAGGGCCAGATGGGAAACAGCAAGAAAAGCCAGGACAGTAAGTCATCCCTTCCTGGTGGACTGTGTGTCAAGTACAGAAACTTCTAAGAAGGGTCTGATCCAGTGCACAGTGATACTTTTCTTGGCTAGGACACACCCTTCCAGTTATCAAGTCAGAGCTACGGAATGAACTTGGCGAGACATATTTTGAAAAGAGTAAGGTCTCTGTTGGTCACTCTGCACCCCTGAAAAATCCATCCTTCTTCTGGTCTGCTCTGAGTCACACCTTATGCATTAACATAATTTACAAACCTAATGTTTCAAATGCCTGAGATGCCAATCACCTCACAGTGACCAAATTGGGAGGTTGTCCCTCACAATATTTTTTGCTGCTTTCACTATCTAGAGAGTTGCTGAAAAACTCTAAAGCATGTGACCAGAAGGCAATATTGGGCATGCAATTCCTCAATATGTCACCAAATCCCAAAACTTCTTTCTAAATTCCACAGTAGTTTGGAAAAAGTAGGAACTAAAGAAAATGGAAGGGAGTTTAGTAAAGTTAAAAGCTTGGACCTGGAGCCAAACAGTTGATCACGTAAGCTAAGGAAGTCTCTTCACATCCCATGGCGATCATATTCCAGTTGTACTCCGTCATTTGTGAGGATGGTGCAGGACAGGGAAGTATTTCATTCTGTTGTGCATATGGTCGCTGTGAGTTGGAACCAACTCAATGGCACCTAACAACAACAACCATCTTACAGAGTTTCCGTGGGCATTAAACTTTACAGTCTCTGTAAGATGCTTTGTCAGTAAAGTAAATGATAGATGCTCAACAAATTATGTTTTAAACTATTTTGAGTGAATGATATGTATGGTCTCATTCACTATCGCAAGAGTGTTGACATACCAGAAACATGATTCAGATGTAGGTCAATCTAACTCAGACCTCATTAGCTAACTTGATTCAGAAGGCCCATGTCTTGTTTAATTTCCAATCCCTGTTACTCAGCCTTCACCAGTGGGTGAATACAACCACACCAACGAGTCAAGGAGCTCTGGTAGCGTAGTGGTTACGAATCGGGCTGTGAACCTTAAGGTCAGCGGTTCGAAACTACCAGCCTCTCCGCGGGAGAAAGATGAGGCTTTCTACTCACGTAAAGATTTACACCCTCGGAAACCCTGTACAGGGTCGCTATGGGTCGGAACCAACTCGATGGCACTTAACAACAACAATAACATGAGTCAAAAGGAGAACTACTTAGAACTCCACGTTGCAAAAAGTATATGAAGATTTTATAAAATGCAATCCCATGTAATTACATAACCTCAAGACACAAGTTCAAAAGTCAGATCATTCCAAAAAATGCCTTCAGGTTCCTAAGATTGCAAATGTCAAATTATGTATTTTTGTAAAGTCATGATCCTAGAAGAAAGGATTGTGGGTACCATCTTGGTATTTCTGCTTAAATCCATAGCTCTGAAGAAGGAGGAAGGCAGGTGACACCACACTGATGGAGCACCTACTAAAGCTCAGGTGGTGTTTCAATAGTTCATAGAACTTAGCCACTGCTCAGAGATGAGGACCATTTGTCTTATTGCTCCATCAAGTAAGAGATGCTAAGTGTTTACACAAGGTCAGCCCTTAGCATCTCTTACTTGATGGTGCCGTAAGACAAATGGTCTTATGTGTCTTATTGTCAGCAGAGGAGAAATAAGCATTGAAACCCAAGTCTTTTTTTTTTTTTTGAAACCCAAGTCTCTTTGAGAACAAAACCCCCCACAAGCTCATAGGTGACATTATATATGATGTATGGAGGCCATCCCATAGTCTGTGGTGGGCATGGTGCCCCTCCCCCACAGTCTGTGGTGGGCATGGTGCCCCTCCCCCATAGTCTGTGATGGGCATGGCGCCCCTCCCCCATAGTCTGTGGTGGGCATGGTGCCCCTCCCCCCCCAGTCTGTGGTGGGCATGGTGCCCCTCCCCCATAGTCTGTGTGGAGCAGGCCACTTTATCAACAGTTGCTTACAAAAACTCAAGACGGCTGTACCACTCCACGGCAGCCTACAGTCTGCCCCTTTCTCTTCTAGCTCATGGTTCCTGTTCCCCTTCCTCTTACAGTCAGTACCCAATCCACCTCTCTGTCCTATCTTCTAAAGCTCAAGGTTCAGAGATCACCATCCGTATCTCTTGTAGTCTGTCTCCTATGTCTTTGTTGCAGTGGGTTGGATTGGGGCATCTGCCCTCTCTGCCGCCTTGTCCCGGCAAGACACTGTCTTTCTTCTTTGTCTTCCTACTCTAGTTTTCTGTTCTGGATAAAGTGGTGGTGGTGATGATGGTGTGCCGTGGAGTCAATTCTGAGTCATAGAGACCCTGTACAGAGTTTCCAGGGCTGTAAGTCTTGATGGGAGCAGAAAGCCTCACCTTTCTCCCGCGGAACCCTGGTAGTTTCAAACTGCTGACCATGAGGTTAGCAGCTCGACTCATAACCACTACACTCCCAGAGCTCCTTTCTGGAGAAACTAGAAGCTTCTTTTTATCCTTATTATGTGGTATATTTTCCCCTTGCATGCGACTTGCCTGAGTGCAAACTGTCTTATCCTGTGAACTTTATGGTCTTTAGAAATGGCGGCACACTAAGCATGGAAGGTTTAATTATTGTCAAGGTTGTACTGTATAAAAAGTTACACCTGAGGATTTGCCAGTGCAAGGACAGACAGAAACCACCTATCAGGACACTATCTTTTGTGGGAGCTGCAGGACTAGGGAGAAATTGCAGTTAAACAAATTACACCATGCCCGAGAAAGACATATCAGCACTTTTTGGATAAACTTGCTCTCTAATGGCTTATTAAGCTAGCTCTAAAAATTTGCTCTGGAGTAAAACCTGGCTTGCAAAAGACTGTTTTCAAATTATGCACCCTTTAAGAACACTAATCAGTCCTTCGTAGTATTCACCAAACTAAAAGCTTACCCGTTTTTAATTACAGTAACTTTATTTTTGTGTATGTAATGCTGAGGTGACCTCTTCTATCTTGGGAATAAGCAAGAATACTTTTAGGAAAGAAAAAGATATTGGATTATCAATCATGTAGACGTCTACTTCCATTTGGATGTAAAAAGTTAGAAGGAGCTTCACTCCCATACTAACAACAAGAAAAAGGCAGATAAACTATAAAATCATAACTTTTCTTGAACCTATCCAAGAACTGAGGTTGTAGGTAGTAAACGAAGTAACCCAACAGCAAAGGGAACAGAGGCTCTTTCAAGGAGAGATGGAATTCAATCATTACTCAAGGTCACTCAAGGTCATGCAAGGACCATCTGAGGCAGTACAGGGGAGGAAGAGGCACCAGTCACCACACAGCTTTTTTTTTTTTTTTAATACTTTATTTTGAATTATGTGATAGTTTACATGGGAGGATATCAGCTTCACATTGATCGTGTCGTGTATCATTTCCTTGCCATGGTTACAATCCCTATCCCTTCCATGCATCATCCATCAACCACAGGATATACCCAGCAAGCCTGGTCCCTAGTCGTCCGCATGCCGCCCCTCTCTCTCTCCGGGTCCAAAGTCTCCAACCGCTCCATCTCCCCATGTCATCATCTCTGCCTCTATCCCTGGCATCATTGCTTCTCTGGGTAGGGTTCCGTTCTCCACTCTTCTCCTTTGATGGTTCCAGGGACATCCGCTCCTAGACTGCAAAGTTAATCACTCCCCTCCCTTTGCCCCAAAAGGTCTACCTTTACATTTCCAGCCCTTACAATCAGTCCTGATAATTATTCGCTATTGTATGGCAAGAGACCTATCCACATTGCCTTTCATCAGCCCTGACTAGGCAGACTGGATACCACTCAGTGGAGAGTCTTGCTTCATGCCCTCTGAATCTAGATTCCCTCTTGAAAGCTTGTAAGTCAGTCACTTCTTGCCTCTGTAGCACCCCATTCTGGGTAGCCAATGTCCAAGTTGCCCATCCCTGTCCTCTCTGTGTGCGGAGGAGGTGGGAATGATCCTCGCTGTGAAGATGTGTTCACTCTTTTGAGCTACTGCTTCCATGGGTGTAGGTCAAGTTCATCAAATGGCATCAGATTATTCTTTTTTCCCTCTCCTTTCTTCCATCTGATCATCCAGCTCTGATCATCCAGCCATTGAAGCCAGGTCAAGTGGGTATTATGTGCAATTGTTGGTATACTTATGCATGTGCCCTCTCTTCTTATCAGCTGGACACTTCACTCTCTAATCCTCTGTGGCTATGTCGCTGACTCTGGGTCCAAGAGTCCCCTGGACTTGGCACACTGCTAGCCAACCAGGTCTCCATCCAGGTTCACAGGAGTCTATTAAGCATTGTAGGGCCTAGCTCGCTGCTTCATTGCTGTTTTTCCCTCGTATCGGTGAAAAACGTGGTCACCAATCAGAGCATGCATTCCCACTCAGTCTTAGTCTTAGAAGGGGGTTTGCCCTGAGGGGGAACTGACCACTTGCCTTGATGTCTCCTGGGCAAGCCACTTGTTTGTTCTTGTAGTAATCAGTTTTATATTGTTTGGTATTTTTTCTGTCAGTCTTTCTTTCAGGAAGTATCTTCTGTTCTTCTGGCCACTCCAGGTTGGTCTGCTTATCCTTTCAAGTGGCAATTTCCCCTCAGAATATTCTGGATCCTGTTCAGGATTCCACCAATGGTCTTGTGTAATGCAGAGGCTCTGTGGGAAGCCTCCTTCACTGGGCACGTTGTAGCCCCATTTTAGGTATTCCAATCAGTTATAGGCAGAAGATGGACTTACAAGCTTTCTATAGTGGTATTTCTGGCTATTCCTTTCTCTCCCCCTCCAGTGTCTATTTTATAATGGTATGCCAGGGAAACCAAGATTCAACAGACAGCCAAGTATCTTAACAGTATTTCTCCCCCTTTTCCCCATTCAAACCATGTCTCAATCTCTATCCCAGAGCCCTGTTGTTCCCACGTTTTGCATACATCATTATTTGCTTCTGTCCCACTTCAGCTTCACATTCATCCTACCATATTTCATTTCATCGCAATGATTAAAATCTCTTCCATGCATCATTAAATAACCAAAGGATACACCCCACAGCCCCCGCCCCGCCTCCCCCTGGTGGCTGTCAACAAACAGCTTCTCTCCCTTCCTGAGTCCCATGTCCCCAGCCACTCCATCTGTCCATGCCATCATAGTCCCCCCACCCCCAATCATTTTGGGTCTGGGCAGTTTCCAGTCCCTCACCCCCAAGTATTCCAGTTAGTTATAGGCTGGATCCGGGCCCACATGTTTTCTGTTGTGATGTTTCTGGCTGTTCCACCCCTCCCCCCCCAAGTGTCTATTTCACAATGGTAGGCAAGGTAGACCAAGATTCAAAAGACAGCCAAGCATCCTAACATTATTCCCGTCTTTTCCCCCTTTCAAGCCATGCCTCAATCCCTGTATCCTGAAGCCCTGTTATTCCAGGGTTGTGCATACCTCATCCTTTAGCTCTGTCCCATCTAGCCCATGCGAACCTGCCCAACAGTTCTCCCATCCACCTTGTTCTTTTTACCCTCCCCCTTCTTGTGTATTGCCAGCCCCTCCTCCCCCACCCCACCCCCAACTAATCCCAGGCTCTCCTGTGTCTATTCCCTACCCTGTGCTCTTTCTTCCCCTCCCTCCCCACCTCTCATCTCCTTTTTGGGTGGGGTTTTTTTCTTAGTCTTTTATAATAATGGTCTTATGCAGTATTTCTCCTTTTGTGACTAATTTCACTCAGCATAATGTCCTCAATGTTCATCCATGTTATGCGACGGCTTGCACCTTCCTTGTTGTTCTTCAAGATAGTGTAGTATCCCATTGTGTGTATGTAACACAGTTTGTTTATCCATTCTTCAGTTGATGGGCACTTAGGTTGTCTCCATCTTTTTGCTATTATAAGTAGTGCTGCTGTGAACATTGGTATGCATATATCTACTCATGTTATGGCTCATATTTCTTGTGGGTAAATACCAAGTAGAGGAATTGCTGGGTCATATGGTATTTCTAGGTATTTCTATTTCCAACCTCCTGAGGAAGCGCCATATTGCTTTCCAGAGTGGTTGGACCATTTTGCATTCCCACATCACCACACATCTTGGGAAGAAGAATTTAGCTAAAATGTTGACCAAATTGCTAACAGCCAAGTGTGGGCTACCATGAGATTATAGAATGCCTGGGATGACAAACATCCACAAGACTCTTCTCCAAGGACCTCCCAAGTGTGCTCAGGAGAAAGCTCAAGAGAAGATGGGAGAATGGAAGTCGCCTTCCTTAATGGTGTCAGCCAATACTGCTGCTCTGATAAATGGCAGAATTCTCACCCATAGCCTTCTATCCAACACAGAGACGATGATGGAAAACTCAAGCCCATTGCTGTCAAGTCAATTCCAACCCATAGCAACCCTAGAGAATATAGCAGAACTGCCTCTTATGGTACCCAAGACTTTTTCATCTTTATGAGAGCAGAATACTTCCTCCCATGGAATGACTGCTGGGTTCAAACCTCCAACCTTCCAGTTAGCAGCTGAGCTATTTAGCCACTGTGCCACCAGGCTCACAGGATGATGAGAGAGGATCATCAAATCCAGGGCCCAAAATAGTTGGATAACGAACAACAAACAATAAGACTGCTCTACTCCTGAGGCAGGGGAGGAAATAGTCTTAGGCCCAAAGGAGAGTGAGACAGATCCTCTCGCTGGTAGACAAGGAAAGCCAAAATCAGAGGGTGGAGCAAGAACTTTGAGAAATACCTTTCAGACACCAAACCTGAAGCATGAAGAAACCCTAGAGGAATTTGAAACCAATGAGGAACTGAAGACAATAAATAATCAAATACATCAAGCCCCAAGATCAGGAAAGATTCCTACATGAACAAGGATGTATATAAAGAATATGTAA
>NW_006408620.1:3048251-3058451 GCF_000296735.1 Chrysochloris asiatica | reverse complement strand
GAAGAAGTATAGCCAGAATGCTCCTTGGAGGCCAGGATGGCCAGACTTCATCTCTCATACTTTTGACATGTTATCAGGAGGGACCAGTCCTTGGAGAAGGATATCATGTTTGGTACGGTGGAGGGTCAGAGAAAAAGAGGAAGACCTTCAGCAAGATGGGTCAACACAGTAGCAACAGCAGTGGGCTCAAATGTAGCAACAATTATGTGGTTGGTGCAGAACTAGGCAATGTTTCATTCTGTTGTGCACTGAGTCACTATGAGTCAGTGCTGACTCAATGGCATCTAGCAGCAACATGCAAGAAGGAAATGCTGCTGCCCTTCTCATGCATCCTATCCTCCTCTCAATAAATAAGTCCAAGAAAGTCTCTGTCTCTCCTTGACATGCCACAAATCTTTGAATCACAATTTCAGACTAAGTCTCCTACCTCAAGTTCTGCAAGCTAAACAGAACCTTGATCTTTTCTCTACCCCCAAATGATTATTATTTGACATCTCCTTTGCCTTTCATTTGAGATCTAAGCTATAAATCATCTGTCTTCAGTTCATATGCAAACAGTAGGGTGGTGTGGTTTTCTTGTTTGTTGATTTATTTCTTTGCAGAGGCTCTGACTCAGACCCAGAATAAAACATGAAAGGATTATGGTTCTTAGGTCAAATTCCCCAAAGGTGAGGATCCATGTGCAAGTGATTTCTTTTCAAAAGATCCCAAGTATTTCCAAGAGGGAGGCAGAAGTCTAGGGATGGGAGGGAGTTAAGCCCAGGGTACAAGTCCAGGGAGAGACCCCCTTGGGAGATCTTGAGATTGAACCAGAGGGGAATTCTGCAGTGTAAGTCATACCTCAGAGTTGTCCAAACCATGGCAACGGGACTGGACTGTCATACTTCAGCATCTGTCAGTCTTTTGTCTGGAAATTCTCTGTTGTGTTGTTGTCAAGTGCCCTCAAGTCGGTTCCGACCTATAGCAACCCTGTATAGGGTTTCCAAGGAGAGGCTGATGGATTTGAACCACCAACCTTGTGGTTCGCAGTCTAGTGCTGATCCTACATTTCCATGCTAGGAATACAGATGCCCTGTTGTTGTTAAGTGCCGTCGAGTTCTGACCCATAGCAACCCTGTATAGGGTTTCCGAGGAGTGATTGGTAGATTTGAACCACCAACCTTGTGGCTCGAAGTCTAGTGCTAATCCTACAGTTCCAGCCCAGAAATCCAGATGCTCTGTAAGACTATAAATTCCCAGGAACTTATCTCTGAAGGCTCCAATAGCCTAAGAGGCAAACCAATTGACTCTCTAGTTGTTTCCAACGTACAGCAATCCTCTGTATGTCTGAATAGAAAAATGCTCCCTAGAATTTTCAGTGGTTGATTTTTTCAGAAGTAGATACTGCCCGGGCTTTCCTCTGAGGTGCCTCTGAGTGGTCTCAAACCACCAACCTTTCCGTTGACAGCAGTGGCAATCATTGTTCAGTTTTCCCATCTCTATAGTTTTTTATGAGTCGGGCTGCCAACCTTAAGGTCAGCAATTCAAAACTACCAGCCATTCTGTGGGAGAAAAATGAGGCTTTCTGTTCCCATGAAGATTTACAGCCTCAGAAACCCTATACAGGGTCACTATGAATCAGAACCGACTCCACAGCATACCACTACTACAACCACAACCACCGCCACCGTAGTTTTGACCAGATAAGCACTGGACTGCTAACCACTCTGCAGGACAAAGATGAGGCTTTCTGCTTCCAAATCACAGCCTCGGAAACTCTGTTGCTGAGTATTAATCAGTCCAGTATATGAATATATCACAATTTGAAAGACTTTGGGAGTATTTTCAGTGTGGGAAAATTATTAATAAAATTATTCTAAGCATTTGCATATATGTTAGGTGTCAATATCCACTTCCATTTCTTTGGAGATTTTATGGTATCAACATACTTCACTTTTAAGAAATTATAAAATTCTTTCCCAAATCAGTTGCACCATCTTGCAGTCCGTCCCACCCACAATGAATGAGAACAATTTGGTATTGTTAGTCTGTTTGATGTTTTCATAATGCCTTCCTAAAAGATTTGTACTGTATTTCATAAACGTGTTACTGTCAAGCTGATTCCGACCCTCAGCAACCCTTCAGGAGAGAGTAGAACTGCTCCAAGGCTGTTGACTTTATATGGTAGGACCGCCGTATCACAACACAGTAGTGAACTCATCAAATCACATCCTTCCTCTGCCCAAAACCCTCCTTGGACATCTTACTCCACTTAGAGGAAAAGCCAAGATCCCTATAGTGGTTCATGAGATGTCTGCCCACATCACCCCCAGAACCCCTCCAAACTCACCTCGGATTCTCTTCCTTGTATATTTTACTTCAGCCACACAGCATTCTTAACCATCATCAAGTACATCAGATATGTTAATTCTTCAGGTATTCTGCCTCCCTGTTCCCTCTACCAGAAAGGTCTCTCTGCACGCATGCACACGGCTCTCTCCCTCACATCCATCCAGTTGGATTCAGCCAACATTTATGAAGGACCTACTATGTGCCAGACACTCTGCTAAGCACAGATGGTTGGAGTCAGTATCTCTGTGATCCTTAATGAGGCAAAACATCTTTCTGTGAACTTATTGGCCATTTTGCAATTGTGCTTCTGAACACTGTTTGTTCTTCTGAACACTAATATAGTAGCTGTGGGTGAATGTGCCAGACTGCAAAGCCGTTTGAACTTCAAGGTCGGCAGTTCAAGCTCACCAGCTGCTCCTTGAAAACCCTACACAGGGTCGCTATGGGTCAGAACCAACTCAACAGCATTTCTGGTAGCGTAGTGGTTACGAATCGGGCTGCGAACCTTAAGGTCAGTGGTTCGAAACTACCAGCCGCTCCGCGGGAGAAAGATGAGGCTTTCTACTCCCGTAAGGATTTACACCCTCGGAAACCCTGTACAGGGTCGCTATGGGTCGGCTCCGACTCGAAGGCACTTAACAACAACAACAACAATACTAGTCACTGCGCTAAGAACCAATTTTACAAATGAGGAAAGTGATGAAGTGATTTTCCCATGGTAGTACACCCATTCTCCTGTTGGGTAGCTGATCTTTATGATATTGATTTCTCGGAGCTCTTTGTATATTGTAGCTATTATCCATCTGTGTGTTACAGATTCGGTTTCTGTAATAGAAGAGTCACCATGTTGCCCTCAACTATCCATTAATCATGCCATCTATCCACAAAGTTACATACACAAACCAGCAAGATTTATTTAACCTTATTTGTTAGCGATTCAACCCTGGCAGCACAGTAGATGAAGTGTTGGGTTGCTAACCAAAGGTAGGCAGTTCAAACCCACCAGCAGCTACAAGGGAGAAGGATGAGGCAGTCATCTTCTGTAAATACTGACAGCCTAGGAAACTCTATGGAACTTTTCTACTTTATCCTATTGTTGTTGTTGTTATGTGCCGTGGAGTCAGCTCCAACTCATAGTGACCCTGTACAGGGTTTCCAAGGCTGTAAATCTTTACGGGAGCAGAAAGACTCATCTTTCTCCCACGGAACAGCTGGTAGTTTCAAACTGCTGACCTTGCGGTTCGCAGCCCGATTTGTAACCACTACGCTACCAGAGCTCCTTTGTCCTATAGGGCCTATAGAGTCACTATAAGTCAGAATTGATATGACAGCAGTGGCAATTGAATGCTCATTGCTGTGCAACAAATTACCTACCTACACCAAATTTAGCACCTCAAAGTCACATATGTGTAAAATCACTCACAGATTTTGGAGGTTGGGGGCTGGGAGCAGCTTAACTGGGTGGTTCTGACTTGGAGTCTCACTTGAGGTTGCATTCAAGCTGTTGGCCAGGGCTGCTGTTATCACAAGACTTGACTGGGCTGGAGAAGCCGCTTCCAAGCTCACTCAGGTGTTTGCTGGTAGACCTCAGTTCTCAGCTGGCTTTTGGCCAGAGGCCTCAGTTCCTTAACACTTGGGGTGATCTGTGCGGTTACTCACAGCATGACAGCTTGCTTCCCCTAGAGTGGGTGATCCATGAGAAGGAGAAATAAGAACGGGCCTAAGATGGAAGCCACAGTCTTTCATAACCTAATAGCAGAAACGGCATCTCATTACTCCTGCCATTTGCCCACGGTCACACAGACCTATCCAGTACCGTGTAGAAGGGGATTGGTTGCCCATGGGTGTGAACATCGGGAAGCAGCCATCATTGGGAGGCATCTTGGAGACAGGCTCCCACACCATGGGTCTTGCCGTTCTTACCCCATTAGTCACTGTGGACACGCACACACACACACATGAATGGCACTTTTGAAAAAGAGACAGAAACTCAGAGTCCTAAATCTCAAATATGAATTACCAAAATTAAAGCATTTATGCCTTTCAACCAAGGAGCCATGGTAACACAATGGCTACATTGCTAACCAGAAGGTCATCGATTCAAACACACCACAAGCTCTGAGGGAGAAAAGATCTGATGATTACAACCTAGGAAAAATCTGATGATTATAACCTATGGAGAAGTTCAACTTTATCCTATAGGATCGCTATAAGTGAGAATCAGCTCAACGGCACACAACAACAACAACAACAACATCATGCCTTTCAGTCATCATCCATCCATCCGTCAGTTTGTTTTACCATCGGGTCTTGCATGCTACTGATATTTCAAATACCAGCAAGGTAAACAGCCAGCCTTGAAGTTCAAACTGACCTTGTGGTCCAGTGCTTATCCTACAGTGCCACACCAGGACTCCTAAATTTGACTAATAAAAGGTTAGTTGAGGATTTTATTGACTATAAAAACCTTATGGAGTGGAGGTCTCTGGGACCATCAAGGGAGAAGAGCAGAGAGCAAAACCCTACCCAGAGAAGCAGTGATGCCTGAGATGGAGGCAGAGACAATGATGTAGGGAGATGGAGCAGTTGGGACCTTTAGACTCAGAGATGGAGAGGGGCTGTGTGCTGACGACAGGGGGGCAGGCTTGCAGGATATACCCTTTGGTTGGTTGATGATGCATGGAAGGGATTATAACCATGGCAATGAAACGATATATGATAGGATGTGTAAAACTAATGTTCTCCCATGTAAACTATCACATAATTCACAATAAAACATTTAAAAACACACACACAAAAATAAACCTTACGGTCCACAACAGACTATTGTCAGACTCATTCACTTTGGACACATCATCAGGAGGGGTCCGTCACTGGAGGAAAACATCTCGTTTGGAGAAACAGATAGCCAGCGAGGATGAGGGAGACCTTCGGTGAGTGGTTTGGAACAATAGCCATGATGATTAACTCAGTCAGCCTGGCAATCCTGAGGATGACACAAGACCAGGCACCCTGTCATTCTGTTGTGCACAAGGTTACCTTGAGTTGACTTCATGGAAGCTACCTACCTATGCCTTCTAATATAACCTAACTCCAAGATTCATACTGCAAGCAACAGGAGCTTTCTGGCAATTTTAAGTAGGAAAAAGACTTATGTAAAGATGTTGGGTTGCTTACACAATCCCCTGCAGGGCTGGAGGGATACAGATGTGGCTGCTTCACTGACAAGCTCAGTACAAAAATTCATCCAGGGGAGACTTCGCAGCTTCCCTTTTCATCAGGGTCAATGCTGGACACCAATAGTGCTGCTAGAATTGCAACTACTAGCACACTAACGAGAGGAAGTGGCTGCCTCTGCATGCCAAAATAAATGTTGGTGGTCTTTCTGAGTCAAAGTCCGGGCCAAGTGCATTGGATTGGGATAATCATTTGCTGTTCCATTTGATTGGCCCATACCCTAGCTGCAGGGGAGACTGGGGAAGTACGGGCCAGGAGCCTTCGCCAAGGAGAACTGAGCACCTCACTGCTCACTGGAAGGTTGGTGGGAGGAAGAGGTGTTCTGCTCCCATAAAGATTTGTTGTTGTTGTTAGGTGCCATCGAGTCAGTACTGACTCATAACGACCTTATGCACAGCAGAACGAAACACTGCCCGATCCTGGGCCAACCTCACTACTGTTGCCACGCTTGAGTCCATCGATGCTGCCACTTGGCCAATCCATCTCATTAGGGGTCTTCCTCTTTTTCTCTGACCCTCCACCTTACCAAACATGATATCCTTCTCCAGTGACTGTTCCCTCCTGACAATAGGTCCGAAGTATGAGAAACAAAGTTTGGCCAGCTTGGCCTCCAAGGAGCACTGTGGCTGCACTTCTTCCAAAATGGATCTATTGGTTCTTTTGGCAGCCCATGGCACTTTCAATATTCTCCTCCAACACCATAACTCAAAAGCATCAATTCTTCTACGGTCTTCCTTATTCACTGTCCAGCTTTCGCATGCATATGAGGTTATTGAAAATATCATGGTTTGGGTCAGGCACACCTTAGTCCTCAAGCTGACATCTTTGTTCTTCAACACTTTGAAAAGGTCTTGTGCAGCAGATTTGCCCAATGCAATACATAACTTGATTTCTTGACTGCTGCTTCTGTGAGTATTGATAGTTGATCCAAGAAGAATGAAGTCCTTGACAACTTCATTCTTTTCTCTGTTGATAAGAATGTTGTTTATTGTTCCAGTGGTGAGGATTTTTGTTTTCTTGACATTGAGATGTAATCCATACCAAAAGCTGTGCTCTTTGATCTTCATCAGTAAATGTTTTAAGTCCTCTTCACTTTCAGCAAGCAAGGTTGTATCATCTGCATAGTGCAAGTTGTTAATGAGTCTTCCTCCAATCCTGATGCCACATTGCATACAGTTAATTCTAAGATATCTACAGCTAGCTGGGAGGTGCATACAGTTCATTCCCCAACTGCTAACCAAAAAGTTGGTTTGACTCCACCCAGAGGCACCTTGGAAGGAAGATCTGCTTCTGAAACTTCAGCCATCGGAAAAAACCCTATGGAGTATACTTCTACTGTAACACAAAAAACGTCATCATCAGTTGGAATCAACTCCACAGCAGCTGGTACTAGGTTTGTGTTTCATAATAATTTAATAGAGAGAGCAATTACTTTTAAGAAATGTCTGCACACAATCAAGCATGAACTTTTAGCTTTGTTATTGTTTGAAGATTAACCACGTTATTTGTGAAATCCAAAGGAAACATAAAAAAGGCAGAATCATGGATAGTTTTAGGCAGGTGGGGAGTAGACACCAGGAAGGGATGGAAGGGGACTTCTGTGTCCCCGCCTTGTCATAGTTTATGACCTGGGGTAACAGTTTCAAATCTGTTTGCTTTGTGATATTTCATTGAGCTGGACACTTCGGTTATTTTCATTTTCTGAATACATATTATACATCACCATAAAAATGATTGAAAACGTACCTTTGTTCTTATTAAGTACTGTCAGGTCAGTTCTAACTCACAGTGACTCTGCATAGAGTTTCCAAAGAGTGCTGGTAGATGTGAACCACCAGCCTTGCAGTTAGCAGTCCAATGCTTACACTACAACATCACACCTTATGAATACACAAAAATCAAAGTAGAGGGGGAACATCTAAGACACTTGAAAAAGAATTTCAGTCTCTTGACTTTTCAGCTTGTCTCAGTCCTACACAGGCACCAGGTAAAGCTCTAGGTGCTATGATTAGAGACCTTCTAAGATCTCTGGGCATGCCCAGCCTCCTCACAGGGGTTGGCTTTTGTCACCCGGCTATCTGCACCACAGGATCCCAGGAGAACACTGCCATGAGGCAGGGCTTGTAAATGGGGGATCCCGAGGCAGCACCGAGAGAGAATTCAAAACCAAAGGACCACTGAAGATGGCACATTGTTCTGTTCTTTTTTTTAAGAAACCACATAGTTTCCTTCATGGTGTCTTATGGTGATGTCCCTGTCAACCTCTCCCCAGGAATGGAGATGACATTTCTAAAGACCAAGACGCTGCTCTTTCAAGTAGAAAACAAGAGGGAAGATTGCAATGTAGAAGGAAGAGCCATGATCTGGAAATCATGGGACCTGGCACGTCAGTTAAGGAGCCCTGGTGATGCAGTGTTTGAGCACTAGGCTGCTCACGGAATGATACACAGTAGGAACCCACAGTCACTTTGCAGGAGAAAAATGAGGCAGTCGGCTTCCGTAAAGATTTGCAGCCTTGGACACCTCATGGGATAGCTCTACTCGGTTCTATGGGGGTCTCTATGCATCCCAATCAACTCAATGGCACTGTGTTCTAGGGTTGGTTTTTTTTGTTTTTTTTTCTTTTTGCACATCATTTGGGGTCCCTGGGTCATTCATATGACTAATGTGCTCAGCTGCTAACTGAAAGTGCCGACAACAGAAAGGCTTGGCTCCCAAATAATCAGCCCATTGAAACTCCTGTGGAATGCAATGGCAATCTGACCTGCAGTCACCGTAAGTCAGAATCCACTTGATGGCAACTGAGAATTTTTGTTTGTTTGTTTGGGGTGCACCCATGAGCTATTGCTTCATAACAAACTATCTCAAAACACAATGGTTTAAAACAATAAGCATTTGTTAGTTCTTAAACGTCTGTGAGCCAGTTGGGTCATTCTGCTAAGCTGGACCAGGCTTGGTTGATCGTAGCTGGGCTTGCCCAAGTAGCTGCCATCATCTGGTTGGTTGGTTGTTAGCTGGTAGGGATGCTCAAACGACTGAGCCATGAGTATCTCGTCATCATCCAACAGGCTAGCTAAAACTTGCTCTTACCGTTCCTGGGTGGTCCTCTACAGTGCCTTTGACACCTATATGTTTCTTGTTGTTCTAAGTTGCCATCCAGTGGACTCTAAATCACGATGACCCCAAATACAACAGAAATCAACGCTGCCCAGCCTTTCACCATTTTCATGATTGTCGACATGTACTTAGGAGCAAAGATGGAAACAACAGGGGCGAACACATTCTCTCCATCGCTTAAAGAGATCAGAGAAGGGTAAGGGGCAAGAAGGCGGACATCTCCTCTCATGCCATGCTGCTGCACTCCAGGTCTTGGAGAGAAGACAGACGATGTGAAAAATAAAGCAGTCACACTCCCCACTGACAGGGAAGCCGGCTCTGTTCTGGCTGCAGCCTCTGCCAGCAGGAACCCTCTGGTGTTCAAGAGGAGGAGGAAAGGGGAGCCTGCCAGAAAGCAGCTGGGGGCGGGCCAAGAACTGGGGGTCAGGAGCCCCCATCTCCAGTGAAGGAAGACTAGGGTGAGAGGGCTCCAAGATGACCTTGTAAGTCCATTCAGCCCCTCAAAATCTCTGCCTGTACCCCTCCCTCCCCAGCCAGGCCTCAGAAAGCCAGCTCCTGCCCCTCCTCCAGCCAGGCCAGCCTTTGGCAGCACAGATGGCTTTGCTAGAACCGCAGCCAAAAGCACCTTTCCAAGAAAATACCTCGACCTTCCAAAAGGGATGCAAAGACTGCTATCCACAGCCGAGGATGCCAGGCTGTCAAGCAGATGCGTCTTTTTTTTTAAGGATTTTTTTTTTTTTTTGGTAGCAATATAGTCCTGGCATGGCACTGTGGGTTAATACGCTGGACCACAAAGTCAGCTTGAACTACAAGGTTGGTGGTTCAAGCTCGCCAGCTGCTCTTCGGAAACCCTATACAGGATCACTATGGGTTAAAACTGACTCCATGGTACTTAACAGCAACAATGTATGCTACAAAAACATTCACCATTTTCAGATATACAACCAGCAATACCAACCACACTCCCCATGTTTAACAACCATCAACATTATCCATTTCCAAATGTTTCTCTCTCTCTCCTATTTTTTCCTTCCCTTTTTTTCTTTGACACAAAATTTTGTTCCCAATGGTTTGTCCTAATGAGAAAATAATTATACATTATTTCCCTTCAAGTACATGAGAAAGAGAAAGAAAAAAAAGGCCAGAAAAAAAAAAAAGGAAGAGACAGTTTCCTTTTTTCCCCTTCCTTTTCTTTTTAACTGTCTTCCCCATCAAACCAAGTTAGCATGTGTCGGCACTCTACCCAGTGAATAATGTTCCCTTCCCTCCCACTCCTGGGAACCATTACAGAATGCTTATTGTCGCCTGATAACCTTTTCTTGACTTTTTACAGTAGTTTTTTTTAAGTGCAATCAAGTCAGTTCCGACTCATAGCAACCCTGTATAGGATTTTCGAGGAGCAGTTGGTGGGTTTGAACCCCCAACCTTTTATCCAACAGGGCTACACCAGGACACCTTTATAATAATGGCCTCATACAGCATCTGCCCCTTTGCAAATGACCAATTTCATTCTGC
>NW_006408620.1:3037205-3047266 GCF_000296735.1 Chrysochloris asiatica | reverse complement strand
GAACCAACTCAATGGCTCTTAACAACAAAAACAATAATAGCTAATGATGATTAGCAATTTTTCCTGTTTGTTAGCTGCCTGAAAATCTTCTTTACTGAAGTGTCTTTTCATGTCTTCTGCCCATTTTTTAATTTGTCTTTTTGTTGAGGTGTTCAAGTACATTATACATTTTAGACAGTAATCCCTGGTCTGATCTGTCATTGCCAAAATATTTTTTCCCAGTCTGTGGGTTCTAATCTCTTACTCTTTTGATGAAATCTTTTGATGCAGTTTAGTCTTTCTGTCAATAAGCAAACATTCTTATCTTTGAATGGTCCGGTCGTGAGGGTGTCTCCACCTGTCATCTGTCAGTTTGTTGTCCTGTTGGTGACTGGCATGGTGGTATAGGCTGGAAGATCTACCACCAGCATTTCCAATACCAGTGGGATAACCGTTGGTGGATGGGTTTCAGCAAAGCTTCCAGACTAAGACTACAAAGAAAGGTCTGGTGATTTACTTTCAAAAATCAGCCAGTGAGAACCTTATGGATCATGACTGGACACTGGCTGACTTACTTGCTTTGGACAGGTCACCAGGAAGGACCAGTCACTGGAGGAGGACATCGTGTCTGGGAAAGTAAAGGACCAGCAAGAGTGAGGGAGACCCTTGGTGAGGTGAGTTGGCACAGTAGCCCCAACGATGAGTTCCAACATTCAGGCAATTCTGAGGGTGATGGAGGACTGGCCAGTGTTTTGTTCTTTTATACACAAGGTTGTCATGAGTTGGAATCAACTGAATGGCAGCCAAAAACAATACATCAGGGTGTCTACAAAGTATTTGACTAGAACAGACTGGTGGTGGTTATGTGCTGTGGAGTCGGTTCCGACTCATAGCAACCCCGCATAGGGTTTCCGAGGCTGTAAATCTTTATGGGAGCAGGAAGCCTCATCTTTCTCCCATGGAACAGCTGGTAATTTTGAACCGCTGACCTTGGGGTTCGCAGCCCGGTTTGTAATCACTACGCTACCAGAGAACAGAGTAGATACACATAAACATGTCTTTTAAATGAACTAATAACAAACAGTACAGCTGCAGTGATTAAGGTTGGAGAGTTGAGAACCTAGAGTGCCATCTCCTTGTCCCAACTCTGTCACCCCTGTGAGCAATCATAGTTTGAAAAACACTGAGAAATATCTTCCCTTCCCTGCTACACTGAGAGGTTTGGGTCTGGGCTTTCCTTGGACCTAAAGACACCGTTTAGGTCCTTGGAGTCCTGGTGTGGCTCCATAGGATAAACACTGGACTGCTAACCACAAGGTCAGTGGTTCAAGCCCCCCAGCCTATACTGGGTTGCTCTGAGTCTGAACTGACTTGATGGCATTTAACAACAACAAAACACTCGCTTAGAAGCAAGGATGGTACTACTACTCATTTGCTTTAGATATGGTGGTGGTGGCTGTGTGCCGTGGAGTCGGTTCTGACCCATAGCGACCCTGTACAGGGTTTCCGAGGCTGTAAATCTTTACGGAGCAGAACGCCTTATCCTTCTCCCACAGAACAGCTGGTGGTTTTAAACTGTTGACCTTGCAGTTTGCAGCCCGATTCATAACCACTATGCTACCAGAGATATATTACCAGGAAAAAACAGTTATGGAGAAGGGCACCATGTTTAGTAAAGTAGAGGGCCAGTGAAAAATGAGCAAAACCGTCAAGGAGATGGACTGACGCAAGAGCCCCAACAATGAACTCAAACACGCCAATGGCGCAGTACCCGACCCCCTTTCATCCTGTTGTATAAACAGTCTACTATGAGTTAGAGCTGACTAGACGCCACCTAGCAACAAAGGTCCTCATGTTTGTCCAGAAACAGTCCTGCTGTGGCACTGAGGGTTGGTAGTTCAAGCTCACCAGCCACTCCTTGGAAACCCTATACAGGGTCGCTATGGGTCAGAACTGACTAAAAAAATACCTAACAACAACAACAACTAGTTGGAGCTGACTTGACAACAACAAAGGTCCTCAAGTTAGACCAGAAACAGTAGGTATCTAAAATAGAGTGTCTCTTATCCAGAGAAACTTGACAAAATGGCAGAGCTACAAAATCAAAATTTTCAAAACAGTCTTGGACTCTCCTGGTTGTTTGGACTAGCCATGTATTGCCACCCACCCCTACAAAGTTGTCAGTGGATCACTTGTATGTTGTTGCGTAACAAATAACCCCAAAATGTAGTGATTAAAAAAAAAAACAATCACTTACTTCATGCCTAGTTCTGTGTGCCAGCTGTTTGGACTGGGCTTAGCTGCGAGGTTCTTCTGGCCCAAGCTGACTTGGCTGATTTCAAAGGGTTATGCATGTGTTTGGGATCAGCTGCTGCCTAGTTGGAGCTGCCTTTACTCCTTTGTTCCTTGGTTGGCTGGATGCTTCTCTCATCTGCCAGAAGGCTAGCCTGGACTTCTTCACAGGGTGGTGAAGGGGTCCATGAATAGTATCAAGAGAAACAGAAAACTGTTGAGGGCTAAGCTCAGAACTAATATTATCACTTCTATCTCCCCTAATCACAACATAGCCCCTCATCCAACCCCAGATTCAGAATTTTCTGGAAGTGTCCCTTGTCTCCACCTTCTGCATGTCATGCTAGCATACACAAAACATGAGGAAAAGCCAAGAAAGTTACCGAAATAGGAAGTAATTCATTCTGCATATTATCTCACGAGGTTGGATATGTAGCAGTGTTGTTCACAAACCAGAATTAAAATCCCCAGCTAAACACTTCCTTCCTGAATGACCTTGGGCAAGTTAGTCAGTTTCTCTGATCCTCAGTTTCTGTATCTGTGACAGAGCTGTCTTACTAAAGTGTATCAATGATATAAACATTCAGAGAACACTCATTATATGACAGGATTTGTCTGTTATAAGAGCTTCGCATAAACCATTTAACCTTATAACCGCTCTATGAAGTAGGTCCTATTGTTATTCTTAGTTCACATAGGAGGAAACTGAGGTTCCTAAAGGTCCAGGGTTTGGGCTGTCCATACAGCAACTATGTCCACACAGTCCACACCAGAAGTCAAGCCTGTTGCTGTTGTTGTTAGATGCCCTCAAGTCAATTCCAACTCATAGCGACCTTATGCACAACAGAACAAAACACTGCCTGGTCTTGCACCATCCTCACAATCATTGCTATGCTTGAGCCCATTGCTGCTGCCACTGAGCCAGTCCATCTCGTTGAGTATCTTCCTCTTTTTCATTAATGTTACATTTTACCTAGCATGATTATCCTTCTCTAGGGACTGGTACCTCCTAATAACATGTCTGAATATGAAAGACAGAGTTTCTCCATCCGGGCTTCCAAGGAACATTCTGGTTGTACTTCCTCCAACACAGATCTGTTTGTTTTCCTAGCAGCCCATGGAACCTTTCATATCCTCCTCCAACACCAGAACTCAAATGCATCAATTCTTCTACAGTCTTCCTTATTCATTGTCCAACTTTTACATGTATATGAGGTTCTTGAAAATGCCATGGCTTGGGTCAGACACACTTTAGTCCTCAGTCTAGACAGTCTGATTTTCAAATATGTGCTTAGACCATTACACATAATCCTTACATGGCAGATGGGTTTCATCTCAAATGTCAATTTCTCTTACATGATAGTAGAGATTTGAGAAATTAAATTGGGGGAAAATGTGCTCAGTGGAGAAAATGTGCTGTGATTGACTAGCAATGTCTGCCATGGACACAGCACTGAGAAGAGGCAGCATAGGTTGGTAAGTTTGCATCTCTGTTTCATCATCACTGCTACAAGGCACAGACGATGTAAAAAGAGGCCCTTCAAAGCTAAATAAAATATGTGCCTTTGCAGAGTCTTTGTCCAGGAATTCCATTGTTGTTTTTGTTGACTACTGTCAAGTACCCTGTGTAGGGTTTCCAAGGAGCGGCTGGTGAATTGGAACCACCAACCCTGAGGTTCAAACCAACCTTGAGGTCGAGTGCTGATCCTAAGGTGCCATACCAGGACTCTAGGAATTCCATTACACGGGGAAAATGCTCCCCAACTCCTTCCTGTCCTCATTGATTTCCTTACAGAAAGCCCTCACATGTGTATTTCCATGACAACACCTCTGGCCTCAAAGTGGACTTGATGTTCCCAGGACCATTTGGAAGAAGGGGTGAGTTGCCAAACACACTCCCCTGTGTATACTGTACACTTCCCCTGATGTCTGTTGACCACAAAGAGCAAATTCTTTGAAGGCTATGGGGAAAGAGTTTCTAAAACAAGCAGAGAAAATATCTGCTATCTCAAATTTAATCAGAACAGTTTGTGTGATTTGTGCATTTGAGCTCATGTTACATCTGCATTTATTTTGACAGAAGTCTGATTTTTTTTAATTACCTTCCGTTGGGAACAGATGATGCTCCAGGTACACACCTGCTGCCATCAAGGTGACTCAGCCTCATAATGACCCAACAAGACAGCAGAGAACCACCTCATAGAGTTTCCAAGGCTGTGATACTTACAGAAGCAGATTGGCACATCGTTCTCCCATGGAGCAGCTGGTGGATTCGAACCCCCAATCTTTAGGTTAGCAGCCAAGTGTTTGGCCTCTGCACCACCAGGACTCATATATCTTGTGGTTTGCCATATTGCCTGGGAACTGGACTCACACCTGCTATTCTAGACAAACCTCAATCTGCACACCATGATGTAGTAAAAGGACATCTGGGCCATACCCAGCAGGGTTCTGTTCACCGGATGGATGGCCTTCCGCAAACTCTTTCACCCCTCTGAGCCTCAGTTTCTTTCTATGCAAAATCCTTACAAAGATGATAAAGGATTCCTGGTGTGGCCCCAGAGGATAAGCACTCTACCCCAAGGTTGGTTTGAACTGCATGATCAGAGGTTCAAACTTACCAGCTGTTCCTCGGAAACCCTATATAGGGTTGCTATGATTCAAAACCGACTTGATGCACTTAGCAACATCAACAATAATAAATATCAAGGAAAATACTTCTGTAAAGTTCCTGAAACTTGAAACAAACAAAAACACCAAACCCATTGCCATGAAATTGATGCTGCCCTTACAGGTCAGAACAGAACTGTTCTTGTCTCATAGGGTTTCCAAGGTTGTAAATCTTTATAGAAGCACATTGCCTCAGCTTTCTCTAATGGCACAGCTGATGGATTCGAACCAACAACCTTCCAGTTAGCAGCGGAGTGCTTAGCTGCTGCACCACCAAGCCATCTTGTTGGTGTTAAAGTGACGTCAAGTATAACCCATCCTGTATAGGGTTGCCAATGAGCAACCGGTGGGTTTGAACCACTGACCTGTGGTTAACAGTCCAGTGCTGATCCTACACAGCACACCAGTTCTTTTAGAAAACTAAAAATTCTAACTTAATAAATGATGTTTCCTTTTACATTTCTTCTAGTGATTCACGATTTCTCAACCAGTGTTGGTCTAAGTCATCAGGAAATGCTTCTCAGCCAAATTCACATGAAAAATGAAGAAACCACTCCTCACAGGCCCCCTTTCTGCCATTTTGATTCAACCTAGAATAATTTGGAATCAAGCTAGTAGAGGTCTCCCTTTTCCTTTGGCATGTTAGAAAAGAAAATAAAAACCTTAAACCCTGCAACTGCAGTTAAGTAACAACCAGACTGTGCCTAGGACACTCACCACCAGCCCCAGGTGCTGAGCATCTGTGTGAAGACCAGCTTTCCATCTTGTTTTATCATCTTAAAGCACTTGGTTGCATCCCTTTTTTTTTTCAAAGTAAGACATGCACATAGCCATCTTTTAAAATAGCAAATGGAAAAGAGTTTTAAAGAAAGACTAATTCTCCTCTTATTTCTGACTCCTCAATCTCCCCACTTCTCCATAAACACAAGAAAAGATGCTGCTTCTTGTCGTTAAGTACCACTGAGTTAATTCCCATTCATCGCCACCTTGTATAGGGCTTCTGGGGCTGTAAATCTTTACAGGAGCAGAAAGCCTCATCTTTCTTCCATGGAGCATCTGGTGAGCTCGAATTTTGTGGTTTGCAGTCCCGAAGTCCCGTGCTTATCCTATGGAAATATCATATGTATATAAAAGCAAATCCAATAGATAGAGGCATGGTTTTAGATAGAGTTAAGTGTCATTATAGGAGTCCTGGTTTGGCGCTGTGGGCTAATGCACTGGACTGCAAAGTCGTTTGAACTGCAAGGTCAGTGGTTCAAGCTCACCAGCTGCTTCTCGGAAACCCTATGCAGGGTCACTATGGATCAGAATCAACTCCAGGGCACTTAACAAAAACATAGGAGTCCTGGTGTGGTGCTGTGGGATAAATCACTGGGCCAGAAGGTCGGGTTGAACCACACGGTCGGTGGTTCAAACTCACCAGTCGCTCCTTGGAAACCCTATACAGGGTTGCTATAAGTCAGAATTGACTCGACGGCACTTAACAAAATAGGAATAGGTGGAATCATGGTGTGGCGCTGTGGGTTAATGTGCTGGACTGCAAAGTCAGTTTGAACTGTAAGATCAGCAGTTCAAGCTCACCAATAGCTCTCACAAGCCCTATACAGGGTCGCTAAGGGTCAGAACCAACTCGACAGCACACAACAACATAAGAATAGATCTAGATGGCATAGGTATAGACTGCAAAGTCAGTTTGAACTGTAAGATCAGCAGTTCAAGCTCACCAATAGCTCTCACAAGCCCTATACAGGGTCGCTAAGGGTCAGAACCAACTCGACAGCACACAACAACATAAGAATAGATCTAGATGGCATAGGTATAGACTGCAATCTAGATACAAAGGTACATCAAAAAATATTGCTACAGCAGCTGAGGACTCTAGACTCGTGGAAAGAAAAAGGCTGTGTGCTGGCGGCCAGGAGGCAGGCTCGCAGAATATGCCCTTGGGTAGTGTAAATGATTATAGATTCCTGAGTGTTTTTGTGTATACATTTAAAAAAAAAAAAAGTATAGAAGCAAATACTATTGAATGGTGGTACATGGAGGGGATAGTAATCTTTGCAATGCTATGAAATATGATAGGATGAGTACAAAACTGATGTTCTCCCATGTAAACTATCACTCAGTGCACAACAAAAGCTTTAAAACTAGATATATACTGTTACAAAATCATAGAAACTTTTCTTCAACAAGAATCTAAAAATGTGAAGCAGCTGTTTTTGACATATCTTCCATCTAGGTCCATATGCTTCTGAAGGCAGTGTTTCCATCTCTCTACCCTTCCCTGATGGAGGCCTCGTGTAGCATTGTGAGTTAATGCACTGGACTGCACAGCCAGTTTGAACCACAAGGTCGGTGGTTCAAGCTCACCAGCTGCTCCTTGGAAACCCGGTAGAAGGTCACTATGGGTCAGAATCAACTCGATGACACTTAACAACAACAACCCTTTCCAGAGTCCAGGTATGGCACTGTAGGATAAGCATTTGACTGCAAGGTCGATTTGAACTGCAAAGTCGGCAGTTCAAACCCACCAGGTGCTCCTCAGAAACCCTATAAAGAGTTGCTGTGAGTCGGAACTGACTGGCATTTTACAACAACAAGCCCTTCTTTCCCTGAAGAACTCTGCTCATGAAAAATGGCAGTTTGGGCATCCTCAAAGACTCACATCATGCTCCTTTCTAATGCTCTTTGGGTTTGCTCATGCTTGTTAGAAGCTTGGAAGTTCTTAATCTGTCGAGGTTAAAGCAAATATATAAATGGCTTGGGGTCTCAAGTTCATACACATTATCCCTCAGATATGCAGATAAAATGTAGTTTGTTACAGAACTGGTTTTTCTAATCAGCTGCCTCTGACTAGGTAGTAGGAAAAATGCAGGAAAATAAATTGAATCCAATTTGATGCAACAATTTAACTCATCTCTTTGGATACTTCTCAGTCTTTCTAGGTAAAAATGCTCCATGTCTTAGATGACTCATATTCTGAGTCTCTGTTTGGGCAAGTCCATCCCCTGCTTCAACTTGAAGATCATCCCAACCCTGGTCATGGCAGTGGGGTCAGATGGAAGTAGCTCTGGCTGGGTCCTGAATCATGGGTAGCCCCATCACATGTGGGCAAGTAGGTATTTCTAACAAAGCCTTATATTGAAAGAGTTGGAGAAGGTAACCCAGTCCAGTTCATTCTTGCTAAGTAGGCCAGTGAATACAGATTGCAGGAATGAGCTCTTAATGATCATTCAATACAACATTTCCGTAGGATATGCACGGGACTTCAGGACTACAAACCACAAAGTCAGATAGGACTTTCCCCAGATATTGTTGGCCTCATCTGGTTGCTGAACCTTGCCTGCTTATTAACTGGTAGATTGTGATACATTGTAAAAGTGGCCCAAATTCTCCACTCTTCCTTGTATACAAGGCCTGGACCATGTACCGTGTGGTATCCTCTATTTGAGTCAGGGGGCGGCAGCTGGGATGGGGGGGCTTGTCCTAGTCCATGACTCTGAACTCAGCCTTTTGACTGGCTTTGGACAATAGGGTGGCAGAAACTAGTCCTCTCTCTTGGCAATGTCCAGAGATATTTTTAGTTGTCACAGCTGGGGAGGTGTGTGCTACTGGCATTTAGTGGGTTGAGGCCAGGGATGCTGCTAAATTAAACCTCCTTCAATTTGGGGGATTCAGCTCCCCACAACAAAGAATGCTCCAGCTCCGAATTCCAACAATGCTGAGAGTGAGAAACTCTATTGCAGAAGTTAAGTGACTTCCCAAGGTGACCCAAGTAATAAATAACAAAGCCCGAATTTCAACCTGAGCAGTGAGAAGCAGAACCCATTCACAGACACACTTAATTATTCATGAAGCCTCTTGAGTCCAAGGAACACATACAGAAAGAGAGGTCTTGGCAGATCACAAATACATCTAAGATTTGTTTTAAACTTCTAAAATAACAATCTGTTCTCAACTTCTAAGCTGAAGGTTGACTGTTTGAACGTACCCAGCAATAGTACCACGGAAGAAAGACTTGGTGATCCATAAATATTACAGCCAAGGAAATCCTAGGGAGCAGTTCTACTCTGTAACATGAGGGATTGCCATGAGTCAGAATCAACTCAACAACAACTACCTTGGGGTTGGTTGGTTGGTTGGCAGCCACACACCACAATTCCATCTGCTGGCCTATAAGCCAATGGCAGTGCATTCTGTATGAGACAGACCTCTGGTTAAATAACAGGGCTTTGAATCCCTGAGGGCACCAGGTTCACCACCATTCATAATTAACTTGCTACTCACAACCAGTAGGGCACAGAATGTACCAAACACAAATATCACAGTTGAGAATTCTAGCCTGAAAAATATGACCCTACATTGAAAAAGATAAAGGCATCCCAGTGTTCATAGCATTAATTACATAGTCTCTATGGGAACCCACCCTATTATCAATTAAGCTCTGACCTTGGGAGCTGTGGTTCATCCTCCTGCAAGGCGGGAAATCCAGACATACCTGCATGTCTGCATATAATCACTGTAACTTTATGTTTAATCAGATTGCAAACAACTTAAATGTCCAGTCAAACAATGGAGTTCTCTGTAGATCTTAAAAAGAAAAGCTCTCTGTGCACTCCTAAGAAGCCATCTTGAAGATGAACATTTAAGTGTAAAAAGCAAGACACAGCTCAGTATCCACATGTGTTCCTATTTGTGACTTTGAAAGGGGAGGTCTACACCCATGAGCAGATGGTAGACTAGACTGAATGTTGTTGTTGGGTGTCGTCAAGTCAGTACTGACTCACAGGAACCTTATGCACAACGGAACAAATCACTCTCTGATCCTAAATGAACCTCACAATCTTTGCTATATTTGAGTCCATTGTTACTGCCACTATGCCAATCCCCCTTGTTTGGGGGCTGGGAGGGGCAGGGAGAGGTCTTCCTTCATCTTTTTCACTGACCCTCCACTTTACCAAACATGATGCTCTTCTCCAGAGACTGGTCTCTCCTGTTAATATGTTCAAACTATGAGAGCTGATGTCTGACCACCCTAGCTTCTAAGGAGCATTCTGACTGTACTTCTTCCAGCATAGATTTGTTTTTTCTTCTGGCAGTCCAGAAAAAGTCTCCTCCAA
>NW_006408620.1:2952693-3035825 GCF_000296735.1 Chrysochloris asiatica | reverse complement strand
AGGTTCCTCATGAGCACAATTAAGTGTTCCGAAATACTCATTCTCTCCCATATTGCCCATAGCTTGTCATGATCCATACAGTCAAAAGCCTTTGAATAGTCAATAAAGCACAGGTAAACATCTTTCTGGTATTCTCTGCCTTCAGCCAAGATCCATCTGATGTCAACAATGAGATCTCTCATTCCACGGCCCCATCTGAATCTGGCCTGAACTTCTGGCAGCTCCCTGTCAGTGTACTGCTGCAGTGATTGTTGGATGAGCTTTAGCAAAATGTTACTGGCATGCAATATTAATGATATTGTCCAATGATTTCCACGTACCATAATGTGCCATGATCCACACAATCAAAAGCCTTTGTGCAGTCAATAAAGCAAAAGTAAACATCTTTCTGGTATTCTCTGCTTCCAACCAAGAGCCATCTGATGTCAGCAATGATATCCCTTATTCCATATCCTCTTCTGAATCTGGCTTGAACCTCTGGAAGCTCTCTGCCAATGTATGGTTGCAACCGTTTTTGGATTATCTTTAGCAAAATTTTACTTGCATGAGATATTAATGATATTGTCTGATGATTTCCACATTCCATTAGGTCACCTCCTTTTGGAATGGGCACAATTCTGGATCTCTTCCAGTTAGTTAGCAAGGTTAGCTATCTTCCAAATTTCTTGTCAATCAATGGATAAGTGTCTTCAGTGCTGCCTCAGTTTGCTGAAAGATTTCAATTTGTATCCCATAAATTCCCAGAGCCTTGTTCTTTGTCAGTGCCTTCAGTGCATCTTGGATTTCTTCCTCAGTATTACTGGCTCTTGATCATATGCTATCTCTTGAAATAGATGAACATAGATCATTTCTTTTAGGTACAGTGACTCTGTATTTCTTCCATCTTCTTTTGATACTTTCTGCATCATTCATTATCTTGCCCACTTTTATTGTTGTTAAATGCCATCGAGTCAGTTCCAACCCATAGTGATCCTGTATAGGGTTTCCAAGGAGCCACTGGTGAGTTTGAACCACTGACCTTGCAGTTCAAACTGACTTTGCAGTCCAGCACATTAACCCACAGTGCCACACCAGGACTCTAAATTTGGGATAGATGCCATAAAATTATACTCCAAGGAAGTGATATTATTCTCTGAATGACCTTGTTTGAGAACACCTCCAAGGGCACCTGTTCAAACCCACCAGTCGCTCTGAGAAAGGAAAATGAGGCTGCCTGCAAGGTCTCTATGAGCCAGAATTAACTCAACGGCAGTGAGTTTTGTTGACAGTTAACTTATCGCATAGATCGTCTATCAAGCATAACCAAAAAATGCACAAACAGCAGAAGATAAAGTAAACTGGGACTGCCTACAAACTAAACATGTACGCTCATCAAAAATTTTTGGCAACAAGATACTTCCCAAGGAACTAATGTTTAAAATTTATAGAAAACTTCAGCACACCAACAACAAAAAGACAAACAATCCATTTTTTAAACGGGCAGAATTGCATATTCCTGAGTGTTCTGGTGTACATCCAAACGAAAAGCACAAGGAATAGAAGCAGATATTGGTGAATGATGATACATGGAGGGCTTGTAACCATGGCAATGAAACGAAATACCATAGGATGAGTGCAAAACTGATGTTCTCCCATGTAAATATCACTCAATTCACAATAAAAACTCAAAAGAAAAAAACATGGAATAGTTGAAGGCAAGGTTTCACCAAGAAGGAAAGATTTGAAGATGAACTACTTACTTGATGGCTTTGCCAGAGGTTAAAGTTGGAACACATAGAAGCTTCCTATAGGCAAAGGTAGTTTTACATGAATTATCCTTGGCAAAGAAATATGTTATTTCTGAAAACTGGATAGTAGTTGACTTTTATTTTTAAAACCAACTGATTTTATATGGAAGACTGCCACTCCTCAGGGACATACGAATATGACCTTCATTGTACCTCTGAAAGAAAATAAATAAGCATATCCTCAAAAAAGAGAATTGAAGACGTTTGGAATCAATGAATCCAATGGATCAATTAAACAACTGAACATCAGTCTCCATGATTCTGGGAACAGAAGAATACCCAGCTACCATTACCAACTGCCCTGAAAAAGATCACAAAAGGGGGTCCCAGATAGAATGAGAGAAAATGGGGAACAGAACTCAAAATTATTTTTTTAAAAGACTGGGTTTATTGGTCAAAAGGTACTTGAGGACCCTGAGAGGATGACTCTCAACCACACTTTAGGTCTGGAAAGGAAGTCTCATTTGTGGTCTAATTTTCAGTCCAGCAATAAATCGGTGTATGGGGGGACAACAACACGAGCAAGATATGCTCACCATGGAATGGTCAGTCATTCAAAATCAAAAGGGCAACGTTTTCCTAAGGACAAAGTTGAGAAACGGTAGGAAGGTGGGTGGGATGCCAACAGGAGCCAAGGGAGGAAGTAAGATAACTATTGTTACACATTGTTGTTGTTGTTGTTGTTGTGAAGTGCTAGTGCTGTTCTGTCAATTCCAACACATAGTGACCCTATAGAGGGTTTTCAAGGACCAGCTGGTGAGCTTGAACCACCAACCTTACAGTTCAAATGACTGCAGCCTGACACATTAGCCCACAGCGAGTGAGATGAAACAAAACGTATGATTTGTTGACTGTAAAGCTGATGATCTTATCTGTAAACCCCGTCACTCAATTCAGAATAAAAAATTCAAAACAATGAATAAACATAAGATCTTTGTAGCATTGCCAAAGCAGAGCAGAGGCCAGGTCCAGTGACCCTGCATAGGGTTTCTGAGGCTGTAAATCTTTACAGGAGCAGAAAGTCTCATCCTTCTCCCGTGGAACAGCTGGTAGTTTCAAGCTGCTGACCTTGAGGTTAAGCAGCCTGACTCGTAACCACTACACTACCAGAGCTCCTTGGAACATATATTGCCCACCAACATTTCCAGTCTCTCAGATTTCTTGGGACGCTTCTATCCCAGTTGTGTGTGCTGCCACCTGGTGGGGACCTGTGTAACTGCATGAATCTGAAAAAAAAATGGCAGGGCTATTCTAATTGTCCTGGCATGGCCCTATAGCTAAGCACTGGACCACAGGGCCAGTTTGAATCACTAGATCAGACACTGAAACTCACCAGCAGCTCCTCTGAAACCCTATACAGTGTTGCCATGAGTCAGAACCAACTCAACAGCATTTAGCAACCTAACATGAGTCCACTCGGGACATATGTGTCCCCCATAATTGTATCAAAATCCGTATAACCTTGAGAACATTTTCCTTGATTTCAGTATGCCTGGCATTACTGAAAACACATGGCACCCACCAAAAAATTCCAAACAGGAAATACTTTGGTCAGGAAAGGGTCAAATGTGCAGCTCTTACCTACTCAGAGCCAACTTTTCCGTGATCATGTGAGGAGTCTTCTGAACTGCAGTGTTCTGGTAAGTTCTTTTCACACAGTCTTTCACAGGAAAATTCTGAGTCCCAGGAGCCCAGCCCCTGCTAGCGCTAACCATGGTGATGAGTATTGTTGGTTGTCATGGAGTTCACTGTCCACAACGGTAGGGAGCACTGTCCAGTCCTATACTGTTTTCCTCATCAGTCGTTAGTGTACTAAAGCCCATTGTTGTGACCGCTGTGCCATTTGAGGGCCTTCCAAACTACAGGACTCATCTTCCAGCACTCTAGCTGGCAATGTTGTGATCCATACGGCTTTTGTTGGCTAATTTTCTAAAGAGGATTACCATGTTTTTCTTGCCATTTCTTTGGATCATCTGCACACCTCTCCCTGACTGGCATTTTTCTCAGCATTCTCAGCACCTACAATGCCACTCCTGGGTCTCTTTCTTGATTCCCTAGTTACTGCTGCTTCTCTGTGCCTGCCTCCAATCACCAACTCATCACGCCCTTTCATTCCTTGATCATGCTCCTCTGTCAAACATTAAAGAGTCCTGCTGGTGGCGTGGGTTACATGTTGGGCTGCTAACCGCAAGGTTGGCAGTTCAAACCCACCGACCATTCCATGGGAGAAAGATGAGGCTGTCTGCTCCCATAGAGATTGACAGCCTCAGAAGGCCCATACCAAGTCACAATGAATGGGAATCGGCTTGATGACGGTAGGCATGTGGGTAGTAGTTCTCCAAGGAGCCCAGTTTGCATTGAGCTGCTAGTGGAAAAGTCAGTGGTTTCAATCTACAAGTCACGGTCCTCAGGAGAAAGCTGAGATTGTCTGTCCCTGTGAATACTGACAGTCTCGGTCACCCTAGGGAGTAGTTGTACTCTGGTCTACAGAGCCGCTCTGAGTCAGAACTGACCAGATCGCACTGGCTTGATCATTTTCTTGCTTTCTCATTTATTGCTATTCTCTTCCTCACTGGAATATACACTCACAACCACTAAAAGCCCAGCAGGCTCATCACAGACATCCCATGAGTATTTGTGGAAGCTGGATAGTCCCTAGCTGGTACACATCTTTGACTAGTGAGAGGTTTCCAGCCCAGCCCACGAGCTCTTCTACAACGACCTACGAGCTACTGGACACTTACTGAGGACCAGCCACTGTGCTGAGCACATTCTATGTGTGTCTAACTTAATTCTCAACACTCCCATTTCTCAAATGAGGCAACTGAGAGTCAGAAAACAACATGAGACAGAGCTGGGACTCAAGTATCCAAGGTCAAAACCAGTGCCTTTAACTGCTCCCCTGCTCCCACACGAATAATAACAGCTGACAATTCTGTGGCACTTACTCTGTTTTAGTCCCTGGGTGGGAGTCCTGGGTGTGGCGCTGTGGTTAATGCGCTGGACTGCAAGGTCGGTTTGAACCACAAGGTCAGTGAACCACCAGCCACTCCTCAGAAACCCTATTCAGGTTCGCTATGAGTCAGAACCTCAGAACCGACTCGACAGCACTTAACAACCGCACTTAACAACAGCATCAACCATCCCTGGGTGATGCAAATGGCTCAACAGTCTACTCCTAGCCAGAGAAGCTGGGTGGTGACTCAGAAGGAAAGTCTGGTGATCTGTTTTCTAAGGATCACAGCCACATAAACGCTGGGGAACATAGTTCTACTCTGACATGCATAGGCTTGACACGGGTTAAGTCAACTTGAAGGCAATTGGTTTTACTTTACAAGTGGTTGTAAGCACTTTAGAAGGAACAGTTGGGGAGAGGGATGGGGAATGTGGTAAATGCCAACACAAAGAGCCTACCTACCTCGGTCCATAAAATATAGATACTCCACCTCCCACAACACTGTTGGGTAGAATCAATCACAGAATGAATGAACAGCGCCAAGCACGTAAGCGGCACATACCTCCTCTCCTCCCTTTTCCCCACACTCATCCCTCCTGGTGCGGAAGGGGGCTCTCAGACTGTACATCTAACACCTTAAAGGGACACGGTGCAGACAGTTTGGTAAACGGCCACGACAGACCTTTGAAGAGAACAGAGGAGGTGTTCAGGGTTGGGGTGGGATTCTGTGTAGTCACCGACAAGAATAGCAAGAGTCCAGATGGACGCATATCAAATGTGTTTCAGACACATGATTTGGCCACCTTCCTTCACACCACGCCAAACATCCATCATTTAAAAGCTGCGAGATGTAAATGCTTTCTGTCAGCTTTCCAGCCCCAGTTTGGGTAGGAAGTGGTCATCACGTGTTTGGCAGCCTTAGAGACCTTTTGAGCAATGGCGGGGGGCTTCTTGGCATCCTTGAGATTGTGTCTGATGGCAGCAGCTGGCTTGGAAAGCTGAGCAACACCGAGCATCTCTAACTTGTGTGCCGGGATGAGGGAGTGGTGGGAAGGCACACGGTGAGAGAGGTTATGACAGAGTAGGAGCAACTTCAAAGATGCACACAGAGCGAGCGCCATGTGTGTGTGCCTGTCAGGGGGCAGGGAGATGGGAATAGTATTCTTTTGTGGGCCAGAAAAACAAAAGATTCTGGGATTGCCCTCCTTCACACCAAATTATTATTAAAACTTTATGGCTCAACCATTCGCCACAGACCTTCCTTCTTTAAAGCAAAAACAAAAATGTTTTTTTATTGGGAATGGAGTGAAGATTTACAGAGCAAATCAGTTTTCCATTCAACAATGCACACACGCATTTTGTTTCGCTCAGTAATTGCAATTTCTACACGTTCTGCTCCCTCTTATTGTCTATTGCCTTCCCCGTCACCCAAGTTGGTATGTATCTAGTTAGTAATTTTGGACTGTCAGAAGAGTAGATCTGTCTTGGAAGAAGTAAAGCCAGAATGTTCCATAAACGTCAGGAAAAGCCAAGACTTCATCTCTCATTCTGTGGATTTCCTCAGTATCAGGAGGGACCAGACCTTGGAAAAAGACATCATGCTTGGTGAAATGAAGGGTCAGTGAAAAACAGGAAGACCAGCAACAAGATGAACTGGTACAGTGGTAGTAACAATGGACTCAAGTGTAACAAACATTATGAGGCGCAGGACCTGGCAGTGGGTCGTTCTGTTGTGCGTAGCGTTGCTATGAGCCGGAACCAACTCAACAGCATGTAACAACAACAGTTAGTAATTTACCATAGTGGTTACAAATCGGGCTGCTAATCTCACATAAGCAGTTCGAAACTATCAGCTGTTCTGCGGGAGAAAGATGAGGCTTTCTGCTCCCGTAAAGATTTACAGCCTTGGAAACCCTATTCAGGGTCGCTATGAATCATAACCGGCTCCACGGCACATAACAACAACAACAACACCCCCCATAGCCCTTGGTAACCACCAAAGAATGTTTATTTTAGTGTGATCGCTTTTTCTTAACTTTTTATAATACTGGTGGGGAATGTGGTCAATATCTCATATAATACTCTACAGCTCATCTATCAGTTTGTTGTACTATGGGGGCTGGCGTGTTGCTGTGATTCTGGAGGCTGTGCCACCTGTATTTTAAATCTCAGCAGGGTCACTCATGGTGGACAGGTGTCAGCTGAGCTTCCAAACTGAGAAAGACTAGGAAGAAGGAGAGGCGGATTATTTCTGAATGTTTAGCCACTAAAAAACGTTATAAATAGTAGTGAAACATGAATAGCACTAGAATATTGTCAGAGATCGTGCCAGAAGATGAGCCCCTCCGAATGGAAGGCACTCAAAATATGACTGGGGAAGAGCTGCCTCTTCAAAGTTGAATCGACCGTGATAACACAAATGGAATAAAGCCCTCAGGACTTTCATTGGCTGATGGGGCGCAACTCAAAATAAAACAACTGCAAACATCCATTTGTAATTAGAAGATAGAATGTATGAAGTATGAATCTAGGAAAATTGGAAGTTGTCAAAAATGAAATGAAATACATAAACATGAAAATCCTAGGCATTACTGAGCTAATATGGACTGGTATTGGCCATTTTGAATCTGACAATCACATGGTTTACTGTGAGAGGAATGGCAAATTGAAGAGGAATGGAGTCACAATCTCCATCAGAAACCATATTTCAAGAGCTATCTTGAAACACAGTGCTGTCTGTGATAGGATAATAGCCACACGCCTACTAGGAAACCAGATAATACCATTATTACTCAAATTTACACACCAACCACTGAAGCCAGTGTAGCACTGTAGGATAAGCACTCGACCATAGGTCAGTTTGAACTGCAAAGTCGGAGGTTCAAACTCACCAGTCACTCCTTGGAAACCCTATACAGGGTTGCTATGAGTCAGAACTGACTCGATGGCACTTAACAATAACAGCAACAAACTTCTTCAGTCTGAAATTGGTCAAGATGCATTGATAATTATTAGCAATTGGAATGCAAAGATTGCAAACAAAGAGAAAGGATCAATCAGTATTTGGAAAATCTAGCCTTGGTGATAGAAAAGATGCTGGAGGTCACATGATAGAATTTTGGATCAAAGACCACAGCCTTCAGTATGGGTTGTACCTCAATGTAAAGAAAACAAAAACTCTCATCTCTGGCTTAATAAAGAGTATCAAGATAAAAGGAGGAAAGACTGAAGTTGTCAAAGACTTCTTTTTGCTTGGATCAACCATCAACACTCATGAAAGCAGCAGTCAAGAAATCAAATGACGTAGTATTAGGCAAATCAGCTGCACAAGACGTCTTTAAAATCATCAAAATAAACAGGACTAAGGTACACCTGACCTAAGCCATGGTATTTTCGATCATCTCATATGCATGTGAAAGTTGGACAGTCAATAAGGAACACCACAGAAGAATTGATACATTGAATTACGTTGGAGAAGAATATTAAAGGTACCATGGACTGTCAAAAGAACAAATAAACCTCCGTTGGAAGAAATACAGCCAGAATGTTCCTTAGAAGCCAGAATGGCCAGACTTTGTCTCTCATACTTCAGACATATTATCAAGAGAGACCAGTCCCTGGAAAAGGACATCATGCTAAGTGGAGGGTCAGCAAAAAATAGGAAGACTCCCGACAAGATGGATTGGCACAATGGCAGCAGCAATGGGCTCGAGCATAGCAATGAGTGTGAGATCGGCACAGAACCGGGCAGTGTGTTTTGTTCTGCTGTGCATAAGGTCACTATGAGTGAATAATACTCGATGGCACTTAAAACTAACAACAAGAAGTTAGGTAATAAGAAACCCTGGTTATAGCGTAGTGTATTACAAGCTGGACTGCTAAGCGCAAGGTCAGCAGTTCGAATCTACCAGTCACTCTGCAGGAGAAAGTTGAGGCTCCCGTAAAAATTTACAGCCTCAGAAACCCTATACTGGGTCACTGTGAGTCGGAACCAGCTCCACGGCAGACCATCAGCACCACCAAATAAGGTAAGAGAACTAGAAATACAACAGTGAGCAAAAAAGAAACATAAAGGCATATCACTGAGAGTTTATAGTATTTTGCCTACAACTTTCAGCACCAGTGACTGTGGACTTGATTTCAATTCTTGATGACCTCATGTGTGTCAGAGTAGAACTATATTCTCTAGGTTTTCATTGGTTGTTTTTGCAGAAGTAGACTGCCACATCTTTATTCTGAGACACTCTCTTGAGACTCGAACCTTCTACCTTGTGGGTTAACAGCTAGATGCGTTAACCATTTGCACTAACAATAAACTCTGCCTACAACGTTTGAGCTCCTAGATTTCTGAAAACAGCTCATCTGTAGGTGCTGGAAGTCTAAGTTGACACATGGTGTTCACAGCTTTATTATCTGTGGTTAGAATGGGTCCCTGATGCTCAGGGAGGAAGAGATCACCCCATTAACAATGGAGACAATATTGACCTGTGTCTGGTACATAGTTAAACACTTGGTTAACTTCAGTTTTTATTATCAGCAGCATCCCTGGGCCCACAGATTAAGAAGCTGACAGGTCTGGAGAATTCCAAAATACCTCTCTGGATTTCTTCTGAAATCATTTATGTTTTAGGCATACGATTCTGGGAGTTTCAGATCGGTGGCACAGGAAAGATTGGTCCTTCCTAAATTTAAGCATCACCTTGTTTAGGAAGTGGAGGTGAATAATAAGCAGGTAAGTTTCGGAACCCAGTTCTGTCAGTGAGGCTCTCTATTTCCCGACAACAGACACGCAGCCACCCTTTCCTTCTGCTGGGCTCCATCTCCTTGGAAACATCACAATAGACTTAACAAAAGCCTGCAAGATTCTTAGAAGATCTGCTGGTGTCTCTGTAACAGGAATGAACTCAAGGATTCTATTAAATAGGAGCGTCTTGGCTTGGCTACAACGTTAACCTGCTAGGCAGACAGAAACACATCAGAAACAACACGTGGGCAGGAGCAGCCTCAGAGGGAACTCTGCTTGAATGAGGAGGTTGGAGTCTGTTCCGCATTCAACAGGACCCTCCCAAGTCTGTCTCTTTTATTCAATTAAGGAAATGATAGGAACCTTCCATTTTCCCAATGATGTAAAGCAATGAGAAGATCAAGTCGTGTTTGGGGATTGTTTCTAAGTACATTTCTGAAAGAAACTTGTGCTGAATCTAATCATGTTTGTTTCAGGGAAACTGTCATCAAACAGGCTATTGGCAATTCGCATCACCTCCCCCAGATAAGCCCACCCTTTGTTAGACATAGCAACATCCAGCCCCGGGGTGAGTCATCCCAAAGTAGGAATGATGCTCCCGTTTTCAGAGCTAAAACAACACAATAATTATAATCATAATAAAGCTAACTGAGCACAGAGGAAAAAGTACAAATGATTCAAGTGGTTGTTCAGAGTGGAGGAGATGGAGTAACAAAGGGAGAAATGGAGACACGCAGCAATGCTGCAGATGATACCCAAGGGTACTTCAAAAAGTTCATGGAAAAAAAGCCCATGATCTTTTCATTCCTTTTCTCCGTGAACGTTTTCAAGGTGCCATGGCATCGTATGATAACTACTAGACTGCGAGGTTGGTTTGAACCGCAAAGTCGGCAGTTCAAACTCACCAGCTGCTCCTTGGAAATCCTATACAGGGTCACTATGAGTCGGAACCAACTGGATAGCACTTAACAACAATAAGCTTGCTCCACCTATGAGGAATGCACTGCACTTTAAAGACCATTTTCTTGATCATTGGGTAGTGTGCTGTGGCGCTGTGGGTTCATGCTCTGGACTGCAAGGTCAGTTCAAATCTCACCAGCTGTTCCTATGACCCTGTGAACAACAGAATAAAACATTGCCTGGTCCTGTATCGACTCCCAATTGGTGGAACCTATTGTTACTGCTACTTTATCAATCGATCTCACTGGAGTCTTCCGCGTTTTCACTGATCCTCCGCTTTACCAAGTAGGATATCCCTGGTATAGTCGGGAACGTGCCTGAATTTTCCTCCATGTGAAATATTCTCTATTACTCAAGATCCAAGTATCCAAGACTGCCACAACTCTCTCCCGTGGAGCAGCTGATGGGTTTGAACCACCGACCTTCAGTTACCAGCCCAGCACTGAACCACTATGCCATCAGGAGTCCTCTGAGACAAGAAAACAGGGTAAGATCCTATGAGTTATTGAGGAAGGAGTGGAATAAGATTCGGCCAGGACTGCGAACCACAAAATTGGTGGTTTCAGCTTATCAGCTGCTCTGAGGGAGAAAGATGATGTTTTCTGATCCCACCCAAGATTTATAGTCTCGGAAATCCTATACAGAGTCACTGTGAGTTAGAACTGACTTCACAACAACACAACAACAAAACTCAAGAGCATAGTTCCTAGGTTCTGACAGTCTGAGACCTGCTCATTGGTGAATGAACTTGGGTGAGTTACCTAATTTCTGGAAGCCCGGTTTCCTCTTACACTGCCTACTGGTGATGAGTCCATTCCAACTGATAGTGTCCCTTTAGAACAGAGTAGAAGTACCCCACAGGGTTCCCCAGGCTGCGGCCATCTTTACTGAAGCAGGCTACGTCACCTTTCTCCCATGGAGCAGCATGTTGGTAGGTTTGAACCGTCGACCTCTCAGTTAGCAACAGAGCACTTTAACCACTATGCCACAAGGGTTCCTTTTAATGCTAGGCACGCCCATAATTGCTGAAATAGTCAACTGATTGGTTAGGTCATTCATTTGTTTTCATTTTTGAGATCATTCTGGCTATTGGTGGTGGTGTTGGTTGTCATCGACTTGGTTCTGACTCACAGGGGTCCCATGCCTGCAGAGTAGAACCCCTTAGGACTTTTAAAGTTGTGACCTTTCATGTATTTGGTAGGATTCTCTTTTATTGAAATCTTTATGATGTTTTCCTCATCATTGTTGTTGTTAAGTGCCGTCGAGTCGGTTCCAACCCATAGCGACCCTGTATAGGGTTTCCGAGGAGCAGTTGGTGAGCTTGAACCGACAACCTTGCAGTTCAAACAGCTTTTCAGTCTGGTACATTAACCCACAGCACCACACCACGATTCCTCCTCATCATTAGACTAGGGTTATTGGTTCTGGGGAAGATGACCACAGAGATAAATTACTCTATTGATCACATTGTATCAAAAGTCCATAGCATCAACATGTTGGTGTTGACCATGGTCAGCCTCAGCTACTTGAGGTTCCTCAAGTAAAATTTGAGTCCTCCACAGTATAATTTCAGTGTTTCTCCCCCTTTTCATACTTTGGGAGGTAGCCGTATGTTCAGCCTTTAAGGAAGGTGAAATACTTCCATAAACTATTTGCGATCTTCCTTCATGGAACATTTGTCTTTTCTCTCCCATGTACTTATTCAGTCATAGATTTAGAGCCACATGGACTATTTATTTTGTTCGTGGGTTCTGATCTAATGCTCCTTTATTTTGTTGTTCACATCGTGCTAGCTTTGACCATTGGAAGCTCGTTCTGTTGGTTCCTGTATACCTTTGACACAACCTCATCCGTGGGAGGTAATAATCACTGATTTGCAAATGGATGCCAAACAAGCCCTGTAATAGGAAGGAGCATGTTGCTACATATTTCTAATGCAGGTATGCTTTGGTGTAGGTGAAGCAGTGTGAGCCGTGAACACAGCTGCTAAGCGAAAGGTGGAGTGTTCGAGTCTGCCCAGAGCTACCACAAAACAAAGGTTTGATGATCTGCTTCCAAAAATTCAACTATTAGACACCCTACGAGCACAATGCCATTCTGACACATGTGTGGGGTCGCCATGAGTTGGCAACTCGATGACAACTGATTGGCTGATTGATAGGTTTCTGATGTTGTTGAGTGTTGTTATTAAGAATCAGTTCCAACTCATAGCGATCCTGTGTATGGTTTCCAAGAAGCAGCTGGTGGGTTTGAACCGTTAACCTTACAGTTAGCAGTCCAGTGCTTATCCTATGGTACCACACCAGGAATTCTGGTTTCTGATGTTGGTGCTCCTATTCCCAGATAAGGAAGCTGAGGGCAGAAGTGTTCTGTAGAAGGAAGTCACAGAACTAGTCAATAGAACCTGTTGTTGTTGTTGTTGTTGTTAAGTACCATCGAGTCAGCTCCAACTCATAACAACCCTATGTAAGGTTTCCAAGGAGCAGCTGGTGGGTTTGAACTGCCAACCTTGTGGTTTGGAGTCCAGTGCTTATCCTACAGCGCCACACCAGGAGTCCTAAATAACTGATGTGAATCTAGGCCGACTGGCACCAGATACCCTACTCTTATCAACTTCAGTGTTAAAAGAATTTAAATATTATGTTATCTCATGATCTGTTGAAACGGAAATACTGGTTATATCTTTTCTGTGTCTTCCAGCTTCCTTTCCTCACCCCACAACCCAATACATACAGTCAGAAGGAAAAGCTGGTCAGAGAAAACCACCCACTCCCGCGTGTAGCAGGCTGACTGTGCTTCCTCCTCACAGGAAGCAGTGGAAAGAAGAAATAGGTATGAAGAGATGCCTACTAAAGCTGACATTTCTCAAATCTGATGGTATTTTGGGGCTCGAGTGGGTCTTCTTAAATTAGATTGCATGAATCCACACCACCAACTCAGGAGAAAACCCTCAACCCAACATACTCCTTTCCAAACCTTGGAGGTAAACTCCCTCCTCATCTCCCTCCAACCCTGCCAGATGCCAAAACACCACTGAAGGACTCAGCTGAACACCACTAATCTCTTTTACACTTGGTTGGTTAAAGCCTGGGAGCAGAAGGGAAAACAGAGACCCAGGTCCCTTCTGAAGCCCCACAGGCTCCAGAGGTCTGGGTCTAATGTCCCTGCTCCTTGTGCTCAGAAAGGTTTGATAGGCTACTTTCTGCTTCGTCATCAAAACCAGCCTGGAATCAGAAGGTAAAACATTCAGCACCCACAGTCTCACCTCTGCCAAACCATGTCCCATGCTTCCAATGCCTTCAGCTTGCTCTTACTGGCTAGAAAGCAGTAGCATCTTGCACAATAAAAGTCCATTTTAGCCATTTCTCTGTTCCCTCCAAGAAAGGGAAAGAGGGGGCAATCTCTGTATGGTGTAGCGTGTCTTTATTGGTTTCTGCTTTGGAAGATGCTGCTGCTGCCATCCCTTAGATTTCTTAAGGAAATAGAGCAGAGCCAAAGTAGGTTGTGGCACCCAGCTGGGGTTTAAGACCTTGCTCATAATGCCTACAGAACTTCACAACGTTACAAGGACAATACCTAGTGTTATATGCTCATTGCCATCTATAGAGCCTGAGAAAAGTAGGCCATAGGCAAAAATACTGATAGATGCAGCGGGGAGACGCACCCCATGTGTCCCTGGGAGCTTTTGCTTCCTACTTTAAGGATAAAATTGGATGGGAGCAGTAGCTTTCAGAAGGAAGACGTCAAAACTGCTTTGCAACTCCGGCAGAAGCTGACTTTGTTTTCTAAATTTAAAGACAGTGCCGCTTCTATAATTTGTCTCCAATGAAGTTTTTCATTTTTTTGAGCTAACTCATGCTGTGATTTGGGGCGTGGCTACTCACCCTCATTGAAGATGTTCAGTGTGCTGTTGTTCTTAGATGCCATCGAGGTAGTTCAGAGGCACAGAAAGCCTCCATACATCAGAATGAAACCCTGCCCAATCCTGCGCCATCTTCAAAATCGTTGCTATGTTTGAAGTCCTTGTTACAGCCACTGTACCACATGACCTCATTGAGGGTCTTCCTCTTTATCGCTGACCCTCCACTTGAACAAGCAAGATGTCCTTCTCTGGGGACTGATCCCTCCCAATCACATGTCCAAAGTACGTAATACCAAGTCCCGCCTTCCTTGCTTCTAAGGCGCATTCTGGCTATAGTCCTTACAAGACGAAGTTGTTTGCTCTTCCAGCAGTCCATCATCTTGCTTTCAATAGTCTTTGCTAACACCATGGGGGAACTGAACATCCTCATGCGTGAATTTACCTGAAAGATCTCCTCCCCAGATACTTTGACAATGGCAAGAAATGTATATAATACCCAAGGCCTTCCAAGACAATATACATTCCACATTCTCTACAATACATTAAGCTTCTAGACTCAACTTGATGACCACTATGCCTCTGAGAGATCAAACCTGAGTTCACGCAAGCCAGGATGTTTGCTGGGCCTCTGCTCCCCACCCCCACCCCCACCCCACCCCCGACGGTCTAGGCTCTTGTCTCCATCAGTTTGTGTCTAAATGACTGAAATTTGCACCAGGAATCTTAAGAACATTCTCTCCCTAGAGACAAAAGTGGTTTTTCTCATGACATAAGCATTTCTATACATTGCTTTTCAAACTATTGTAGTCCTGGCCCCTCAAATGATGACTCTCATGGTATGAGAGTTCATTTCTGCCCTGGTTCCTGGGGCATTGGCCCCGCTCTTGGGCATCCTCATACGATGTTTTCTCCTATAAATGTGCACTATACACACACACAAAACAAAACCCAGCCCATTCCTCTCTTGGGTCTGCATTGAAAAGTCAGCTTTTGTGATCCAAAGAAAAGGACCGGGGTTCACAGAGTGGCTGGGTACCACATGTGGTACTATGTCATCATCTTCTGCTTTCTTCCCCACATTCAAATTCCCCACCACACAAAGGGAGTTTTTTAGAAGAGTCCTGAGCATACAATTGTATTACCTTACCACTGATATACATATAATTCATGTCATTTCTCCTCCAGGAGAAATGTTCATTTCCTCAGTGCCTGGGAAAATGAGAGCTGAGGAGTTTTTATACTCTCTCTAACTCTCTTAAAATCTGCTACTCAGAGAAGAAATATAAAGAAGTGTCCAGCCTACTGACTGACTGTGAGGGTTGGAAATGTAAAAGTAAACGTTCTGTAGCAAAAGGAGGGGAGTTATTAACTTTGCAGTCCAGGAGTGGAGGTCCCTGGGACAATCAAGGGAAAAGAGAGGAGTGTGGGACCCTACCCAAAGGAACAGTGACACCAGAGATGGAGGGAGAGACGATGGCGTGGAGAGATGGAGCAGCTGGGGACTCTAGACCCAGAGAGAGAGAGGAGCTGTGTGCTGAAGACCAGGGGGCAGGCTTGCAGGGTATACCCTTTGGTTGGTTGATGATGCATGGAGGGGATTGTAACCACGGCAATGAAACGATATACGATAGGGTAAATGTAAAGCTAATGTTCTCCATGTAAACTATCACATAATTCACAATAAGACATTAAAAAAAAAAAAAAAAAAAAGGAGTGTCCAGCCTACAAAGCTCCACCAACCAGGGGGGTTTCCACCTTGTTGATTTCTAATGACGCTAGGTCTCCATTGAGACCAAACAGATCTCCAGAATTATCATCTTATGAAGGTCAAAACCAAGGTCAAATTTGGGCTGTCAGTGCATGACACGGTGGCTCTGTGGTTAAGCACTTGGCCGCTAACTGACGGTCAGTAGTTCCAACCCACTCAGAAGCTCTGCAAAAAGGCCTGGATGTCTACTCCCCAAAGATGACCACCTTGGAGACCACATGGGCCAGTTCTTCTCTGACCTGCAGAATGGCAAGGAGTCAGAAGCAAGTCAATGGCAATCAGTGTTGGTCCATCTGTGGTAGGATGTTTAGCAGCATCCCTGGCCTGTCTCCATTCATGATGAGGGTGGCACAGATAAACAAAATGCTTCTAGATCTTGCCGCCTTTCCACTGGGGTGGCACCAAAATCATCCCCAATGAGAACCCGTAGTTCTAACGAATCTAAGTCAATCTGGTGTGGCACTGTAGGATAAATACTGGACCTCAAACCACATGGTTTGTGGTTCAAACCCACCAGCTACTATTTGGAAACCCCATACAGGGTCAATATGAGTTGAAACTAAGTCAACAGCATTTAATACAAGTCAATCTGTGCCAAGCAGATGTCAGAAGGCAAGCCCTTGGCAATGAATTTGGATGTTTTTGTTTTTTAACACTTGGTTAAAGTATAGACCACAAGTCTTAGCAACTAATTGGATATAGGGGGTGGAAAAGAAAATTATATCAAAGATTGATTCACTTATTCATTCAACACACATTTATGAGCACATATTATTGTTGTTGTTGTTAAGTGCCATCAAGTCCTATGCACATCAGAACAAGACAGTGACTAGTCCTGTGCCATCCTCACAAACATTAATACTAGAGGCCATGCTGCTACCAATGTGCCAATCCATTTCTTTGGGGATCTTCACTTTTTCACAGACCCTCCACTTTACCAAGCATGATGTCCTTCTCCAGTGACTGGTCCCTCCTGATAACATGTCCTCTGAACACCTACTATGTATCAAGTACTGTGTTCAGTGGTTTGAAAAAGATGAATGTGGTCCATACATTCAAAGAGTGTGCATTCCAGTTGGGGTTGGGGATAGTGGAGATGGATAATAACCAGTTAAGCAAATGAATACAAGAAATAATTTCACACTGAGGAAAGAAAATAAAAACAGAGTAATGGAACAGAGCCAACACCTGTCTGTCAGTCTGTCCTGCTATGGTGACTTGCATGTTGTTGCAATGCTGGAGGTAAAGCCACCAGAATTTCAAATTCCAGCAAGGTCACCCGTGATGGACATGTTTCAGCAGAGCTGCCAGAGTAAGACAGACTAGGAAGAAATGCCTGGTGATTACTTCTGAAAACGAATCCATGAAACTCCTATTGATACAACAGAACACTATCGGATGTAGTGCTGGAAGATGAACCCCCTAGGTGGAAAGCAATGAAAATACACTGTGACTGAAACAATGGGCTCGTGCCAACGATCATGAAGAAAGTGGCAGAACACACAACATTTCATGCAACTAGGAAACCAACAGTAATAACTACAGGATACAGTAGTCTCGGCCTGGTTTCTTCCAGATGGATCTGCATACAAATACAGGGAAACCTGTTGCTCAATGTACAGCTTCCTCATGAGCACAAGTGTTCCAGAATACTCAATGTTGTCCATAGCTTGTCATGATCCACACCGTTGAAAACCTTTGAGTAGTCAATAAAGCACAGGCAAACATGTTTGTGGTACTCTCTGTTTCCAGCCAAGATCCTTCTGACATCAGCAGTGATATCCCTCGTTCCATGTCTTCATCTGAATCTGACTTGAACCTCTGGCAGCTCCCTATCAATGTACTGTTGCAGCCATTTTTAAATTACCTTTAGCAAAATTTTCTTTGCATATGATATCTAGGATAATGTCCATTGATTTCCACATTCTATAGGGTCACCTGTCTTTGGAATGGACAGAAAAATAATATAGATCTCTTCCAATCAGTTGGCCAGGTAGCTGTCTTCCAAATTTCTTGGCATAGATAAGTGAATGCCTCCAATGCTGCATCAGTTGTAGAAAAGATTTCAATCTGTATTTCATCAATTCCTGGATCCTTGTTCTTTGCAATGCCTTCAGTGCACATTGGACTTCTTCCTTGAGTACCATTGGCTCTTGAATATGTACTGACTCTTGAAATGGTTGAACATTTACCATTTCTTTTTGGTACAGTGACTGTGTGTTCCTTCCATTTCTGTATCATTCAATATTTTGGCCCAAGTAATCCTTCAGTATTACAAGTTGAGGCTTCAATTTTTTCCTCAGTTCTTTCAGCTTGAGAAATGTTCTTCCCTTTCGGCTTTCTACATCATCATAATACTTGACTTTGTCTTCTTGAGTTGCCCTTTGAAATTTTCTGTTCAGCTCTTTTACCTCCTCGTTTCTTCCATTTGCTTTAGCATATCAACAAAGGAGAGCAAGTTTCAGAGTCTCTTCGGATAATCCATTTTGGACTTTTCCTTCTTTCTTCCTTGTTGTCTTAATGACTTTTTGCTTTCTTTGTGTATGATGTTCCTGATGTCATCCCACAGCTCTTCTAGATTTCTGTCATTGTGCTTAATTCATCAAATCTGTTCTTGAGAGAATCTCTAAATTCAGAGAGTTATGTTAAAGGTCATACTTTGGCTCTCGTGAACTTGTTTTAATTTTCTTCACATTCAGCCTGAACTTACATATTAACAGTTGATCTATTCCACAAACTGCCCCTGGCTTGGTTGTGGCTAATGACATGGAGATTTCCACTATCTCTTTCCACAGATGTAGTCAATTTGATTTCAGCATATTCCCATCTGGTGACGTCCATGTATATAATCGTCTTTTGTTTGTTTTAAAAAGGTATTTGCAATGAATAAATCATTTCTCTTGCAAAACTCTATCATGGGATCTCTAGCATCACTCCTATCACCAAGGCCATATCCTTAATGCCTTATTATTTAGGGAAGTAATAAACATCAATTTCCTAGGCATTACTGAGCTAAGATAGACTGGTATTGGCCATTTTGAATCTGACCATCACATGGTTTATGATTCCAAACTAAAGAGGAATGACGTTGCATTCACCATCAAAAAGAACATTGAGAGATTCATCTTGAAGCATAATGCTGAAGCATAATCAAATTGCATAATGCCGTTTGTGATCGGATAATATCCATATGCTTATAAGGAAGACTAAATAGCACTATTACTCAAATTCATGCACCAACCATTGTAAACCCTGTGACTCACTGAGCAATTTGTATAGAAATTCTCTAAAAGAAACAGAATTTACTGTGTACTTTTACAATGAAAACGTAGCAATATGTATTTTAAAAAGAAATAAATAAAGGAAAGAGGATTTTCGGCAAGATGGCAGACTAGGCGCATGCACTACACAGACCCTCCACAACGAAGATATGAAAGACCAAACGAAACAGACACAGATGAAAATCCTAGAACCCTGAGCTTCAGAGAAAAAGCCAGAAAAGTGGACTGAGTGCATGCTGGGAGGAGACGCAGAGCAAGGATGGTGAGAGAGAGAGAGAGAGAGACAGACTAGTACATGGCCGGCCAGCCAGTCAGACATGCGTGATCATCTTGTGAGCAAATTTGGCAACAATCCTGTAATCAAATACAGATTTAAATTCTGACCTCCCTACTACCTTTATGACCTTTAGCAATTCCTTTGGCCTTTGTTTCCCCATCTGTAAAGTGGGAGTTGTTGTTGTTAGGTGACACTGAGTCCATTTTCAACTCATCTTGACCTCCTTGTAACAGAATGGAACTGCCCTCAGAGGGTTTTCTAGGTGGCAGTCTTTTCAGGAGCAGATCTGCAAAGCTTTCTCCCACACAGCCACTTACTGTTGCTATGTGCCATCAAGTCAGCACCAACTCATAGCAACCCCGTGCACAACAGAACGAAATGCTGCCCTGTCCTGGACCAACCTTACAAGCATTGCTACATTTGAGCCCATCGCTGCTACCAATCCATCTTGTTGGTGTCTTCCTCTTTTTCTCCAACCATCCACTTTACCAAACATGATACCCTCCTCCAGGGACTGGTCCCTCCTGATAACTGGTCCCTCCATGAGAGTATGAGAGATGAAGTCTGGCCATCCTGACTTCCAAGGAGTGCTCTGGCTATACTTTCTTCCAACACAAATGTTGGTTCTTTTGGCAGCCCATGGCACTTTTAATATTCTCCTCCAATACCATAACTCAATGCATCAATTTTTCTACTGCTTTCCATATTCACTGTCCAACTTTCACATGCATATGAGGTTATTGAAAATACCATGGGTTGGGTTAGATGCACCTTAGTCCTCAAACTGACATCTTTGCTCTTGAACACTTTAAAGAGGTCTTTGCAGCAGATTTGCTTAATGCAATATGGGTGAATTGAAACCAACAACATTCAGGTTAGAAGGTAAGGCTTAACCATTGCACCCCCCAGGGCTCCTTGGAAACGGTCCTTGGAAAGAATGAATGAGTTAATGCCTCATGGTCTAACTAATGGCACTAACTACTCCTCAATACGTAGTACTTCCATGATTATCTTTTAATATGACCTCTTCTCCCTGGGCAGCCCCAGTGTCTCTGCCACCAGCCGACAGTTACAACTCCTTGGGTAGATGTCAACACAGCAGCCAGCACTGACACATGTCAGAGATGAGTTGGAAAGACAGTAGGCACGAGGAGAGAGTTGTCCCAGAGGGGAAGTAGAGGAGGGATCTGCAGACGTGATCTCGTTCTTACACACCATCCCTGCCACTACCAGCTGCTGAGACAAGCCACCTGCTAGGAACCGTCAGGAGAGAAATGCCACATCACGGTTCCCAAATTTAAGCATAAAATACTACAGACTTGAAGGAAAAACATATGGTACAACAGGGGGGAAAAAAAAGGTTTTGAATGTCTCCAAGAAGCAAGACTAATCAGATGACGGAGCGGCAGCGGCAGCCACCAAACAATTTACAAAAGAGCAATCTCCCCTAAATGAAGAAACACTAATTCAAGGGCTCCCAGGGTCCCAGGAGCCCTGGAACATCCTCCCACAGAAAGACGATGGCTCTGTACCAAGCATCCCTGGGTTGAGGCTGCCAAGCACACTGCAGCAGCCCACAGTGGAGGCTAGGGGTATCGTTAGGGAAAAGCCATTGTCATTAGCCCATGTATGGCAGAATGAAATGCCACCGGGTCCTGAGCCAGCTCTGTAACAATTTGTTGTGGTTGCTAAGTGCTGTCGAGTCGATTCGGACCCACAGCGACCCAAGAAGTGGCTGGTGAGCTTGACCCGCTGACTTTGCAGTCCAGCGCATTAGCCCACAGCGCTACACCAGGCCTCCTCTGATGACTAATCTGCTCAGTTGCATTGCTGTGACCACCGTGTGCTCTCAGTGCCTTCCTGGGGGCTCACCTTTCAGCACTGTATCAGGTGTTGTCCCATTGTGACCCAAAGGGCTTTCACTAGTTAGTGGTTGGACAAAAATTGCCAGGTCTTTCTTCCTAGTCTATAGTCTGGAAGCTCCACTGAAACCTGTCCACCATGGATGACCCTGCTGGCTTTTGAACTTTCCGTGACTTAGCTCCCAGCATCACATGTAAGCCACCACAGTACAACAGGCATACAGGCGGTGGTAGATGCCATTCTTAGGTTACATTTTGACCCATAAGGTGCCACTGTTGGTAAGTGCCGCCGAGCGACTTCCAACTCTTATTGCCCTTATTTAGGGTTTCTGAGGAGCAGCTGGTGGATTTGAACCACTGATCTTTTGGTTTGCAGTCCAGCGCTTATTCTTAGAAAGGAACCCACCTAGAGTAATGTTTTCAAGCTCTCATATATGCTCAGTGAAAGAAGTCAGATACAGAAACCTCACAGACTCTGTGATTCCATTTCTTTGAAACATCCACAATAGGTGAATCCACAGGGGCAGAGAGATTGGGGGTGCCATGGGCTGGGAGAAGAGAAGAATGGAGACTGTTCATTGGGGTACGGGGTTTCTTTTGGGGTGATGAAAATGACCTGGAATTAGTTAATCAGGATGGTTACACAACATTGTACATGCTGCTGAATCACACTCTTGAAAATGGTTCATTTTAGGTCAAATATGAATTTTATCTCAATTTTTTAAAAAACAGAATAAAAAAAAAAAGAAAACAACTTTTTATGTTTCCTGTCATCCTTCTCTCTTAACCAGACTTCCAATCCCTCTCAAGGTCCCATCTTTCCCTAGCATGGGTTGTGGGCCACCCCCCACAGAAAAAAATGTGTTGTAAATCTTACCCCCTCTCTAGTGGAATGTGCATATATACTTGTATCAAAGATATTAGAAAAGAATCTACCTGGCGTAATGTTCTCAAGGTATCACAATCTTACACTTCAGACATGTTATCAGGAGGGACCAGTCCCTGGAGAAGGACATCATGTTTGACAAAATGGAGGGTCAGCAAAAAAGAGGGACACCCCTAACGAGATGGATTGGCACCGTGGTAGCAATGAGCTCAAGTGTAGCAACAATTCTGAGGATGGCACAGGAGTGGGCAGTGTTTCGTTCTTGTTGTATCGCTGTGAGTGGGGACCAACTCCATGGCACCACAGAACAACAACAATCCAGTGGATGTGATACCATTTGGGAATAAGGTGTTCTTTGTTATGTTAATAGGATGTACTTTGTTACGTGCAGGGTGTATATTACTTAACCTGGCCACTTATGAGAGTAGGCTCGAAACAAGCAAACACAAACAGTGAAAGATAGATACCCTGTGGAGATCACCAAGGACTGAGGAAGGATTTTCCCCCAGAGGGGACAGAGAAAGCCTTCTGTTAGACTTGGTGTCCTGAATTCGGACTTCCAGCCTCCTACACAGTGAGGAGATAAAAGTCTGTACATTAAAGCCACACCTTTGTGATCTTTCTGTTAAAGCGACACTAGCTAAAACATCTTGTTCCTAGTTGTCTTTATTTGCTTTCTCTTTTCATGACCTCTGTTGGATTTGTAACTTTCAGGAGTGCAAACTCACCCAAAAGACCAAGCCAGACAACTTAGCTGCCAGGACTTTCCCAAAGAAGAACCAATCTTCAGAGAGAAAAACAAGCCTCAGTACAAACCAGCAGAGGGTCCTGAAAACTGCAGCCAGAAAGACCATCTCCTCCCTCCACCCTCCTCTCTCCCTTTCGTCCCTCAGAAAACACTTCCTTACTGGCGGTTCAAGCTCACCAGCTGCTCCTCAGAAACCCTATACAGGGTCGCTATGGGTCAGAACCGCTCAACGGCACTTAACAACAACAACATCAGCCTGCTTACCACCTCATACCACTCGTCCAGCTGCAGCCCTTACTTGGACCTTAGATTGGGATATTTTCCTTCCTGCCTCTCACTCTTCTCCCTTTAAATCCCTGCTTGGGTCAGAAAAGTCTCTAACACACAAACACACATGTATTTTTTTTTTCTTTTCACTTTTTTTCTATTGTGGTACAATGAGGTATAGGTAACAAAACCCTTTCCATTTCTACAGTCTTCAAATACACAGTTCAGTGGCATTCATTGTGTTCCTCGAGCTGTTGTATCATTATCATTGTTGTTAAGTGCCGTCGAGTGGGTTCTGACCCATAGCGACCCTGTGTAGTTTCCGAGAAGCAGCTGGTGGGGTTGAACCGCCGATCTTGCAGTTCAAACTGATTTTGCAGTCCCGCGCATCATCCTGCAGTACCACACGAGAACTTCTGCCATTATCGTTAACTGTTCCCCAATTTTCCATCACCCTTAGCAGAAGCTCAGGGTCCCCTAAGCATCTAGTCTTCCTTTGCCGACGCCCTCCCACCTGCCCCTGTAACTGCTAATAGACTTTGGTAGATTGTACATTTGTCTGTTCTAGATAAGCCACATGCGTGGGAACAATATAGCATCTGTCCTCTCAGGGTTCATCCATGTGGTGGCATGAGCAGGATGTCATTGATCTTTGTGACTGAGTAATGTTCCATTATATTCATACATGACAGAAGCACTGTGGATCTGTGGGTGGTTCAAGCCCACCAGCCGCTCACTCCTCAGGAGAAAGATGAGGCTTTCTGCTCCCGTAAAGATTTATAGTCTTGGAAACCATATCCAGGGTCACTATGAATTGGAACCAACGTAACAGCACTGCACAACAACATAGATAGATAGATAGACTCAAAGGAGCTCTGGTAGCGTAGTGGTTATGAATTGGGCTGCGAACCTCAGGGTCAGCAGTTCGAAACTACCAGCTGTTCCGCAGGAGAAAGATGAGGCTCTCTGCTCCCGTAAAGATTTACAGCCTCGGAAACCCTGTACAGGGTCGCTATGAGTCGGAACCAACTCCATGGCACATAACAACAACAATATATAGACTCATGGTGTGGCACTATAGGATTAGCACTGGACTGAACCACAAGATCAGCATTTCAAACCTACCAGCTGCTCCTCAGAAACATTATACAGGGTCACTATGAGTCAAAGTCAACTCGGCACTTAACAACAAGTAACTGCAATATATACTGAGTCCTGATGTGGCGCTGTAGGATAAGCACTGGACCGCAAGGCTGGTGGTTCAAACTGGCCAGCCGCTCCTCAGAAACCCTACACCGGGTCACTCTGAGTCACAATTGACTCAATGGCACTTTAAAACAACAACAACAACATATGTATTTCTACGTCTCATATGCTATCTCTCCGTCTCTCATAGAAAATGTATCCCATCAGTCTCCTGCTCTGAAGCATCTAATGATGCCCAATGCTAATGAATTCAAGTTCAAAATAAAATAGGAAGTACCGTTGCAAGACACACCCAATCCATCCTCTGGTTCCAGCTCCACTCTTACTGAACTAAGCACTGTCTTCCACACTCTTTGCAGCTTTAATGTCCTTGTTTGTCCTCCTTCTGCCAGAAATACCTGCCCATTCTTCCCTCTTCCTAGCTGTCAAAATCCATCTTAACCTGTTGCCAGTCTGGGGACATCTTCACCGATTCCCACACTTGAGGCAGGCTGATGTGCTCATGGTAAGTGTTGAGAAAATCTCAGCCAAATTAGGTGGATACCTTGAAGGTGGATACCTGACTTTGCTAGGCTTAGTACCCCCACCCACTCCTTAACAAAATAACTGGCACTGGTGTATCAAATAAACTGGCACTGGTGTGTTAAAATAAACTGGTTTGAAATGCTCAAGGACACCCAGAGATTGTATAGCAGTGTATCCTGGACTTCCTGAACTTGGTTGTGTCCATAAAAATACGATCTGCGGCTGAGACTTTGGAAACTAATTAAGTCTGAGGACATTTCTGTGCTGAGATGCTGGCGCCCATGCACCTCGGCAACACTCCCACAGAATGGTACCATGAGCCCATGTTCTACTTTCTTAACTCATTAATATTTGACTTCTCGGGCATTCAGATATGTCTTAAATATTTTAATTACAGAATCTTATTACATGCTCAGGGATTTTAAAAGAAACAAACGCAGTTTTCATGAAAATTTTATGAATCTGACTCAATATGCGAATATATTTCAATCCAGTAAGTATTCATAGTAATTAAAATTTATGACAGGCTTGCTTGGTGCCAAGCATTATCTCATTTAATCCTGACACTATAATCTTAATGAGGTTCAGAGAAGTTAAATTTGCCCAAGGTCACACAGAATCTGAATCAACCAACAGGCTCTGGCAATTATTAAAGTTGACAGTCTGATTATTTTTGTATTAATACCTAATACTTATGAAGTATATTGGCATGTGTAAATCCATTAGACAGTATTCTACTGTGATCCATAGGGTTCTCATTGACTAATTTTTAGCAGTTGGTTGCCAGAAAGTTCTACTGAAACTAATCCTCCCTGAGTGACCCTGCTGGAATTTGAAAAATCAGTGGTATCGCTCCCTGCATAGTACCACAAATTGACAGAAGGGTGATAATGACCCTATTAACAATCCTGAAGATAATGCAAGATTAGACAGTATTTTGTTCTGTTGAAAATGGGGTCATCATAAGTCAGAGCCAATTCAGTGGCGGCTGACAACAACCACAACATGGAGTCCAGTATGCTTGTTCCCACAGGTCATTGTTGGCCTCCTCCCACAAAGCAGCTCTCAGCCAATGAGTGATGGGTCCAGCAGATAAATATCCCAGTTCTCTTGCCCTTTGGATGGAATAACTCGGAAGCTCCTGATCTGCACTGGGCCCATGAGGAAATCTGGAGGTCAACTTCCAAAGGTGATTCCCAGAGTTGCCTGATGGGATTAAGGCCCAGTGACCAAGCATGGTAAGAAACTGGGTAACACAACCCATTGGTGGCTGCCTTCCCTACATTGCGTCTTCACTCGCCAGTGATGTGTCTTTGAATTGCTTTCCAAACAGAATATGCGCACTCTAGTCCTTCCTGTTTGTCATACTGTGGTGGCTTTCATGGTTCTCTGATGCTGGAAGCTGTTCCACTGAGATTTCAAATACTATCAGAGCCGCCCAAGGTCTACAGGTTTGGGCAGAAGTTCCAGACAAAGACAGACTAAGAAGAAAGGGGATCGATCTACTTCCAAAAATTAGTCACAGAAAACCTAATGGATCACAGCAGAACACGCTTGGTACAGAACTGGAAGATGTGCTCCCTAGGCTGGAAGGCACCATACAATAGCTGCAGCAATGGAATCGAACACGCCAATAATCATAAATGAAGGGGGTGCTGGGCCAGGCAGTGCTTTGTCCTCTTGAATGGGGGTCATCACAGCTGAGGTCCTGGGAGAGGCCCTCTATCCGGAAGTTCTCAGTCATCACCTAGGTAAATGAAACAATGACTTCCGTTCCTGGACAGGTACCTTCCTCTCTGCACACTTCATCCCAGCTGGCTGACTGCGCAGCATGGACCCAAACAGGGCAGCAGCTGCACCCAGACACCAACCAACATCAGCTTGGGAACAACTGCTGGGCCATCTTATTTTCTTGGCTAATTTTTTTTTTTTTTTTTTTACAGCAAAGCAGCAGGACAGGAGAGCTTGAGAAGATCCCCTGGGTGACCAAGCAGCACGTTATTGCTGGGAGACCTGGAATAAGCCCCAATTCACACACCATTCTGTTAGCATGAGACCAGCCTGCATTTCTCTATAGTATTTTTGTACACATGCAGATACACCTCTGTGTGACTGAGAATACAAGACATGGCGCACCAAAGGTTAAGACATTCAAAGCTCAAAGCATGTGTGCCAAGTCTTACGCTTTGTCAATATAGCGTTCAGAAGCTCCACCTCACTCCATCCAATCTTTCCAACAACCCAACTACCTAGATACTGCCACTGTTATTGTGAGCTGCCAAGTCAGTGCCGACTCACAGTGAACCACCAGGACAGAGCAGAACTGCTCCATAGGGCTTCTTTATGGGAGCGGGTCATCATGTCCTTTCTCCCTAGAGCCACTGATGAGTACAAAGTGTAGTCTTTTTGATTACCACCCATTGTGGCAACAAGGTTTCTTGTAATAATACTGTTGTTGTTGTTGTTAAGTGCCATCGAGTCAGTTCCAACTGAAATCAACCCTCTATAGAGTTTCCAAGGAAATACTTGTTCCTTTGTTTATTGTTTATTTGGTTTCTAATACTCATACGGTACAGAGATGTGCCTGACCCAAGCCATGGTGTTTACAGTCACCTCACATGCACGCAATAAGCTGCGCAATGCATAAGGAAGACCTAAGAAAACGTGTTGTTGTTAAGTGCTATTGAGTCGTTCCAACTCAGAGCAATCCTGTATAGGATTTCCAAAGAGCAGCTAGTGGGTTTGAACCAGCAGCCTTGCGGTTAGCAGTACAGTGCTTATCCCATAGCACCACATCTGGATGCCTTTGAATTAAGGTGCTGGGAAAGAATACTACATATACCACAAATTGTCATGGTATGTATATTTAGTGTCGTGTTTTTAAAAGCTGCTATTAAATCAATAGTGCATCTTTCAACCATCAGTGTGCTGCAGTTAACATCTACAGAGTCAGATACATTCATCCAAGCATTTGTTTATCCTCCTTCATGTGTCAGAACTCAGAAAGCATTACCCTTCATGCCTACCTTAACTGAGGACTCCAGTTTCAAATGTTCATCCTACAAGCTTTTTTTATACTATGAGGTGGAACTTGACTTGGTTTCTTCTTGTTCAGTGCCATCGAGTCAATTCCAACTGATAACAACCCTGTATAGGGTTTCCAAGGAGCAGCTACTAAGCTTGAACTGCTGACCTTGTGGTTCAAACCAATTTGCTTATCCTACTACGCCATACCAGAACTTGGTTTAATGGCTTTTAAAATCTTCTTTGAGCACCATTGTTGCTTTTTGTGTTGTTAAGGTGGTTCCAACTCAAACAGACCTCATGCACAACAGAACAGAACTCTGTCCCATCCTGCGTCATCCTCATGGTCAATGCCATGTGTAAACCCACTGTGTCAACTCTTCTCATTTAGGGTCTTCCTCTTGTTCAATGACCCTCTTACTTGACTAAGCATGATGTCCTTCCCCAGGGAAACATACATCATGTTCAAAGTGAATGAGGCAAAGTCTCACCATCCTAGCTTCATAGAAGCATTCTGGCTGTCCTTCTTCCAAGACAGATTTATTTATTCGTCTGGCAAGTCCATGGTCTATTTCATCTTCTTTGCCAACACCATAATTCAAACGCATCAATAATTCTTTGGTATTCTTTATTCATTGTTTTCACATGCATACCAGGAGACTGAAAAAGCCATGCTTTGGGTCAAGCACATCTTAGTCCTCAAGTGGACATCTTTACTCTTGAACACTTTTAAGAGCTCTTTTGCAGCAGATTTCTCCAATGCAGTACGTTGTTGGATTCTTCTGACTGCTGCTTCCATGGGCATCGGTTGTGGATTCAAATAAAATGAAAACCTTCACTTTTCTCCATTTATCATGATGCTGCATAATGACCTAGTTGTGAGGATTTCTGCTTTCTTTATGTTGAGGTATAATCCATACTGAATGTAATGTCTGATCCTCATCGGTAAGTGCTTCAAGTCCTCTTTGCTTCCAGCACGCAAGGTGTGTCATCTGTATATCACAGATTGTTAGTATGTCTTCCTGCAATCCGGATGTCACATTCTTTTTCATATAATCTAGCTTCTCAGATTTTTTTACTCTAGTTGACTAAGTATATGGTGAACAGATCCAGCCATGGAGCACACCTTTTCTGATTTTAGACCATGCGATATCTTCTTGTTCTAGTTGAACAACGACCTATGTAAAAGTTCTGTATGAACACAGTTAAGTGTTCTGGAATTCCCAGTTTTCTCAATGTTATCCTATTTCTTACATTCCACACAGTCAAGTGTCTTTGCATAGTCAATAAAACACAGATAAACATCCTTCTGGCATTCTTTACTTTCAACCAAGATCCAGGTAACACTGACCATGATATCTCTCATTCCTTGTCCTTTTCTGAGTTTTCTGGTGACTGTATTAATGTACTGATGCAAGTGCTTTTTAATTAATTATCTTCAGCAAAACTTTATCTGTGTGTGATACTGTTCAATAATTTCTGCATTCTGTTGGATCACCTTTCTTGGAGTGGGAAACATATGCCTCTCTTGATTCACTTGACCAGGTAGCAGTCTTCCAGATGAACGCATGAATGAATGCACACTTCTAGAACTACACATGTTGAATCATTTCTATTGGGGATTCCATCCATTCCTGAGACTGTGCTTTTTGACAGTTCCTTCAACATAACTTGGATTTCTTCCTTCAGTACCATCAGTTCTTGATCATATGCTATTTCCTAAAATGAGTGACTGTTCAATTCTTTCTGGTAAAGTGACTGTGTATTTTTTTAAATCTTTTTGTGATGTATCTCCTACTGTTCAATACTTGGTCCAAGCTGCTGTTGCTGTGTGCCTTCAAGCCAGTTCCAACTTATAGTGACCCTGTATAGGATTTCTAAGGCTGTAAATATTTATGGGAGCAGAAAATCTCATCTTTCTCTCCAGGAGCAGCTGGTGGATTCGAACTGCTGGCCTTGCTGTTAGCATCCCAACACATAGCTCACTAAGCTATCAGGGCTCCTATTTAGCTCATAGAATCCTTCAAGATGGCACCTTGAAACTTGAAATTTGTCTTCAGGTCTTTCAGCTTGAGAAATGCTGAGTTTGTTCTTCCCTTTTGGTTTTCTAACTCCAAGTGTTAGTTCCATAAATAAGTCGAATCTCACAGCCTAGGATGTGATAGCTGGTACTGTTCAGATCTAATCCCACATACCCTTGACTGAGCCATGAATAAAAGAAATTGCAACCCAAACTCTAACCAAATGAGAAAATTAGCTCAAAAAAATATTTAAAGTTCAGGAGTCATTCAAGCTTCAGGCATGGCTGGATCCAGTAGCTCACACCGTTCATCCGAACCCCATCACTCTCCATCTCTCACCTCTGCTCCAGTCTCATAGTCTCCTTGTGGTGAACTTTTCTAAAATCTATCTTATTCTTAGAGTTTCAAGTTCAACAAGAAAGAGAGGATGTTCCTTTTGCTGGTTATTCATGTCAAGGATCCAAAATGGGTTTATATGGACCTGATTGGTTTGATTTGGGTCATGTGACAACACCACTTTGAGGTGTTGAACAATGGAAGGATCTGATTGGGCAGGTGCAAGTCACATGTCTAACTGCCTTAAAAGATATGACAGTCTGATTGGCTAGTCCTGGGTCATATGTGTGCTTCTGGTTGGGAAGGTGCTGGGGATGAGGGAGTAATGGAGTCAATTGCACCAGAAATACAGAACTAAAAGTGAAGGAGAGATGGTAACTGACATAAAAATTAGGATCCACTTTACCGGAGCAAAAACATTCATGTGTGGATTCTGGGCCGGAAATAAACAATGATCCCTAACCCTACTTGAAATCTACCATTTCTCCACATGTTCTTTGTTAAGAGTGGGAGGGTCAACCTAAATAAATACAAAATCGTCCGTAGAAACTCATTTTATATTTATAAAGATAAAATTGAAGATCTTCTTAGGACAATCCAAAAATTACAGTTATGATTCAAGCATTAGGAAATATATTTGTATTGGAGATGTAGATTACACTCCTAATGCAAAAACTAGGTGTACCTTAAAAAAAATAAACACTATTAAAAAGAGATTTCGATTTTACAGGACTGGACTAGACAGCAAACCTCAAACACCAGTGAGTTTTATTCCTGAATGCAGCCTGCAAAACCACACAAAAATAGCCACCACGTTTTGCCAACTGGACTCAGCTTGCTAGAATTGGCAGCCAGATGATTAAGAGACAGGGCCATGTGCTAATTCCCAAAAAGGCCACCCCTAAAAAGGAGGGGAAAATCTGAAATTAAGAAAGACCACCCACACTTCCATAATTTAAAATTCTGACCTTCTTTTGTGGCTAAAAGGTGCGTAGGTAATGAAGACATTTTGCTCTCAGCTACTAATCTGAAGATTTGTGTTTGTTTTTAAGTGCTGTCGAGTTTGTTTCAATCCATAGCAACCTTGTATAGGGTTTGTGAGGAGCGACTGGTGATCTTGGACTGCCAAACTTGTGATTCAAACCAACTTTGCAGTCTAGTGCATTAACCCACTGCACCGCACCAGGATTCCTAGTATTGATATGTTGTTGCTAAGTGCCGTCGAGTCAGTTCTGACCCATAGAGACCCTGTATAGGGTTTCCAAGGAGTGGCTAGTAAGCTTGAACCACCGACCTTGCAGTTCAAACGACTTTGCAGTCCAGCGCATTAGCCCACAGTGCCATCCTGAGATACCACTATCAAAAATCATGGCCTCCTCTCAACACAGCCAACTCTATTCTGTATTCCCTGCAGTATAAAGGGATAGGGTGAACCATCATTAATTTGCAGTTGCTTTCTAGGAATATGTTGTTATTGTTAAGTGCCTTCAAGTTAGGACCAACTCATAACAACCCTATGCACTACAGAATGAAACACTGCCCAGTCCTGCACCATCCCTACTATAGTTTTCTGTTTGAGTCCATTACTGAAACCACTGTGATCAATCCAGCTCTTTGACAGTCTTCCTCTTTTTAGCTAGCTCTCTACTTGACCAAGCATGATGTCATTCTCCAGGGCCTGGTCCCTTCTCTAACATGTCCCAAGTATGTGAGATGACATTTCACTGCCTTCACCTCTAAGGAGCATTCTGGCTGCACTTCTTCAAAACACATTTGTTCTTTCTGCTGGTAGTCCATGACATATTCAATATTGTTGGCCAACACTATAATCCAAAGATAATAATCCCTCAGTTTTCCTTCTTCCTTGTCTAGTTTTCACGTGTATACAGAGGGACTGAAAATACCATAGCTTGGGTCAAGCACACCTTAATCCTCAAGGTGACATATTCACTTTTTAATATTTTAAAGCAGTTGTTTACAGCAGATTTGCCCGATGCAGTATGTCCTTTGATTTCTTGACTGCTGTTTCAATAAGCATTGATTGTGGATCCAAGTCAAATGAAATCTTTGACAACTTCCATCTTTTCTCTGTTGATCATGTTGTTTTATGTTGGTTTAGTCATGACAATTTTTGTTCTCTTTATGTGTAATCTCTACTGAAGACTGTAGTCTGCGGTCTTCAGTAACTGCTTTCAGCCAAGTCAGGTGTATGCAAAGTCAGGTGACCCAATAGAATGTAGAAATTATCAAACAATATCATTAATATGACACGCAAGTCAAATTTTGCTAAAGCTGGAAGACTCATTAACAACCTGCGCCATGCAGATGATTTAACCTTGCTTGCGGAAAGTGAAGAGAGCTTAAAATATTTACCAATGAACATCAAGGACCACAGCCTTCAATATGTGTTGCATCTCAATGTCAAGAAAACAAAAATCCTCACCACAGGACCAATAAATAACATCAAGATAAATGGAGAAAAGAAGCTGTCAAAGACTTCATTTTGCTTGGACCCACCATCAACACTCATGGGAACAGTAATCAAGAAATCAAAGGACTGCATTAAGCAAAGCTGTTGCACAAGACCTCTTTAAAGTGTTCAAGAGCTAAGATGCCAGTTTGAGGACTAAGATACACCTGACCTAAGCCATGGCATTTTCAATAACCTCATATGCATATGAAAGTTGAACAGTGAATAAAGAAGACTGTAGAAGAATTGATCCATTTTGGTTATAGTGTCGTAAAACAATATTAAAAGTACCATGGACTGCCAGAAAAACAAAGAAATCTGTGTTAGAAGAAGTACAGCTAGAATTCTTCTTATAAGCCAGAATGGCCAGACTTCATCTCTCATATTTCAGACATATTGTCAGGAGGGACCAGTCCTTAGAGAATGACATCATGTTTGGTAAAGTGGAGGGTCTGTGAAAAAGAGGAAGACCCCCAGTGAGATGGATTGGCACAGTGGCAGCAGCAACCGCCTCAAACATAGCAATGATCGTGAGGTCAACGCAGTGTTTCATTCTGTTGTGCATAAGGTTACTACAAAAGTAAGTACAATCTTGATGGCACCTAACAACAACAACTGCCAAAGTAATGCTGCACATGCAGTAGGCAGGTATTTGAACTCATGAGTGTACCTGGCTGGGCAGTTCTTCTGGTATCCGCTAGATGTCAGCTGACCTGTGCTGGGATGACTGTGGGACTAGACTGTCGCCTTTGTGTCCCATCCTGCTCTGAGACCAGTGGGATCTCCTGGGACTGTCCTTCTCGTAGCAGTAGGAGAAGACAAGAGCAGAAAGATCCACTCATGAAGTGCTTTCTGTCATTACTATTGATGTCATGTTTACTAACATCCCAATGGCCCCATCAAGTCATGTGACTGAGTCCAGGTTCACAATGGGAGTTACCCAAAGTCACATGACAGAGAGGTTGGATCTTGGAGAAGTGAAAAATGGGGCCATTTTTGCAAGCAGAAGACACCCATGAAGACGGTGACAGAGGTAGTCTTGGATCTAATTAACTATTTAGAAAAGGGATCAAACTAGAAACTTCCTGTGGAGTGGCATCCAAGATACCCAGTGCTCCAAATACCCAAGAAAAGAAGGAAGAAGAGAAGACTAGTGTCCAATAAGGAAAATAACATTTGGTGTCATCCTACACGTGAGGGCCTCCCAGTAGGGGTCACCTGACTAAACAACCAACTGTTCATTGAAAACTTTTTTTTTTTTTTTAATTGCCCTCTGGTCAGTTCTGACTCCAGGACACTGCATGTCCATAGGATTTCTTGGCTGTAATCTCTGAATGGAAGCAGACTGCTAGATATCTTTCTCCCATGATGCCGCTGGGTAGGTTCAACCCACCAACCTTTCACTTAGTGATGGTGATATTGTTATTAAGTGCTGTTGAGTCAGTTCCAACTCATAGCGACCCTGTATAGGGTTTCCAAGGAGCAGGTGATGAATTTGAACCTCCAACCTTCTGGTTCAAACCGACCTTGCGGTCCAGTGCTTTATCCCACAGCACCACACCGGGACTCCAGTGGTGGTGGTGGTGGTGGTTGTCAAGTCAGTTCGCACTCATTGTGACCCTGTATAGAGTTTCCAAGGCTGCAAATCTTTCCAGGAGCAGAAAGCCTCATCTTTCTCCCGCACAGCGGCTGTTAAACTTGAACTTCTGATCCTGTAGTTAGCAGTCCAACTCGTAACCACCACACTACCACCATGTTACCAGGGTTCCTTTATCGGTTAGTAGTCGAACACAAACCATTTGCATCACCCAGGAGTAACTAGTAACAAAGGTTTGCTCAAGACCAGCATTTTGCTAAAAAAGAAAAAAAAAACACATTCTTCAAGGTGACTCCACACAGGATTTCCAGATTTTGGGGAGGGTGAAGGAACATTCCATGGAGCTATTCCCTCTCACAAGTGGTTAAAAAAACTCCAGAGCCAAGCCTAAAATTAGGGAATTAAAACTAAATAAAGGAATTCAAGCAGAATCGTCTCCATCAAAAGCAGCAAACATATGGAACATGCTGTCAAGAGAAGACCATCAAACCGAAAGTGTAAATGAATCTGGGAGATTATCTAGAGAACTTGGAAGAGGAGGGAAGGGCCTTTTGAAAGCCCAGACCTTGGGTCTATATGCCACCCACAAGAAGGCTGTCTAACCCTTTGAGATGCCGCCCATCTGAGAACACTTGGTATTGCCCCTGGAAAACTTTCTCTACAAAGTAAAAGAAAACCCCCAGGATATTAGTCAGCTGAAAGCTCTTTTTGAAAGTGTCTGTAACAGCCTGTTGTGTGTTTTAATGAGTTAAAATGTAAGCCTCCATTGGCTGGGATTTTAAAGAGAGTCTGTTCCCTCTGGCTCATTCTGAGTTCCTGTTTGATTCTGCATATTCATAAAACGCGCGACAGGCCCCATCACAGTTCAAAACTCGGCTTTCAGCCCTGATGACTTCAATAAACCTATTTCTCTCCACTTGGCCCGTAAGACTCTCCTACTGAGTATTTTGAGCTGAATGTTGGCAGACCAAAGTAAGGGTTTCAAAGGCTGGTAACAGCTTTTGTTGGAGAGACCTGAGGAAGAGAAGGTACAAGATGTCTTCTGCCCACTTCAGATTAGCAAAGAAATTATGAACCTTGTCCCCCACCCCAGCCCCCATTTGCAAAATCATTTATAAGTTACTTTCCTTCTACTTCTTCCCTTTGGGGAGTTCTATTAAAGAACCAAAAACAAAAATAAAGCCTGTTGCTGTCAACTCCATCATCAGTCCTAGTACTCCCATGTGTTACAGAATACAGCTGCTCCATAGGATTTTCCTGGCTGTAATCTTGATGGCTCTGGTAGCATAGAGGTTACGAATCGGGCTGCGAACCTTAAGGTCAGCAGTTCGAAACTACCAGCTGCTCCGCAGGAGAAAGATGAGGCTTTCTACTCCCGTAAAGATTTATACCCTCGGAAACCCTGTACAGGGTCGCTATGGGTCGGAACCGATTCAACGGCACTTAACAACAACAACAACAACAATAACCTTGATGGAAGCAGATTGCCAGGCATTTCTTCTGCTGTACCACACCTTTGTTGTTAGGTGTCATTGAATCAGCTCTGACTCATAGTGACCCTATGCACAACAGAATGAAACACTCCCCAGTCCTATGCAATTGCTGTTCCACTTGAGCCCACTGCTGTTACCACTGTTGTTGTTGTTGTAGTTATGTGTTGTGTAGTGGGTTCCAACTCATAGCGACCCTGTACAGGGCTTCCGAGGGGCTGTAAATCTTTACAGGAGCAAAAAGTCTCATCTTTCTCCCATGGAACAGCTGGTAGTTTCGAACTGCTGACCTTGCAGTTCACAGCCTGATTCATAACCACTACACTACCAGAGCTCCTGCTGCTACCATTGGGTGGGATCAAATCGATGGTCTTTAGGTTAATTGTCAAGCAACCCTTTACACCACCTGGGGACCTAAAATAGTTGTAATATCTAAGAGGAGAAAAGGAAGAAAAAATGCCCACCCTGATACTATCCACTTCCCTCCATCTGTCTCATCATGACCATAGTTCAAGGTCACCTTAACCTCTGATTTCAGGCATCACCCTCCTGCCTCCACTGTGTCCCAGGTACTCCCACCATGTGACCAGAGTAACACCTCTAAATCGCACATGTGACCTGTATTCCTTCATTGATTCAGTAAGCCATGTGCCGGGCACCCGCCATGTGCTAGGTGCTGGGCAGATATCCATGAGCACAGCAGGCCCAGACCCTGACCTCACAGAGCTTACAATCTAATGTAGATGGAGTTGATCACATAACCACACCACCAGATGTGAAATTAAATAAATGAGAACTGATACAGGCTCTGGGTGTTGTGAAGTCGAGGGATGTAGAGCTCTGGATGCATGTAACAGGAGAGACCAGGGGAGGCTTTCTGGAGGGGGTGTGGTGTGATGATGAATGAGAGCAATTGCAAATATCTGCAGGTGTTAATGCGATGCAAAATAGGGTTTGGGACAGGAGATAAGAGGCGAGTCTTGTAGCAAAGAGGACAAGTTTGGACAAGAACCCTGTCTGTGGTAGAAGAAAGTACGGCAAACTTGGAGGATCCACCCTGTGTATCTCCTGCTCCATGTTGTTCTGACCTAAAAAGCACAGTGCCTACCTTGACTTCAAAGTCCTAGTGTAGTGCTGTGGGCTACTGCGCTGAACTAGAAAGTCACTTTGAACCACAAGGTCGGTGGTTCAAGCTCACCAACTGCTCCTTGGAAACCCTATACAGGGTTGCTAAGGGTCAGAACTCACTCGCTGGCACTTAACAACAACAACCTTGACTTCCACCTGCACGGTCTAGTCCCTGACTACCCCATTTCCTTACAATCCTATCTACTCCTTACCCAACACCTATCTATGGAAACTTCACAGACAGATCAAGGAATTCATTCGTGGAGCGTCTGGCTAGGCACTGTGATTTGTTTACTGTAGTTGTTAGGCACAATTGAGTTGGCTCTAACTTATGCCAACCTTTGTATAACAGACAGAAACACTTCCCGGCCCTGCTAATCTGCAGTTGTCATTATCTTTGAGCCCATTGAGGTATCCACAGTGTCAGTCCATCTTGAGTGTCCTACTCTATTTTGCTGACCCTCTACTTCACAAAGCATGTTTTCCTTCTCCAATGATTGAACGCTCCTGATACTGTGTTCAAAATCAGTGAGCTGAAGTCTTGCCATCTTCTAAGAAGCATTCTAACTGTCCTTTCTCCAAGACTGATTTATTTATTCTTCTGGCATTGTAATAGATACGTTTTATTTGTTCCCACCGCTACCATCGTAAGAAAAATCCTACAAGAGGGCTTTAAAAAGTTCATGGGAAAATGGAATTAAAGAATAATGGAATTTTTCCATGAACTTTTTTGAAGCCCTCTCATATGAAGCAGATGGCTGGTGTCACCCCATTTCACAGGAGAGTAAACTGAGGCTTAGTGTAAAGATCACACGGAGTCAAAGTGGCAGTCTGGTACCAGAACCTTTCCTAGTGTGTTATAGACTGTTTTCTTCAACATGGCAGAATCAGCAAGAGAAAATAGATGAGGTCTTGGAGAGGACATCAAGAAAGTCATGTGTGTTTTTTCTTTCATGCAAAGTTCACTTGATTAGTAGTGGCTGCCTAGAACACAGTGTTGAAAAATGTGATTAATTAGCAGTGTCTGCCATGGATGCGGTACAGAACATGGGCAGCATTAGTAATCAGTATTTTTCATCCCTAGTCCAGCTGAATGTATACTCTAGATTCCTCCTTCCAGCCTTATTTGAGAGGAGCTCCTTCTCCATAACACTTTCTTGGGCCTTCTGGCTGCTTCAGGGAGTCTGAATTGACAGTTATGTTCTAGAAACCCCCAACTCAATTGCAGATAAACATCAGAGACACAGCCTAAACCCAGAATGTTCAACAGGTGTGCCATGTTTCTGTCCACTAGGTTTCCTCTCCCAGGATTCCTGTAGTCCTAACCTCCAAGAGAACAAAGCCCATCTCTCCCAGCATGTGTGAAAACCATTAGCCGACTGGCTTCCTCCTCATTTCCACCAAGGAAAAGTGGACACAGAAGAGCAGGAACTGGCTGATCTTAGACCCCACGGCAGTCTCCCATTTTCAGAGACTCTCAATGATTTCCCAATGTCCTGCAGGGCCATTTCCTCTGTCAGCCCATTACAGTAATACCTATGGGGCTAGCAGTGTCTGGGTCCATGCGCAAATCTGCTGCTAGAGTTTCAGCAATTTTGACCACACCATCTGTGTCCAAGTGCAGAGAGAAGTGGCTGCTATTTCCCCTACTCAGAGTTTCTTAAACTTTCTTCATGGAACATAAATATGCATACTCTTCCCCTTCCCTTTCCCCTGCCCCTACCCTGCCTCGCCGCTCAGATTACAAAAGAACACTTTTGATGGCTGGAAATATATTCGCCTATGTCTGACTCTTTTTTTCTCTTTTTTAAAGACTGCCTTTAAATTCATTGCTGTGGGTCTAATTATCTTTTATAGGGAGACTACTTCACCTCATTTCTCTGTATTTTTTTACTTTCCCAATCATCTTTCCCTCTGTAATAATCTAACGGCATTACAGAAGAGATGAGAATTGGTGCTTCGCAGCGCCCCGGGGGTACTTTCTGTAATGGACACAGATCAGGGAATGACTGAGTCCTTACCAACTTCTTCCAAAGCATCAACTACAAGTGAAGTCAGAGCAGTTTGATTCATTCTCATTCTCTTCCTTCGCACCTTCATGTGGAGCATAACTCTCCATTAATTAAAAAGCCGAAGTAGCATTTTTCTGCTTTGTTTTGAAAAGCTGTTAGTGGAGACGGTTAGAGAACAGACTGGAACCACAATGCCTGGGCTTGACTCCTAGATGCACTGCTTTTCCATTACACCACTCTGGGCAGAGTCTACAACCTCTTTGACCTCAGAGTCCCGGTGTGGCACTGTAGGATCTGCATGGGACTGCTAACCACAAAGTTGGCAGTTCAAACCCACCAGCTGCTCACTAGAAACCATATACAGGGTCGCTGTGAATCAGAACTGACTCAATGGCCCTTTACAACAACAGCAGCAATATGAAATCAATAGTAGAAGGAGCTGTGGTAGCATAGCGGTTAGGAATCAGGCTGCGAACCGCAAGGTCAGGTGTTCGAAACTACCAGCTGTTCCATAGGAGAGAGATGAGGTTTTCTGCTCCCGTAAAGATTTACAGCCTCAGAAACCCTGTACAGGGTCGCTATGAGTTGGAACTGACTCCACGTCACATAACCACCAACCACCACCACTTTCCTCCTGTGAAACAAGATACTATTTGTGCATAGGAGAGTGCTGGGTGCAAACAGTTAATGTGCTGGGCTGCTAACTGTAAGGTTCAAGTCCATCTAGAGGCAACTCAGAAGAAAGAGCTGGTAGTCTACTTATAAAAAGTCAGTCTTTGAAGAAAATGTTTAGAGATGTTAGATGGGAGTAGCTAATCACTTTTAAAATTCTATTTCCTTTGCACTGCATGAGAAAAGATCTCTCAGGTGCCTCTCCTGCTTAATTATAGTGGCTGTAAGGTCAGCAGTTCAAGCTCACCAGCCTCTCCTAGGAAAGCCTACACAGGATCGCTGTGAGTCAGAACTGACTCGACGGCACTTAACAACAACAACAGAAGGAACTTACTATTACTGTTTTGCTTTGGTTTGGTTTGGGGTTGAGGATTTTTTTTTTCTTTAATGAGGTGGATTCTGGCCGCTTACTTGGATATTTTTAAGAACTGGAAAATTTTTTGGCATGTTATCAATTCAGAAGATAGTATAAAGTCTTACAAAAAGTTACCATCAAATATTGTAAGTCCCCTCCCCCGTTGGAGCAAGCGATGTCTCATTCATGGGAGGGTATAGAGAGGTGTTTAGCTCTTTATTAACGTTGCAGCCAGCTGCGGTCTTACTGACGTACAGGTACCCTTACCACATCCTGGGGGTTGCAAACAGTTAACTGTCTCCATTGCTAATGGAAAGATTAGAGGTTCGAATCCACCCAGAGGAACCTTAGAAGAAAGACCTGAAATAAGCCATTGAAAACTATCCCTCAACCCATCTCTTTACAAAATTGTTTCCATAACCCTGCGCAGAGAAAGGACTCAAGATAAATCTCAAATGGAAATGTTGATGATACTATGGGATAAGCATTCAACCATAAGATCTGTATGAACTGCAAGGTCAGTGGTTTAAAATCGCCAGCCATTCCTCAGAAACCCCATGCAGGGTCTCTCTGAGTCAGAACTGACTCGATGGCACTTAACAACAACAACAATCAATATGACTTAAAATTGGTGGTGGTGGTTATGTGCTATGGAGTCAGTTCCAACTCATAGCGACCCTATACAGGGTTTCCGAGGCTGTAAATCTTTACGGGATCAGAAAGCCTCATCTTTCTCCTGCAAAACAGCTGATAGTTTCGAACTGCTCACCCTGAGGCTAGCAGTCGGATTCATAACCAATTGAGTGACAAAAAATAATGAAAATTCATCAGTATGAAACAATCCATTATCGCTTACCTGTAGATTGATTGTCCCTGGCAGCTACAAGTAAAGTTTAGTATAAATAATACTCTTATCTCCTGAAGGTATTTGTGAGAGGGACTGAGGAACATGAAGGATTAGGAACCAAGAAACAAAAGAGGATCCTAGTGTGATTTAGTCAGTCAAGTGTGTTCTTTAGGACAGTATTGCTTAGAGCTCTGCGCTTTAGGAAGATAATCCTGATGGTCAATTAAAGATCGTATAGAATTTAGAAACAGAGGAGGGAGATCAGCTAAGGTCAGTTACCCTGTATGAAATGGTGAACAGCTGAAGTAATAAACCAGTCAAGGGGCTAGCCTGCAAGCTATTGCTAAGGCAGAATCATTGGGACTTGGCAACAGGAATAGAGTTAAGAGGAGACAGTTGAACAAGACTGCAATTTCAATGGCTTAGAATGCTGGTAATTGGGCTGGAAGAGCAGACAGAATTCTTTGGTTATTAAAGTTGCAGCCAGCTGCGATCTTACTGGCATATGGCTACCCTCATCACACCCTGGGGGTTGCATTTAACAGTCTCCATGTCTAATGGAAAGATTAGAAGTTTGAGTCCACCCAGAGGACCAGTGGAAGAAAGATCTGGTGTTCTATTTCTGAAATCAGCCAGTGAAAGGGCAGTTCTACTCTGATGCACACAGGGTTGCCATGAGGCAGAATCAACTCAATCGCAAATAGAAACTGGTCCTGAGATTTTCTGGATCCACTCCCCATCCCAAGGACCTCTGCTAGCGTAGTGGTTATGAATTGAGCTGCTAACCTGAAGGTCGGCAGTTCAAAACTACCAGCCATTCCACAGGAGAAAGATGAAGCTTTCTGCTCCCATAAAGATTTACAGCCTCGGAAACTCTGTGCAGAGTCACTATGAATCGGAACCGACTCCACAGTACTTAACAAGAGCAGGAAGAAGAACTCCCCATCCCAGAAAGAGTTATGGCTATACAATGGTTAAACGCTCAGCTTCTAACCTAACGGGTGGCAGTTCAAACCCACCAGCCATTGCCCAGAAGAAAAGACCGGGCGATCAGCCCCTGTAAAGATTGTTGTTACTGAGTACCGTTAAGTGGGTTCCAACTTGTAGTGGCCCCTCCGTATAGGGTTTCCAAGGAGCAGCTGGGGAGTTTGAACCACCAACCTTGTGGTTCATAGTCCAGTGCTGATCCTACAGTGCCACACCAAAAGTCCCCTGTAAAGATTACAAGCCAAGAAAACCCTATGGGACAGTTTTATCCTCCTATATGGAGTCAATAGGAGTCCTGGTGTGGCACTGTGGTTTAATGCGTCAGACTGCAAAGCCATTTGAATTGCAGGGTCAGTAGTTCAAGCTCAGCATTTGCTCCTTGGAAACCCTATACAGGGTCGCTATGGGTTGGAACCGAATCAACGGCACACAACAACATGGAGTCAATATGATTCTAAACAACTCAAAAGCCAACAGCAACAATTGCCTCCCAGGATATTCCTCAGTGGCCACGCCCTCCGGAGGCTCTTGTCAGTGTTGTCCTTTTACTAAAGTCTCTTCCCCACGACCTTCCTCACGTGCCCTTCTCTCTCTTCCCGCCCCACCTTCTTTTCCCATGGACTGTTATTTCGATTCCATCACACTGTAGTACACACTAGGAGAAATCTTGTCCTCCCTTTTCCCATCTTCATCCATCCAGTCTTTGCTGAGGGCAGGGATAGGCCTCCTCTGTGAACCAAAATGTCCCTACCTAGGCATTTTTTGTAAACAATAGAACCATGGAGCCTCTACGATTAATTATACTGCTCCTCTCCAAAGCACACAGGTCTACAGCCAGCACTTGTCGAAATCAGCAGTAATGTTCCTTCCTGCTCTGTGGTACCAATGCCAATGCATTCTGGTGAAATCTTTTCCTTTATTTATGTTCTTTTCAACCACGGGTACCCACAGGACTCCCCTAGAATGACATTACTGGGAAATGGAAGGATGCAAAGACAGAGAGGATTTCTAGAGTGACTTTTTTCTCTTTTCCCATGAGGAAAGCAGGTCGCAGACAGGGGAAAGAACTTTCCCAGGTGGCTCAGCGACAGGGTTAAGACTAACCTGTGATGAGTAGCTCAGCGGTTCCCACACACGAGTGCCTATCAGAACTTCCTGAGGCAGGTTCATCACCAGAGATTCTGATTTAAGTGATATCTGTAGCTTTATATGACAAGCACTGTACTGCAAACCACAGGGTCGACGGTTCGAGCCCACCAGCAGCTCCAAAGGAGAACGATGAGGCTTTCTGTTCCCACAAAGATTTAAGGCCTCAAAAACCCTATACAGGTTCACTATGAGTCAGAAGCAACTCGATGGCACGTAACAACAACATCAAATTGACTAGGGATTCCTTAGGTAGTACGGTTAACACACTTGGCTGTGAACCAAAAGGTTGGGAGTCTGAGTCCACCCACAAACAAGCACCTCAGAAGAAAGGCCTGGGGATCTACTTCCCCAAAATCAGCCATTATAAACCCCGTGGGGCTGCCATGAGTCAGAATCAGACTGATGACAGATGACTGACTGGTGATGGTGGTTAGGATGCTACCACTGCAAATAATATAAAGTTCAACACTCACCTAACAGGAAGGCCAGGGAGGTCAAGTGTCAGGTTGGCTCAGGTGTTCAGCAATATCATGTAAAACCCAAGTTCTTTCCGTCTCTTCTCTGGGCCCCCTTCAAGGCCCACTCCACTCTCAGGAGCCACAGCATTTCCAGATGAAACACTCAACCCTTAAAAGGGCTAGCTCAACCCTTAAAAGGGCTAGCTCAACCCTTAAAAAAAAAAAAAGTGTCTTAGTTCTCAAACGCTGCTATAACAGAAATATCACAAATGGGAAGCTTCAACAAAGAGAATGTTCTTTTCTTAAAGTTAAGAGGGCGTGTTGTTGTTGTTGTTGTTGTTAGGTGCCATCAAGTCAGTTCTGACTCATAGCTACTTCATATACAACAAAACAAAAACTGCCCATCCTGTGCCAACCTCACAATCATTGCTACGTGTGAACCCGTCGCTGCTGGAAGACCAAATCCAGGGCCCTGGCTCTAGGGGAAGGCTCTCTCTCTCTCTCTCTCTCTCTCTCTCTCTCTCTCTCTTTCTCTCTCTCTCTCTCTCTTTCTCTCTCTCTCTCTCTTTCTCTCTCTCTCTTTCGCTTGGCTATTTAATCTCATTGGTATCTCAAAAGAGATTGACTTTAGAGACATTTTACACTAATCCTAGAGCCCTGGTGTGGCACTGTGGATTAATGCGCTAGATTGCAAGGTCAGTTTGAACTGAAAGATCCATGGTTAAAGCTTACCAGCTGCTCCTCAGAAACCCTATACAGGGTCACTATGAGTAAGAACTGACTCAAGGGCACTTAACAACAACAACAACAACACTAATCCTGCCCCATTCACATAACAAAGACAACCCCTTCCTAAAAGAGATGAAAACCACAGGCAAAGAAGTTAGAATTTACAACACATATTTGGTGGGGCGGACACAATTCAATTGAGAACTAGAAAGAATTGTTTTCTTCTTCTTCTTCTTCTGAACTTTTCAAAAGGCTTTCCTTCATTTATCATAGGAACAAGTTGGGTCAAATGAGCAGGCTGAAAGCAGCCAGTGGCAAGAAGATGGCTTTTTCACCAAAGACCTACCATTAGTTCTCCTAAATTTCATGGTGATAGAAGTGGTATGCACGTAGGCTCCAAATCCTCATTCTTTTTAGCAAATAGGAAAGGCTAGGATGGAAAAGGAGCTCTGGTAACATAGTGGTTACGAATCCAGGCTGCGAACCGCAAGGTCAGCAGTTTGAAACTACCAGCTGTTCTGTGTGAGAAAGATGAGTCTTTCTGCTCCCATAAAGATTTACAGCCTCGGAAACCCTGTACAGGGTTGCTATGGGTCAGAATCAACTCAACAGCACTTAACAACAAGAAGGGTGGAAAACAGACGGAAATTAGATGAATACCTGGAAGTGTTCACCTCCATTGGCCTAGAGTGGGGCTTAGTGATGTGCCGTCTAGAAGCTTCTAGAACATTCTAAAATACTCAGTACATGAACCAGGATCCACATCATGCTGTATGTAAGAGGGCTTCAAAAAGTTTGTGGAAAAAAAGTCTTTCTTGGTAAAAGAAACATTCTATGACAGTTACAGAGGGTGGGGAATTAATCAAAGGTCAGATTATATTCTACCGCTTGTCTGTCGGCTTGTTGTACTGTCTTGACTTGCGTGTTGTTGGGATGCTGGAAGCTATGCCACCGGTATTTTAAATACAAACAGAGCCACCCAGGGTGGACCAGTTTCAGCGGAGCTTCCAGGTTAAGACAGACTAGGAAGAAAGAGAGGCAGACGATTTGTGGATGGTGAGCCACTGAAAACCGTATGAATAGCAGTAGAACACTGTCAGGTAGCACCAGAATATGGACTATTGAAACATTTGTAATAACACCAAAATATTGTCAGATATAGTGCCAGAAGGTAAACACCTCAGGTTGGAAGGCACTCAAAATGCTAAAAAGGAGAGTTGATCGAGAAGATGTGAATGGAGTAAAACTTTCAAGACCTACTTTATATGCTGATGGGGCACAGCTCAAATTGAGAAAAAAAGAGCTGTAAATACCCATTAATCATTGGAACATGTATGACATATGAAGCTAGGAAAATTAAGTTGTCAAAAATGAAATGGAACACATGAAGATCAATATGCTAGACATTAGTGAGCTGAAATGGACTGATCATTTTGAATCTGACAATCATACGATCTGCTATGGGGGAAATGACAAATTGAAGAAGAATGGTGTCACATTCATCATCAAAAGAACATTTCAAAATCTATCTAGAAGTATAATGTTGTGATAGGGTAATATTGCCAACCTCGCAATTGTCACTACATTTGAGCCCATAGCTGCTACCACTGTGCCTGTCCATCTTGTTGGGAGTCTTCCTCTTTTTCTTTGCCCCTTCACTTTACAAAACTTGCTACCCTTCTCCAGGGACTGGTCTCTCCAAACAATATGTCTGAAGTATGAAAGATGAAGCATGGCCACTGTGGCTTCCAAGAAGCATTCTGGTACTTTATTCAACACAGGCTGGTGTGTTCTTTTGGCAGTCCGTAGTACATTCAATATTCTCCAACACTCTAACTCAATTCTTCTAGTCTTCCTTAGTCATGTCCAACTTTCACATGCATATGAGGTTATTGAAAATACCATGGCTTGTCCTCAAGCTGACATCTTTGCTTGTCAGCACTTTAAAAAGGTCTTGTGCAGCAGATTTGCTCAATGCAATATATCATTTGATTTCTTGACTGCTGCTTCCATGCGTGTTGAGGGTTGATCTGAGCAAAATGAAGTCTTTGACACCCTCAATTTTTTCTCCACTTTTGCGGATGTTGTTTACTGGTCTAGTGGTGAGAATTTTTATGCTCTTTACATTGAGATGTAATCCATACCGAAGACTGTGGTCCTGGATCTTCATCAGTATTTTAAGTCCTCTTCACTTTTAGCAAGCAAGGTTGTATCATCTACATATCATAGGTTGTTAATGAGTCTTCCTCCAATCCTGATACCCCATTTTTCTTAATGAAATTCAGCTTCTCAGATTATTTGTAAGCATACAGATTGAAGACATATGGTGAAAGCATACAACCCTGGCACATACCTTACCTAGTTTTAAACCATTCAGTGTTCCCTTGTTCTGTTCGAACAACTGCCTCTTGGTCTCTATACAGATTCCTCATGAGCACAATTAAGTGTTCTGGAATACTCATTCTCCGCAATGTTGTCCATAGCTTGTCATGATCCACACAATCAAAAACCTTTACATAGTCAATAAAACATAGGTAAACATCCTTCTGGTATTCTCTGCTTTCAGCCAAGATCCATCGGACATCAGCAATGATTGATATCCCTCGTTCCACGGCCTCTTCTGAATCCACCTTGAACCTATGGCAGTTCTCTGTCAATGTATGTTTGCAGCCATTTTTTTTTAATCTTTAACAAAATTTTGCTTGTATGAGATATTAATGATATTGCCAATGACTTCCATTGGGTCACCTCTCTTTAGAATGGGCATAAATATGAATCTCTTCCAGTCAGTTGACCAGGATGCTGTCTTCCAAATTTCTTGAGTGCCTACAGTGCTTCATCAGTTTATGGAAAGATTTCAATTTGCATCCATCAATTCCTGGTGCCTTGTTCTTTGCCAATGACTTCAATGCACCATGGACTTCATCTTTCAGTATCATTGGCTCTTGCTCATGGGCTACCTCTTGAAATGGTTGAACATTGACCATTTCTTTATTGGTACAGTGACTATATATTCCTTCCATCTTCTTTTGATGCTTTCTTCATCATTCCAAATTTTTCCCATAGAGTCCTTCAATAGTGTAAGTCGAGGCTTGAATCTTTTCTTTAGTTCCCTCAGCTTGAGAAATGCTGAGCATGTTCTTCCCTTTGTCCATGGTACATGAGATACAGTCTCCCATCCTGGCTTCTAAGGAATATTCTGGCTGTGTTTCTTCTAGCACAGATTGGTTTGCTCTTTTGGCAATCCATGATACTTGCAATATTTTCCAACATCATAACTCAAATGCATCCATCTTTCAGAGCACTCAAATTGGAGGTAATCTTTCCCAGGAAGCCTTCCCAGGTGAAGTGCTGAGTCCCTGGAAAACCGGCAAGCCTTCTGGGATTCAGCATTTCTCTCACTATACAGTAATTGCCTGGGGCTCTGGGACCTTCCAGGACATTTAAACTTGACCCAGATGCTGCTTCCTCTTTCTCTGTAGCCTAGTTCCCCTTCCTACCTGGTCCCGAAGGGCACTGATACAATAGGTCACACAGAGCTCAGGAAGTTGACCTTTCAGAGTGTGCCCCTGGCGGTCCACAAGCCAAGCACACCTAGGAAGCAATGACTCCAGCTGGCTTCTGGATATCACTGCCACACTCCAAGAGGAGCGGAAATCTCCGGGAATACCACATCCTTTTCTCGTCTCAACCTCTCAAGAAGGCTATATTAACTTAGTTTTTATTTTTTAAAAAGATGTGTTTAAATAAGTAACAAATTATACATATGAATCTAGTTATAACCAAAGGAATTTCACAGCAATATTCCCTACAATGAACACTGAAATCAACCGAAATACCCACCAATAGGAAACTGGTTAAATATTACACATTTTAAGCACACAGTGGAATTTTAAGCAGCCATTAAAATTGATGAGGTAATTCTAAATGTGTTGACCCAGAAAGAGGACCATGGGATAATGTTGAGTAAAAAAGCAGATTATAGAACAAGAGAGCGTGCAGAAGGAATCCCATTTACCTAGATGTGTGAGTCAGTGTGTGCTATTGTGTGTTAGTGTGAGTGTGTTGTAACTGTGTGTGTGTGATTGAGTTTGTGTACATGAATCTGTGTATGTGAGTGTTGTCAGTGTATGTGTTAGTGTGTGTTTGTGTGTGTGCATGTGTGTGATGGTGACAGGGTGTGCATAGTGTGTTTTTGTGGGTGTGTGTTTATATAAGTGTATATGTGATGTGTGTGTGTTGATATGTGTGAGTGTGTGTGTATGTGAGTTGTGAGTGGATGTTAGTATGTTTGAGTGTGTGTATAAGTATGTGACAGTAACAAGGTGTGTATTGTGTGTTCATGTGAGTGTTAGTGTGTATACCTATGAGTATGTGTGAGTGTGTGTGTTTGTGTGACTGTATGTGCTAGTCTGTGAATCTGCATGTGTGACTTGTGTGTTAGTATGTGAATGTGTTATAGTGTATGTACATGACTATGAATAGTGTATTTGTGTGTGAATGTGTGTATGTCACTGTATTGTGTTAGTGTGTGAGTTAGTGTCTGTATGCATGTCTGTGTGTGTGTATGACTGTGTACACACTAGTGTGAGTGTGTGTGTTTGTGACCGTGTGTCCATGTGTGTGGGTGTGTGTATGAGTGTGAGAGTGAGTTCGTGTGTGTATGTGACTGGATCTACTAGTGCTGAGTGGGTGAGTGTGAGTATGAGTTTGTGCCTGGGTGTGTGTTGTGGTGGGGACAGTGTGTGTGTGTTTAGAGATATCGGAAAAATATTACACAGATGCTAATAGTGACTCTCTTAGGTAGTGGGTGTTGGGAATGTCTCTCCACCCTCTGTGTGTGTCTCAGTACTGTGTGCATTCTGTCTTGATAATGAATATCCATGATTTCTACAGTAAGGTCGCTGTTTCTGGCTCTTTGTGACTTTCAAGGAAAGCCTTGAACATGGACAAGAGACGCTGTGAAACTCCCCCCTCCGTGTCTTCGTGATGGGAAAAGAGAAAGGGGTCATGAGATGGCTGACTATAAATAAACGTAGCTTCCTTTTTTAAACTTTTCATCCCTGCAGTTTAGGCTTGCTCTCGCTGCTCAAAAGAATCTGAAGCTCTAGACCCCGTCCTGAGCTCCAGCGGGGCATCTGCCCCAGTTTGCCACTCCCCAGATACCCACACAGAGCAGGCATTTTCAATCATTGCTGGAATCTTCTGCAAGCCTCTGGGTGGGCTAAATAACCTCCCCCAGAAAGAATGGTCCTCTCCCTTCACCTACCAGAAGCCTCTGAAACAGCTCTACCTGTTAACCTGCCACACTCACAGAGAATCAAATTTTCAGAATCATCTTTTCCCTCAGTCACCCCAATGTGGGGTGTTCCAGAGGGATACACCTCAAAGCTATTCCCTACCAGTAACCCTTTAAGCACAATGGGAAAGTAATAGATCAAAAGGAGGAAAAAGATTTTTAAATGTGTTCAATATTTGGAGCCTGGAACCATTTGTCCTGTTTGGAAAATGGAATTCTGCCGACAGTTCCAACAGGTTCTTAAAATGGCTGCTAGTTAAGCACATGGAGTCCTGGTGTGGCACTGTGGGCTAATGCATCAGACTGCAAAGCCATGTGAACCACAAGGTTGGTGGTTCAAGCTCAACAGCGGCTCCTCACTATAAGTCACAATCAACTCCACAGCACTTCTCAATCACAAAATTAAACACACATAAGGAGCTCTGGTAGCGTAATGGTTACGAATCGGACTGTGAACCGCAAGGTCAGCAGTTTGAAACTACCAGCTGTTCCGCGGGAGAAAGATGAGGCTTTCTGCTCCCGTAAAGATTTACAGCCTAGGAAACCCTGTACAGGGTCGCTATGAGTCGGAACCGACTCCACGGCACATAACAACAACAACAACAACCAGGAAAAGATGTGTACACTTTAAGGTACAATGAGTAAGTAGGATCTGAAGGGATTAACCCTGTCCTGGAGGAAAATGCGAAAGGGTCAGGGTAAAATCACTTAGAAAGCTGTCAAGTGAATGGCCTGACCCTGGCTTTGGCAAGGCTTTTACTCTTTGAAGGGCAAAGGGCATGTGTGAAGGATAATTTTAAGGGCAAAGGTTCACAAAATCCGTGATCAACTGCTTTGTGCCACCCTTTCCTCCAGACCATCAGCAAAGCCTCTTACTCCAACTTTCAAATACATTCCAAACCCACTGTATCAGGCAGGATTTCTCTGTATTTCCTAAAGTGGCTGTAATAGAAACACCGAAAGGGGGTTGATTTAATGAACAGAAATTTATTTTCTCAAAGTTTAGGAGGCTAAAAGTCTGAATTCAAGGCATCAGCTATAAGAAGGACTTTCTCTCTGTGTAGGTTCTGGTGGAAGATTTTATCTCTTTGCAGCTTCTGTCCTCAGTTCCCTGATGATCTTCATGGGAACTGACATCTGTCTTCCATCTCTTTCTTCTGTCTGGGCCTAATCTGCTCTTTGTAGATCTCAAAAGGGACAGGTGTCAAACATATCCTGCACTGATAAGGTCTCACTCACATAACAAAGAATAATCCAAGTGGGATGATGTGGGATTATGTTGTTAGAGTCCTGGGGTGGCACTGTGGGTTAATGTGCCAGACTATAAAGCCCTTTGAACTGCAAGGTCGGCAGTTCAAGCTCACCAGCTGCTCCTCAGAAACCCTATACAGGGTCGCTATGGGGTGGAACCAACTCTATGTCACTTAATAACAACAATAATTATGTTGTTAGAGTCCTGGCGTGGTGCTGTGGACTAATGTGTCAGACTGCAAAGTCATTTGAACTGCAAGATTGGTGGTTCAAGCTCACCAGCGGCTCCTTGGAAACCCTATACAGAGTCACCATGGGTCGGAATCGACTCGACGGCACTTAGCAACAACAATACGTTGTTATTGGAGTCCTGGTGTGGTGCTGTGGGTTAATGCGCCAGACTGCAAAATCATTTGAACTGCAATGTCTGCTGTTCAAACTCACCAGCTAATTCTTGGAAACCCTATACAGGGTCATTATGGGTTGGAAACAACGCTACAACACTTAACAGCAACAACTTTATGTTGTTATTGCTAGGTGCTGCCAAGTCGATTTTGATTCCTAGCAACCCTACCGGACAGTATAGGACTCACCTAGGCTGTCATCTTTACCTGGAGCCCTGATGTGGTGCAATAGGATCAGCACGGAACTGCTAATCACAGGGTTGGCAGTTCAAATCCACCAGCTGCTCTTGGAAACCCTACACAGGGTCAGTATGAGTCAGAACCAACTCAACAGCACTTAATAACAATAGCACATCTTCATAGGAACAGATCAGCTGGTCTTTCTCCCATGGAGACACCAGGTGGGTTAGTAACCCAACCTTTCAGTTCTCAGTCTAGTGCTTAACCACTGTGCCACCAGAGCCCCTTTCACAGGCATTGTTGCTGTTGTACTTAAGTACCATCAAGTTGGCTCCGACCCACAGTGACCCTGTTTAGGGTTTCTGAGGAGCAGCTAGTGAGCTTGAACAACTGACCTTGTGGTTCAAACCGACTTTGCATTCCAGCGCATTAACCCGCAGCGCCACATGAGTCCTCCTTTCACAGGCGCTAGGATTTACAATACATAGTTTGGGGGAGAGGACACAATTCGATCCATAGCAGGACTCAAACAAAGAAGTAGAAACTATAGACAATCCAAGAGATCTTCAAAACATTCACAGGAAAAAAATTATCTTTTCATTCCATTTTCCCATGAACTTGTGAAGCCCACAGTGCAATCAATTCCCACTATTGACAATTGTTTTTTATAAAATAACTGTGAACACTGAATTAGTTAATACTGAATCATTGCCTCAGGGGAAATACAGGCTTAAATTCCCTCAAGTCTCTGGTCCCAACATTTTCACCCACCAACCCTGCTTTCTGTGTGCTTCTGCTTAAAGATACCTTGTGTTATGTGTTTGTTCTCACCGTTAGCTATTTTTCAGTCTGTCCCAACCCATGGGACCCCACGCAAAAGTAAATGAAATACGCCCAGTCTGAACTATCCCCTTGACCAGTTGCGGATCTGATCACGTAAATCTGTAGGTTTTTTAATTGGCTAATGTTCATCAAAAGGTTGGCAGTTCTGTTCCTTGGAAACCCTATGCAGAGACTCTATGAGTCGGAACTGACTTGCCAGCACTTAACAGCCAAAGCAATGTTCAGCTGTAGATCATCAGGTCTTTCTTCTTGTTGTTGTTAAGTGTCATTGAGTTGGTTCTGACCCATCGTGACCCTGTATAGGGTTCCTGAGGAGCGGCTAGTGAGCTTGAACCACCGACCTTGCAGTTCAAGTGACTTTGCAATCCAGCGCATTAACCCACAGTGCCACATCAGAACTCCTGAACAAAATTGTTATTGTTAAGTGCCATCGAGTCAGTTCCAACCCATAGCGAGCTTGTATAGGATTTCCAAGGAGTAGCTGGTGAGCTTGAACCACCAACCTTGTGGTTCAAATGGCTTTGCAGTCTGGTATATTAGCCCACAGCGCCACATTGTTGTTGTTGCTATGTGCCGTGAAGTCAGTTCCAACTCATAACAACCCTGTACAGGGTTTCCGAGGCTATAAATCCTTACAGGAGCAGAAAGCCTCATCTTTCTCCTGTGGAACAGCTGGTAGTTTCAAACTGCTGACTGTGAGATTAACAGCCAGATTCATAACCACACTGTTGTTGTTGTTATGTGCCATGGAGTCGGTTCTGACTCATAGCGACCCTGTACAGGGTTTCTGAGGCTTTAAATCTTTACGGGAGCAGAAAGCCTCATCTTCCTCCCGCGGAACAGCTGGTAGTTTCGAACTGCTGACCTTGCAGTTCACAGCCCGATTCGTAACCACTACGCTACCAGAGCTCCAGAGCTCCACACTAAACAGGCAGAAATGTGGCTTCCAAGAGCGATCTAAGCAGACAGACCCGTTTCTGCTAAACTTTGGGGATATAATTTGTAGGTAGAATTTGGGTTACAAAGATCCTCTATGTTATTGATGATGCCTTGGAGCTTTAGAAATTTCCTCATGACCGTTTCTTTATCTTGGATGGCAGAAATTTCTAACTCTTACTTTGAAACTTTGAAGCTTACAGTTCCCTACCTCCTCTTTCAAGCAGCTAATGACTAGTAAATAAATCCAGGCGGGCCCAGCCTGCTGCTGTTGAAACAAACGTTTCATGGAAGCACTTAGCAAGGAGACCCATCCCCAGACCTCTCCTGAAAAGTCTGCAGTTTTCTGTGTTATTTGCATTATTAAACTGTGCTCCCCACTTCTGCAACATAAGCTGTTTTCTCTACTTTCAATTGTTCTGAAAATGCTGCACTTGAACTGCCGAGTGTTATTGGCTGCTTCAAACCACCCCACCCTCGGCAGCCCCTTGGAACTCTCTTAACACTAGGAGAAGTCACGGGTTTCTTGGCTCACGAATAATCAGTGTAAAGTAGCCAGTGGGTGGAGCTTTAACCAGGGCCTGGGCTTATTGAATTGCCAGCCCTCGTTTTATTTTCTTTTTCACTCAGAGAGTCTTTCCAAAAGAGGCAAACCCTAGTAAGCAGAAGGAGATAGCACACCCATTTGCAGTAGGTACACAAGCAGGAATCAAGCGTTAGTTCTCAAGAAAAATGTTCCAACCCCAATTGCCAGAGCAAAAGGATCCTTCTCCTCGTCTGCTACCCCAATAAAAAAAAGAAAAGTCAAGTGCAGGGGCTCAGGGCTGGCCTTTGGAGCCCAGATAAGAACACACAGGATCCGGCAGCAGAGAAATTGTGATATTCAGCCAATCTAAAAGCCTGGAAGCTGCCGTAGAGAGGAAGGCATTATAAGAAAGAGCTCTGCATTCAATTCCTGGCTCTACCTCTGACCTCGGTTTCCTCTTCTGTCAAATGTAAAGACATCGATCTTGTATAGTTGTTGTGAGAGGTAAGGCATAATAGTTGCTGTGGTAAGGATGAAGATGAGGATGCATACATAAATAGCTCATTGAATCCTCACAGCCACCATAGGAAGTAGGAACAATTAATAACCCCATTTTTCAGATGACAAAATTTAACACTGCATTCAAGGATTTGTCCACATAAGGACAATGGTTGGGATTCAAATGCATATGGTCTAGCTCCAGAGTCCATCTGTACCCTTAGTTGGATAAATAGATGGAGAGATAGATTGTTGTTGTGTTGTTGTTAGGAGCCATCAAATTGGTTCCAACTCATAGTGACTTTATGCACAACCGAATGAAACAGTGCCCAGTCCTGGGCCATCCTCACAATCATTGCTATGTTTGAGTCCACTGCTGCTGCCACTGTGCCAATCCAGCTCACTGGGGGTCTTCCTCTTTTCCTCTGACCCTTCACTTTACCAAGCATGATATCCTTCTCCAGGGATTGGTCCCTCCTGATAATATACCCAAAGTACCAGAGATGAAATCTCACTATCCTGGCTTCTAAGGAGCATTCTGGCTGCACTTCTTCCAACACAGATGTGTTTGTTCTTCTGGTAGTCCATGGTACTTTCAGTATTCTTCTTCAACACCACAATTTAAATGCATCAATTCTTCCATAGTCTTCTTTATTCACTGTCCAACTTTCACATGTATATGAAGTTATTGAAAATACCAGGGCTTGGGTCAGGTGCACCTCAGTCCTCAAACTGACATGTTTGCTCTTGAACACTTTAAAGAGGTCTTGTGCAGCAGATTTGCCCAATGCAATACATTATTTGATTTCTTGACTGCTGCTTCCATGAGTGACAACTAATCCAGTTCTCACATTAACCTGGTCAGTCATGGATGCCTATTAGTGCCATTTACAGATAAGGAAGCAGAGGTTTTTAAAACTGAGCACTAACATTCTACAGTACCACTTTCTAGGATTGAAGCTAAAGGGCCCATGTTCCTGCCACAATGCAGGAATAAATAATAGTAGCTAGAGGACTTCTGAGCCCATGGACACGGTAATAGCCAAGGAGGACTACAGCCGAGAGCAAAGTGTTCAGCTTATCTGAAGTGAGGGGCGACACACAAGATTGCCCAAACTTACAGACAGTACCCATTTGACCTAGCTGTAATGGCTTGATGATCTGAACTCAACTAGAGGAAGATAAAAAAATTTTCTGATAAAGGAAATAAGTGTAAATTGCTACAATTTGATGAACTTGACCTATACTTATGGATGTAGTAGCTCAAAATACCAACTGAGAGGGAAGGAGTCTTCACATTAAGGATCAATCCTATTCCCTCTGTACACAGGGTTGATAGGGATAGGTAACTTAAGACATTGGCTACCTACTATGGGGGGAGGGGAGCTACAAAGTCACAAAGTGGCTGGCATGCAAATTTTCAAGAGGGAGTTTCATTTCACAGTGTACAGGGGAAGGTAATATCCCCCACTGAACAGTTCTCATCTTGTCTAGACGGGTCTGGTGAAAGGAGATAGGGATAGGATTCTTTTGATTCAGTAGTGAGTAACTGTTATCATGACTAAATGCAATGGTCATAACTGTAAGGGTAGAAGTTTTGTATCATAAAAGAAGGAGTAGTTAATCTTACAGTCCAGGAACAGAGGACCCCAGGACCATCAAGGGAGACAAGCATGAGCGGAATGTGAGACCCTATCCAGAGAAGCAGTGACACCAGAGATGGAGGCAAAGTTGATGACATGGAGAGAGAGAGCAACTAAGGACTCTGGACTCATGGAAAGAGAAAGGCTGTGTGCTGGCAGCCAAGAGGCAGGCTTACAGAATGTGCCCTTTTGTTGTTTAAATTATTATATATTTATGAGTGTTTTGCATATGTCAAAAGAAAAAAAAAAGAGGGAATAGAAGCAAATACTGTTGGATGGTTATGCATTGAGGGAATTGTAATTATTGCAATGAAACAAAATATGATAGAATGAGTGCAAAACCAATGTTCTCCCATATAAACTATCACTCAATTCACAATAAAAGCTTAAAACAAAAAACAAGCAAACAGAAATCACCTATATGAGACCAAATGATCAACAAGTACTTGAAAACAAAAACTGGAATGTAAGGGAACAGGGAAACTAGATTAATGGAACAGCCAGAAGGGAAATAGTGAGAATGTTCACACATTGTGAAGAATGGAACAAATGTCATGGAACAACTTGTGTAGAAATTGTTGAATGGAAGCCTAAAGTGCTATGTAAACCCTCACCAAAAATGTAATAGAATATTATGCAAAACAAAACAATATCCCTTCAAGTCTTCTTTTAACCAAACAATGTTGTTGTTGATAAGTGTCTTCAAGTTGGTTCTGTCTCATAGGATTTCCAAGGTTTTTAAATCTTCTCAGGAGCAGAAAAGCTCATCTTGCTACTGAGGAACCAAACAATAGATTAACTTAATTACTAAAGAATGTCTGCCCTTGAACAGACACTTCACCAGGGAGGAGATCCAGGCAGCCAACAAACATATGAAGAAATGTTCATGATCACTAGCCATCAGAGAGATGCAAATCAAAACAACAATGAGATATCATCTCACACCAGCAATAACAGCAAAGATGAAAAATGTAGAAGACAATAAATGCTGGCGGGGATGTGGAGAGACTGGGACACTCCTGCATTGCTGGTGGGACTGCAAAATGGTCCAACCTCTCTGAAAAGTAATATGGTGTTTCCTCAGAAGGTTGGAAATAGAAATACCTTATGATCCAGCAATTCCTCTACTTAGTATTTACCCACAAGAAATACAAGCCACAACACAAGTAGATATATGCACACCAATGTTCATAGCAGCACTATTTACAATAGTAAAAAAATGGAGACAGCCAAAATGTCCATCAACTGAAAAATGGATAAACAAATTGTGGTACATACACACAATGGAATATTATGCTACCTTAAAGAACAACTAGGAAGCTGCAAGCCACCGCATAACATGGATGAACCTTGAGGACATTATGCTGAGTGAAATTAATCAGTCACAAAAGGAGAAATACTGCATAAGACCATTATTGTAAAAGACTAAGAAAAAGAACCCACCCAAAAGGGGGGTGGAATCTAAAAATATAAGTGCTGATCACTGATATGTATGGGTGACAGGTGGGAAGGGAGGGGAAATAAGAGCACAGGGTAGGGAATAGATACAAGGGAGCCTGGGATTGGGGGTGGGGGTGGGGGAGGAAGGGTGGCAATACACAAGAAGGGGGAGGGGAAAAAGAAGAACAAGGTGGATGGGAGAGCGGTTGGGCAGGTTTGCATGGGCTAGATGGGACAGAGCTAAAGGATGAGGTATGCACAACCCTGGAATAACAGGGCTTCAGGATCCAGGGATTGAGGCATGGCTTGAAAGGGGGAAAAGACGGGAATAATGTTAGGATGCTTGGCTGTCTTTTGAATCTTGGTCTACCTTGCCTACCATTGTGAAATAGACACTTGGGGGGGGAGGGGTGGAACAGCCAGAAACATCACAACAGAAAACATGTGGGCCCGGATCCAGCCTATAACTAACTGGAATACTTGGGGGTGAGGGACTGGAAACTGCCCAGACCCAAAATGATTGGGGGTGGGGGGACTATGATGGCATGGACAGATGGAGTGGCTGGGGACATGGGACTCAGGAAGGGAGAGAAGCTGTTTGTTGACAGCCACCAGGGGGAGGCGGGGCGGGGGCTGTGGGGTGTATCCTTTGGTTATTTAATGATGCATGGAAGAGATTTTAATCATTGCGATGAAATGAAATATGGTAGGATGAATGTGAAGCTGAAGTGGGACAGAAGCAAATAATGATGTATGCAAAACCTTGGAACAACAGGGCTCTGGGATAGAGACTGAGACATGGTTTGAATGGGGAAAAGGGGGGAAACAATGTTAAGATGCTTGGCTATCTGTTGAATCTTGGTTCCCCTGGCATACCACTATAAAATAGACACTGGAGGGGGAGAGAAAGGAATAGCCAGAATTATCACCATAGAAAGCTTGTAAATCCGTCTTCTGCCTATAACTGATTGGAATACCTAAAATGGGGCTACAACGTGCCCAGTGAAGGAGGTTTCCTGCGGAGCCTCTGCATTATACAAGACCATAGATGGAATACTGAACAGCATCCAGAATCTTCTGAGGGGAAATGTCCACTTGAAAGGACAAGCAGACCAGCCTGGAGTGGTCAGAAGATACTTCCTGAAAGAAAGACTGACAGGAAAAATACACAACAATATAGGCAGGCTGACTGATCACTACAAGAACAAACAAGTGGCTCACCCAGGAGACATCAAGGCAAGCGGTCAGGTCCCCTCAAGGCAAACCCCCTTCCAAGACTAAGGCTCAATGGGAATGCATGCTCTGATTGGTGACCATGTTCATCACCAATAAGGGGAAGTGAGGGGAAAACAGCAATGAAGCTGCAAGCTAAGCCCTACAATGCTCAATAGACTCCTGTGAACCCAGATGGAGACCTGGTTGGCCAGCAGTGTGCCAAGTTCAGGAGAATCAGCGACATAGCCACAGAGGAATAGAGTGGAGAGTGAAGCATCCAGCTGATAAGAAGAGAAGGCACATGCATAAATAAGTACACCCACACTTGCAGATAATACCCACTTGACCTGACTTCAATGGCTGGATGATCAGAGCTCAAACAGATGATGAAAGAAGAGGGAAAAAAGAATAATCTGATACAATTTGATGAACTTGACACACACCTATGTAAACAATAGCTCAAAAGTGTGTACAAATCTTCACAGCGAGGATCATTCCCTCTGCACATGGAGAGGACAGGAATGGGCAAATTGGACATTGGCTATCCAGAATAGGGGGGCTACAGAGGCAAGAAGTGACTGGCTTACAAACTTTCAAGAGGGAACCTAGATCCAGAGGACATGGAGCAAGGTAGAATCTCCATTGAGTAGTATCCATCCTGCCTAGTCAGGGCTGATGAAAGGAGATCCGGATAGGTCTCTTGCGATGTAAGAGTGAATAATTGTTATCATGACTGATTGTGAGGGCTAGAAATGTAAAGGTAGATGTTTGGGGGCAAAGGGAGGGGAGTGATTAACCTTGTAGTCTAGGAGCAGAGGTCCCTGGGACCATCAAAGGAGAAGAGCAGAGAACAGAACCCTACCCAGAGAAGCAATGATGCCAGGGATGGAGGCGGAGATGATGACGTGGGGAGATGGAGTGGCTGGAGACTTTGGATCCGGAGAGGGAGAGGGGTGGTGTGCAGATGACCAGGGAGCAGGCTTGTGGCGTATACCCTTTGGTTGATGGATGATGCATGGAAGGGATTGTAACCATGGCAAGGAAACGATATACGAGGGGATCAATGTGAAGCTGATGTCCTCCCATGTAAACTATCACATAATTCACAAGAAAGCATTGAAAAAAAAAAAGTCTGCCTTGAGCATTGAGCTTTTTAAAGATCTATATGGTATCAGACTGGCAAAGATTAGTTAGAAACCTTTGGGGACCCTGAGCTTATGTTAATGATGAGAGAAACAGTTCAGAAAACGAGAAAGGAAATGGTTGTACAGCTTGAAGAATGTAATCAATTGTTAGATTGATAGACAGACAGACAGACAACATATATATATGGATGGATGGATGCTGTTGAGTTGATGCCAACACATAGTGACCCTATGAACAACTAAATGAAATGGTGCCCAGTCCAAAAAGTGGTACACGTTCTGAATTGTATATAAAAATAAAATGAATTATGTGTTTCCTGAATATACTGGTTACCCACAGTAGTTAAAAAAAATAATAAATTACATCTCTGTCATCGCGTAGAGTGAGTGGCCTCAAAAAAAAAAGCCAGTTGTAGAACCATACGTACACAATGGTTCCAAATGCACATTTACTTGTTGTTGTTGTTGTTAAGTACCATGGAGTTGGTTCCAACTCATAATGACCCTGTCTATGGTTTCTGAGGCTGTAAATCTTTACGGGAGCAGAAAGCCTCATCTTTCTCATGCAGAACATTTCGAACTGCTGACCTTGAGATTAGCAGCCTAATTCGTAACCACTACGCTACCAGAGCTCCTTACACACTTACTTAGAATTCGTTCTTTTTAAAATTTGTTACTGTGAATTGAACGGAGTTTTACAAGGCCGATCATCAGTCCCATGTTCAACAATAATCTTGAGGTATTAGCCACGAGTTTGAAAGGACACAGCAGAGACAATTACAACAGATGCACTGATAAAGAAGGAGGAAGAGGATGTCCTAATTTGGGTTCTTCAAACACCGGAAGCTGAATACCTACGCACCAATGTCTCCTACAGCACCATTCACAAAACCCAAAAAGTGAAAACAACAAAAGTGTCCATCAACAGATAAATGGATCAGCAAAATGTGTAAGATCCCTATTAAGAAACTATTATTCAGCTGTAAAGAAAAATGACATCCTAATGCTTCGAAGGAGCATGTTATCAGAAGGAGAAGGTAAACTGGAGGGTCAGTGAAAAAGAGAAAGACCCCCAGCGAGATGGATGGGCACAGTGGCAGTAACAATGGACTCAAGCGCAGGCCCGGGCGGTGTTTCACTCCACTGTATGTATGGTCGCTATGAGTTGGAATCAACTCAATGCCACTAAAAACAACATTAGAAAGAAAAAAGCCATCCTGATATATACTACTCCATGGATGGACCTTAAAAAAACATAATTCTGGGTGAAATGAGTCAGACACAAAAAGACAAATATTGTATAGTGCCCCTTATATGAAGTATTTGGTTGTTGTTGTTAAGCACTATTGACTAGATTCCGACTCATAGCAACCCTGTATCAGATTTCTGAGGAGCAACTGGTGGGTTTGAATCACTGACTTTGCTGTTGGCAGTCCAGTGTTTATTCTACAGCACCAAAGCAGGATAGGCAAATGCAAAGCTGTTACCCAGGATGGGTAGTGTTAGGTGGAAAGAGTTGTTGTTGTTGTTGTTAAGTACCCTGGAGTCGGTTCCAACTCATAGCGGCCCTGCACAGGGTTTCCGAGGCTGTCAATCTTCATGGGAGCATAATGCCTCATTTTTCTCCAGTGGAACTTCTGGTAGTTTCGAACTGCTGACCTTGTGGTTTGCAGTCTGATTCGTAACCACTACGAGGATAATTGCTTAATGGGACCTGAGTTTCTGGGGAAGGTAATGAAAACATCTGGTAACGGGTACAGGTAATGGTGCACTATGTGGTGAATAGACTCATTGCCACTAAATTGTGCATGTTTATTTGAGAGAAAAAAAAAAAAAGCTTAAAATAGCAAATGTTCTGTGATATGCATTTTGCCACCAAAAAAAAAAAATTAAAAAATAGTAATGAGAGCCTGAGACAAGGCGTTGGGTGGTGGTGATTACAGGAAGTATGGGAGAGAATGTGAGGAGACAGAGACAGGAGGGAAGAAAATCCAGGGAAGCGTGTCTTATCACCACTGTGGGCAACTGGGGTCCAGTCCTTGTGGACCCTCTGAAGAACCACGTAGAACACACGTCAGAATTGTTCCTTCAAGGGACAAGGAATCTGGGATGTTTGTTTTCCAACCCCCATGTCTCCTTGGATGAGGGTTAGCCTTGGACATTCTATCTCGGGCCCTTCCAGATCGCTCTGTGGACAGGCTGAGCATGTTTTGTGGCCATTAAAGGTGATGGCAAGTGGTCAGCTTGCATGGGAACTGCCCACCATGGTTATAAAGGGTCTCAGAGATAGACCAATGGTACATGGGATGTTATATCAATCATGTTGGATACAGGGGAATAACTTTACCAACATTGTTGTATTTTTCAAAGCTGTGTGAAACATGCATAGGCATGCTGTTGTGGTTAAGTGCCATGAAGTCAGTTCTGACTCACAGAGACCCTGTATAGGGTTACCAAGGAGTGACTGGTGAGTGAGTTTGAACTGCCAACCTTACAGTTCAAATGAACCTTGCAGTCCAGCACTTATCCTACAGCGCCACACCAGGACTCTATATGCATGTTAATATTTGTCAATTCTATAAATAGATGGGAACATAGTGGTTCTGTAGGGTAAGTGATGGTGGTGGTGGTTGTTTGCCGTGAAGTCAATTCCAACTCATAGCAACCATGTACAGGGTTGCCGAAGCTGTAAATCTTTACGGAAGTAGAAAGCTTCATCTTTCTCCTACAGAACCGCTGGTGGTTTTGAACTGCTGGCCATGAGGATAGTAGCCTGACTTGTAACCACTACACTAAGTACTGGACTGCAAACTACAAGGTCACTTGTTCGAGCCCACCAGCTGCTCCATGGAAGAAAGATGAGTCTTTCTGCTCCTGCAAAGATTTACAGTCTCAGAAACCCTACACAGGGTCACTGTGAGTTGAAACAAACTCGACAGCACTTAACCATAGTAATGCAATAGATGCATGGCCAGCTACTAGATTATCTTGTATTATATATTGTTGTTGTTATGTGCCATCTAGTCAGTTCCAACCCATAGTGACCCCTTATAGGGTTTCCGAAGAGCAGCTGGTGAGCTTGAACGATCAACCTTGTGGTTCAAACTCACTTTGCAGTCCAGCGCATTAACCCCCAGTATTATATATTATGTTACATTAATTATATTACATTGTATGTTATTATGTTACATTATACTGTCACATTATATAATACAATATTATATATTCTTATGTTGCATTATGTTAAATATTATGTTACATTAATTATATTGCATTACATGACATCACATTTCTTCATATTGTATTCCTCTACTCTCTATTCCTTACCACTCGTCTGTTAGTTTATCATACTGCAGTGGCTGTTTTGCTAGAAGCTACACCACTGGTATTTAAAATGCCAACAGGGTCAACCATGGTGGACAGCTTTCAGCAGAGTTTCCAGACTAACACCAACTGGGAAGAAGAGGTAGACCGCTTCTAAATGGTTAGCCACCGAAAACTTTATGAATACCAGCAAAACAATTCATAAGTTTGAATGATCTGATCTACAGCCAGAAGAGGAGCCCCTCAGGTTGCAAGACACTCAAAATCCAACTGGGGAAGATCTGCCTCCTCAAAGTGGAGTTTACCAGAATGATGTGAATGGAGCAAAACTTTCAGGACCTTGATTTCCTGATGGGGCAGAACTCAAAATAAGAAGAAACAGCTGCAAACATCCAGCAATCGGAACATGGAATGTACAAAGTATGATTCTAGGAAAATTGAAAGTGAAATAGAATGTATAAAGATCTAGGCCTTATTAGTGAGCTGGAATGGACCATTGTGGCTCAGAAAGTCACATGGTTGACTATGTCACGAGAAAAAAAAAAGAGGAATGGTGTCCTATTCATTGTCAATGAGAGCTACACTGCTCCGTAGAAGTAAGCATGGAGAGTTTCATCTCGCATACTTTGGACATGTTCTCAGGAATGACCAGACCCTGGAGACGGACATCATGTTTGGAAAAGTGGAGTTTCAGGGAAAAGAGGAAGGACCCCTAACTAGATGGATTGACACGGGAGCAGCAGCAATGAACTCAAACGTAACAACTGTAAGGATGGGACAGGGACAGGCAGGCTTGGGTCCTATGGTGCAAAGAGTCTCTATGAGTCAGAACTGATACGACACCTAACAACAGCTCTCTCTACCTTTCTGTGTCTTCCGAACTTTTCCAAATAAACATTTATGGCCTTAAAGCTTTCAGTGGAGTCTATCATTTGAATAAAACTCCCACTTTTTAAGTTTTTTTCAGGAAAAGATACTGTCTTGAATTTTCCCCTCATAATCAATGTTTTTTCTCCACTTCACCTCTCAGCAAATTCTAGCCTCAACTGCACCTCTTACTCCCCCTGGCAGCAAGAGAGCTTTTAGGAAGCTCCGTGGCCACATCTGCAGTGATGGAAAAATCCACGTTTGGGCCAAGTCCAGGAGTCAGGAGCAAGAGTGAAATCAAGCTGTCATCCGGTGTCAGCTTGTCCTTCACTGTGGACTGCAGGGACACTGGAGAGCTGAGCATTTTCCTTTGGTTTTAAATAATAAAATGGTCTCTTCTCATACATTAGTCATAGAACAAGGAAGGAAGGAAGACTCAAACAAAACCAAGGGTGTTACCTACCTCAGAATGTCCTGAAGCATCGCTGTAGTTCATATCAAATTCAATTCCCAGGAAGTTTACCAAATTTACAGAATTGTTGTTTCTACTGGAATTTGGACTTCACTAGTTCTTCCCTCCATTGGTACCTATTGTCTCCTCTTCAACGGAATATGTAATGAGCCCCATTCAACACTCTCCGGTATCTCCTTAAGTCAAGAGAGTGCCTACTAGCCTACGGCCCTCCACCCCCCTTCAGGTCTGGAAAGGAACTCACCCTCACAGCCCCATTTTCAGCCAAGCCGTAGATAAGTCTATAGGGGGACAGCACTAGTAAGGTAAGCTCACCATGCAGTGGTTGATCATTCAAAATCTAAAGGGCAACACTGACCTCCGGACAAAGCTGAGAAGGGATGGGAAGGTGGGTGGTGAAACACAAACAGGAACCCCAGGGAGGAAGACAATAACTGTTATTACAGAGGAGACCACAATCATTGAGATGAAACAAAGTGTCTGATTTGTTGAATGTAAAACTGCTGGTCTTGTCTGCAAGCCTTCACTCAACTCTCAGTAAAAAGTTCAAAAAAGAAAGAGAGAAAGATAGAGGCTCTTTCTCCTACTACGTGCCAAGACTCTGGGAATATAACAACGAACATTATGCATAGCTCCTACAGCTAAATACTTCACAACCATCGCTACTTGTATATCGCGTCATGTCCTCCCTCAAGTTGCTATCCACTGATTGCATACCAAGAGCTGACCAGCCAGTACTTCTCCCTGGTCACAAGGATTAGTTTACAAATGGTTATTTGTCCAAATCTAACCTAGTGTGTCCCGGTATGGTGCTGTAGGATAAGCACTGGACTGGCAACCACAAGGTTAACTGTTCAAACCCACCAGCTGCTTTCAGAAACCCTCTACAGTGTCGCTATGAGTCAGAACCAACTCAACAGCACAATCAAATGATCCAAACACAAGGTGGAACTTACACTACCCTGTTGTTGTTGTTAGGCGCTGTGGAGTCAGTTGTGACTCATAGTAACCCTTATAGGGTTCCTAAGGGGTGGCTGGTGAATTTGAACCACTGACCTTGTGGTTTTCAGTCCAGTGCTTATCCTACAGTGCCACACCAGGATTCCACTGGGAATTCTAAAATAGTGGGATGGAAGCCTGCACACCTGTGGGCCTTCACATGGACAAAGCCTACCTGAGAATAAACTCTAAGAGGAAACAAGAGGTGATGAGAAGGAAAGAGGAACTCACCCCTAATGACACCGTTTAAGCACCTGGATCCAACCACTCCTGAAAGCAAATCACACAGATTCCCTTGGATTTACCAGTTACACCAAACAAGAAATCCCATATACAAGTCAACTTACATTGCATTTCTGTCACTTGCAACCAAAAGAATCCTAATGAACAAAAAGGGGCATGGGGAACATAAGAATTCAAGTCATGGAAGGCTGGAAGAGCATATTGCAGACCAAGGATCTGCAAAAGGCTTGGTACAGGTGCAGTTTAGGATGAGAAATACATAAAGAGGTAGTGAAAAAAAAAAAAAAAAGACATTAATATAGTTGAAATAAAGTATTTTGAAGCCATACCATGTTGTTGAAATAAATGTGTACATTTAAAAAATAATTTATCTTTCAAAATTTTCTATAATCCAGCAAAATTATGCTGTGCTTATAAATATGAGATGCTGGGAAGAGAAGATACTGACTCATAGTTTAGGATTTCCTATTCAGTATTTAAATGATCATTAAATATAACTTCTCTTTCTTTCTCTCTTTTTCTTTTTGATTTTTATTCTGTTGCTGTTCTTCTAAGACAATCCTCACTCAAAAGTTCCAGGCTCCTAAGAGAATACTGAGGAGGGAATGTGGAAAACTCAATGAAATTGGAACTTCTCCCAAAAGCCCTACATCTCTCAGACACTATAAACAGATTAAAAAAGCTTGGCCCCAGGGGGAACCAGCCACTCTGGCATCTCCTGTTAGGACTGGATTGTGTCCCCCACAAAATATGTGTCAGTATTCTAACACTATTCCTGTGGACACACTCGTGGTGTAGCGCTGTAGGATCAGCACTGGACTGCAAACCACAAGGTCGGTGGTTCAAACTCACCAGCCGCTCCTCGGAAATGTTATACAGGTTTGCTGTGAGGGGGAATCGACTTGGAGGCACTTAACAACAACAACAACATACCTGTGGCTATATTTCCATTTAGGAACAGGGTTTTCTTGTTGAGGAGGTCATGTGTCATTGAGTTCCTATTAGTGTAGGGTGTACCTTAAACCTAATCATTTTTGAGATATAAAAAGAGCAGATTGGGTAGAAACAAGCGAGCACAAATATTGACAAGTGCCATGTAGAGACTGCAGAGGAACTGAGCAACATCAGGTCTAGAGAGCCATCCCCTAGAGCCAATGGCTTGAATTCAGACTATTGGCTGAAAGGCTGCAAGTTTGAACCAGCCCAAAGCTGCTTCAGAAGAAGCCCAGGCCATCTCCTGCTGGAAGGACACAGCCTTGAAAACCCAGTGGAGCACAGTTCTACTCCGAGGACAGCAACTAACAACCACAAACCTGGAGGGGGAAAAACAAGTCTGTTCTTTAAGGTCACCCCCTGTGGTATTTATGTTATATTGTTGTTGTTGTTAAGTGCCCTCGAGTCGGTTCCGACCCATAGCGACCCTGTACAGGGTTTCCGAGGGTGTAAATCTTTACGGGAGTAGAAAGCCTGATCTTTCTCCCGCAGAGCAGCTGGTAGTTTCGAACCGCTGACCTTAAGGTTCGCAGCCCGATTCGTTATGTTATAGTTGTTGTTAAATGCTGTCAAGTCAGTTCCGATTCATAGCAACCTTGTATAGAGTTTCCAAGGTTTTTAAATTGTCATCTGTCTTCTGCGGATAGGCTGGTGGGCTCGAACCATAGACTTCATGGTTCAGGGTCCATTGCTTATCCCACAGCGCCACACCAGGACTCCTTCGCTACAGTTGTTATGGTGGTTGTTAAATGCTGTTGAATCAATTCCGACTCATAGAGACCCTGTATAGGGTTTCCAAGGAATGGCTGGTGAGCTTGAACCACCAACCTTGCCATTCAAACCAAGCTTGCAATCCAGTGCATTAACCCACAGGGCCCTAAGACCCTCCCGCTCTATAACCTGAATACTGTTTTTGCTGTCTTCTAGTAATTCCAACACATGGCAGCCCCAAGTGTGCAAACCAAAATGCGTCCAGAGTTTCCAAGACTGTGGCCAAGGTGCCTCTGGGTGGGTTCAAACTTCTAACCTTTTGGTTCGTGCTTAGCCATTTATGGTACCCAGGGAATGTCACACTCAGATACAACAGAAGAATCTCAGAAAGACCTCCCAGGGCAAGCTCCTGTCTGTATCTGGACTCGCTCCCAGGAGTGACCACCTGCCTAAGTCCAGAGAACAGGATCTGTATGAGCGCCAGTCCCAAAGAAATCCACACTGCAGTCTACTAACACCAAAGTGTCTAAGTAAATTCAATTAAGAGCCAAAGCCAGCCAGGTGGGTAAGCTTTTCTGTTCCTCACCAACCTGTTTCTCCCCTCCCCTTGCTTCTTAACCATGGAACGTCAGTCTTCTGCCCTGGATTCAGGCAACATCCTTAGAAAACTCAATACTATTTGCACATTTGGAATGAAATGACTGCATCTTGTTAGCATAAAGATGTAAAGCAAATACGGATGAGAGAGCTGTTCTCTGCTGGTACATTCGCCCAAAGAGCCCTCTCCCCACGCCGACCCAGTTTCCAATGCAGGAATTGGAGCGCCACCTTGTGGTCAGTAATAGAAAGGACGCTGCTCCCAAGCTGAGCAGTGCAAAAGGCTAACACTAACCCTTGTTTGTTCCAACTCATAGCATCCTGTGTAGGGTTTCTGAGGATGTAAATCTTTGTGAGAGATGAAAGCCTCAATTTTCTCCTGTGGAGTGACTGGTGAGCTCGAACTGTCAGCCTTGTAGTTCGCAGTCCCATGCTTATCTTACAGTGCCACGGCACTCCCAAACACTTGTTATTGTTGGTGTTAAGTGTTTTCGGGTGGATTCCAACTCATAGTGACCTGGTGTAGGGTCTCCAAGGATAAGCTGGTGGGTTTGAACTGCCAAACTTGCAGTTAACAGTCCAGTGCTGATCCTACAATGCCACAGCAGTACTCCCTAAACACTTAGCTGCCAACAAAAAAGGTTGGTGGTTTCAGGCCACCCTGAGGCACCTCACAAGAAAAGCCTGGCCACCTACTCCCCAAAAACCAGTGACTGAAAACCCTATGGAGCTCAGCTCTCCTCTGCCACACATGAGCTCCCCATAAGTCAGAGCTGACTCTACGGCTACTGGTTAGTTCGGCTCCCACTTTAGGAGAGTCATGACCGGCGCTGAGGATTCTGGGACATGGCCTCTCCCCTCACACATTGTTGTGAGAAGCCTGGGACACAGCTGATCTCTCTCCTCTCACATAGAGATGTGTCAGGGTGCAAAATCTCAAGGAACAATCCTTCCATGTTGGGCCTATCACATTCCAAGACTGAGTATCCCCAGTTCACAGAAAAATATCACAGAGCCCCCAAACTTTTACCCCTTTGCAGCAAGGTCCCTAATCTGCCCCTAATCTCAGAGCATGTCACTGAGGGAGCTGGGAAGATGGGCACGACCTCACAGGGTTTGTTATAGGATCAAGAAAGTTGATACAAGTGCTTAGAACCCCACCTGACATAGAGTAAGAACTTAATATTGGCTAGAATCACTTTGTAATCCCTGGGAGGCACAGATGGTTAACATGTGTGGCTGCTAACCAAAAGCTTGGAGGCTCAAGCCCATTCAAAGGCACATCATAATAAAAACCAGACAATGCTTCCAAAATATCAGCCTCTGGAAACCCTATACAGATAGAAGGTCTGCATTCTAATCCCTTCCAGGAATCACCTGATGTGGCTCTTCTTTGAGCTGATCATGAATTCTCAAAGTTATTAACTATTGGAGCCAATCCAAGATGGTAGACTAGGCAGTTATACTACCCGGACCATCTACACCAATGATCCTGCAACCGAGGTATAGATGACAGTTCTGGAACCCTGAGCTTCAAAGGAAAGGACATTTCAGTAGATCAAACATGGGTTAGGAAAAACGGAGTGAGAAAGAAGGAAGGATATAAGAAGAGAGAGAGGTGTTAAAAAAAAAAAAAGCAAGGCGAGTGAAATGTTAACAGTGGAATCTGCATGCTTGGTACATGCGTGTTCACTATATAGTTCGTTCAGTTCTTCTGTAAGAGGAAGCTTCAAAAAGTTTGCAGCAAGATTCCATTATCTTTTCATTCCATTTGGCCACAACCTTTTTGAAGCTCCCCGGGATATTTAAAAGTTTTCACTATAAAATATTGAACAGCATCTAGGCAGAGAATAGTAAATACTAAACGATTCTTTTCTAGGTGGGTCTAGGTTAAGAGAAGGTGGGAGAAGCTACTGATACAATGATAGGATTCGGCTGAGGATATTCATTGTACTTATACAAACTTAAAACTCTAACATGGGTATTAAATGAGTCAACTCAGAAGTAGGAAGAGGGATCTCACTGCCATCAAAGAAGAGCCAAGTTTAGCCTGCATCCTTTAGGTCCAGAGATCCCTGTACATTGAACCTCCCTGACCCAGAGACAGAACCAGGAACCAGAACATGAGACAGAGCTGTGGACTTTCCAGCCCATGGAGCAAGTAAAGCTGAATGACTTTGGACAGGAGACTTCCTTGCACAGTGGGGTGCCTCTAGGCATTTAACTGTAAGAGTCGGGTTTGCTAACCTTGGAGCTAGAGCCAAGTGCCTTCAGGCTGAGGCTTACGGTGGAGTAGTGTGTCTTGTGGGCATTTATCAGCAGCGCTCTGAAAAAGGCTCTGGAACACTGGCTGCACAGAGAAAGGTCTGTCTGTGGGCACAGCTGGGAAGAGGCTGTCCTCACTAGAACTGTGCCCTGAACATTTTCTGGTCCTATTAACTTCCCTAATATGCCCCATAACTGTGAGTATTCTGTGTGAGTTCTGTGTGGCCACTACAATGAATTACTCAACCCAATAGAGAAGAAGAGGACAGTAGGGAAAATGGTGGGTGCCACATTGTTTCCAAAAATCATTCTATAACATGTGGCTGTAATATATAGAGGGCTTGGTGTTGTGTTGTTGTTGTTGTTGTTGTTACATGCCATCAAGTTGGTTCTGACCCATAGCGACCCTGTATAGGTTTTCCAAGGAGCAGCTGGTGAGTTTGAACCACCGACTTTGCAGTTCAAACCAACCTTGTGATTGAGTGCTTATCCTACAGTGCCACACCAGGACTCCAAATAAGCACTGGATTGCAAACCACAAGGTCGGCAGTTCAAACCCACCAACTACTCCTCAGAAAAGCTATATAGAGTCACTATGGTAGGAACTGATTCAACAGCACTTAACAACAACAACAATGTATCTGTGTAGATTTTCACCCATATAAAGATACATTTAAATAGAACAAGACAATAAAACCAAACAAATAACAAAAATGATTTTTTTTTTCTTGTGGAAGAATCATGCACACTTTCTGATAGTAGAAGTTTGACTTTCTTTTTCTTATATATATATTTTATTGTGAATTAGCTTTACATTCATCCTATCATATATTGTTTCATTGCCCTCCTGGCATCATCAACCAACCAAAGGGTATATAGCTTGCAAGCCTGCCCCCCGGTCATCAGCACACAGCTCCTCTCCCTCTCTGTGTCTAAAGGCCCCAGACGCTCCATCTCTCAATGTCATCATCTCTGCCTCCATCTCTGGTGTCACTGCTTCCCTAGGTAGGGTCCTGCTCTCCGTTCTTCTCCCTTGATGGTCCCAGGGACCTCCGCTCCTAGACTGCAAAGTCAATCATTCCCCTCCTTTTGCTACAAAGTGTCTACCTTTACATTTCCAACCCCCACAGTCAGTCCTGATAGCAATTATTCACTACTGTATCACAAGAGACCTTATCTGTATCACATTTCATCAACCCCGCCTAGACAGATTGGATACTACTCAGTAGAGATTCTACCTTCCTCCACACCCTCTGGATCTAGATTCCATCTTGAAAGCTTGTAAGCCAGTCACTTCTTGCCTTTGTGGCAACCCCCCCCCCCCATTTTGGGTAGCCAATGTCCAAGTTGCCTGTCCCATACATACTCTGTGTATGGAGGGGGTGCGAATGATCCTAGCTGTGAAAATGTGTTCCCTCTTTTGAGCTACTGCATCCATAGATGTAGGTCAAGTTAATCAAATTGTATCCAAGTACTCTTTTTTTCCTCTTCTTTCTTCTTCTGGTTGAGCTCTGATCATCTAGTCATTGAAGCCAGGTCAAGTGGGTATTATCTGCAAGTTTGACTTCTTTTTAACACTTCTTTTTTTACCTCCCAAATTTGAACAACAAATTGTATAACTTTTATAATCAAGGAAGAAAGGTACTTGAGGGAGGGAAGAACTATTACTTTTCACTGCCCTGATTCTCTTGCTTGGGATTTAAAGGCAAGGAGCATGTCTGAAAATAATACATGGAAAAGAACAGAAGATCCCTTGGAGGCTCCTTCCTGGGCTGTGACCCTCTCAAGCAGTTGGAGGGGAAGAGATCTAGAACATTTTTGTGGCACAGAGCCCTGGGAGAGGACTTGACCTACCCACTAACAAGCTTGTGGTTGTCGTTAAATGGTGTGAAGTCGATTCTGACCCTGAATAGCGTTTCCAAGAAGCAGCTGGTAAGTTTGAACTGTCAACCTTGTGGTTAAAACTGACCTTGCAGTCCAGTGCTTATCCTACAGTGCCACACCAGGACTCAAGCTTAGGGCAAGTGGACTTTTTTTTTCATTGGAGAAACTGCGATGGAGAAGAATAAGGATTCTGTTCTAAGGGTCCCAGGAGCATGTCCTGAACATAAACCCTTGTGTGAAGGCTGTGAACCTAAACATAAATATAGTTATTTCTGTGCCCTTTCCAGATGCAGAATGCACTCCTAGAATAGCCTTCATTCGGTACCAGGAAGAGGGGCAGGTGGTCCTGTGTGGGAGAACCCCTACCCCAAGATCCCAGGGTCTCAGTCCATCTTTGTCCTCAGAATGGAATCTTCCAACCATTCACACCTGTTCTGAGCCACAATCCAGTCTGGACAATGTTGTTGCTCTTGTTGAGTGCCGTCGAGTCGGTTCTGATTCATAGCGACCCTGTATAGGGTTTCTGAGGAGCAGCTGGTGAGCTTGGTATGCCTTTCAGTTTGAACTAACCTTGTCATCCAGCACATTAACCCACAATACCACACCAGTCTGGACAATACATCATTTTATATTCCAAAGTATATGCATGTCACATTAAAGAAAAGAAAAAATGAAAAGCTACACTTAAAACTAAAACCAAAAAATTTTTTGAAAAACAGCCCTGTTGCTACCCTTATATTCCTGCTTGTGGTGACTCTGTGGGTTACAAAGTAGAACTAACCATACCATAGGGTTTTCCTGACTGTAATCTTTAAGGAACCAGATCCCCAGACCTTTATCCCACAACGCTGCTGGATGAGTTCGAACCTATAAGCCGTAGGCTAGTAATGAAGCCCAGTTTGCTTCACACAAGCACCTACCATTCACACGGTCACTTGTACTATAAAAGGTCAAGAGCCTAAAGGAAATTACAATTCGTAGGCATTCGACAAAATCCAACATCCATTCCTGATAAAAAAAAAACACTCAACAAAGTAGGAATTGAAAGGAAATTTCTCAACATAATTCAGATCATATATACAAAAGCAACAGCTAAGATCACTCTTAATGGAGAGAAATTGAAAGCCTTCCCTCTGCGAACAGGTAACAGACAAGGATGCCCTCTGTCACCGCTCCTGTTCAATACTGTCTTGAAGTCTTAGCCAGAGCTATACAGCAAGATAGAGAAATTAAAGGCATCCAAATTGGCAAAGAGAAAGTAAAACTCTATTTGCAGATGATATGATCCTGTACATAGAAAACCCCAAAGACTTAGCAAAAATAAAACACTGGAGTTCATTGGAAGATTTAGCAAAGGGGCAGGGTACAAGATCAACATACAAAAATCAGTTGGATTCCTCTATACCAATAATGACAACACTGAAAAGGACATTAGGAAAGCAATATCATTTATAATAGCCACCCAAAGGATGAAATATTTAGGAACAAACGCAACCAGAGAAACAAAGAACCTATACAAAGAAAACTACGAAACACTACTACAAGAAACCAAGAGACTTACAAAAATGGAAGAATATATCATGCTTCTGGATAGGAAGACTTAACATTGTGAAAATGTCAATACTGTCCAAAGCAATGTACACATATAACTCAATCCCAATCCAGATTCCAAAGACATTTTTTAGAGAGATGGAAAAAACAATTACAAACTTTATATGGAAAGGAAAGAGGCCCAGGATAAGTAAAGCACTGCTTAAGAAGAACAAAGTTGGAGGCCTCTCACTCCCTGATTTCAAATTTTTTTTTTTAAAAAAGAAACAATTGGTGACTATAATATTGTTGTTGTTATTAAGTGTCATCGAGTCAGTTCCGACTCATAACAAACCTGTATAATGTCTCAAAAGAGCAGCTGGTGAGTTGAACCGCTGACCTTGTGATTCAAACCGACCTTGAGGTGGAGTGCTTATCCAATGGCTTTACACCAAGACCCCATTACTTTTTTAGGCGCTGATTATTCCCAGTACATGGGGTTCTAGTTAAAACGAATTCTTGGTGAATTATTTTAGGCTTAGATGACTCGCTTCATACTAAATCTTCATATTCCACATTATTGACTGCAGAGAGAGAACACCTGTTATGTTTATAATTCTCCATGCTAAGATTGGTGGTAAACATTTTCAATCATTCTTTTATTCATGTTCAACAAATATCATTTGTATAGAGGAGAAAAAGATACTATATATTTATATTGTGTTTGTACATGTAATGATTAGCCTAGAAAAATAAGAAATTCTGAGGAGGAGGGCTGAGTAGTGAGAACAGTTTAGGGAAGAATTTCTCTCCAGAATTTGTGAGTGATTCTTGCCCCATGTATATATCACCTACACAGAATAATAATGCTTTAAGAAAGAATAGCCTCACAGATGCATCAATAATTTATTGCAGATGTCATGCATCCATAAATAAATCAAAAACTACAGTCTTCAGTAGGAGCTCTGATAGCGTAGTGGTTATGGATCGGACTACAAATCACAAGGTCAGCAGTTCGAAACTACCAGCTGTTCCGCGGGAGAAAGATGAGGCTTTCTGCTCCCGTAAAGATTTACAGCCTCGGAAACCCTGTACAGGGTCACTATGGGTCAGAACCGAATCCACAGCACATAACCACAACCACCACCATCACCACAGCCTTCAGTATAGATTATAACTCCTATGGATTTCATAAAGAAAACGAAAATCCTCACAATTGATTGTGAAAAGATTGAAGACGTCAAAAAATTTCATTTTGCTTGGATCTACAATCAACACTCATAGAAGCAGCAATTAAGAAACAAAAATTATTGTGTTAGGCAAATCTGCTGCAAAATAAAGTATTAAAAAGCAAAGATTGTCACTTTCAAGACTAAAGTACATCTGAAACAAGCCATGGTCTTTTTAGTCGCCTGACATGCATGTGAAAACTGGACAATAAATAAGGAAGACCGGAGAAGAGTTGATGATTTGAGTTATGATGTTGGAGAAAAATATTCAAAGGGCCATGAACAGCCAGAACAAACCAGCCTAGAAGCCAGGATGGCGAGACTTCATTTCTCGTCATTTGAACATGTTAGGAGGGACCAGTCCCTGGAGAAAGATATCATGCTCAAGTGGAGGGTCAGCATAAAAGATGAAGACCCCCAAGAAGATGAACTGACAAAGTGACAGCAGCAGTGGGCGGCTGTGAGGATGGCACAGGACCGGGCTGGGTTTTGTTCTGAGTCGGAACCAACCGGACAGCACCCAACGACAACACGTACATTATGGCGGTGACACGCTATCTTTGAGACAGTGCTCACAGATGCACAGTGCTGTCGGGTGGTGGTTGTTGGAATCATGTGGAACTTCTCCTAGTAAATTATTTTTAAGCATTTCATTACGGATGATTTTGAATATAAATAAAAGTAAAATAGCTTAACTCATGAATTGGCCATTTTTGGCAATGGGCCAGATGGTAAATACTTAAAGCTCTGCAGACTCGATGTGTCTGCTGAACCTACGAAACTCTGCTATTGTAGCATAGAAGTTGCTATAATCAATATGTAAATGAACGAGTGTGGCTGTGCTCCAATAAAACTTTCTTTGCAAACAGATGAACGAACTGAATTGGGCCTGCACCATAGGAGCTCTGGTAGCATAGTGGTTACGAATCGGGCTGTGAACCGCAAGGTCAGCAGTTCGAAACTACCAGCTGTTCCATGGGAGAAAGATGAAGCTTTCTGCTCCCGTAAAGATTTATAGCCTCGGAAACCCTATATAGGGTCACTATGAGTTGGAACCGACTCCACGGCACGCAACAACAACAACAACAACAACAATAGTTTGCTGGGCCATGACATGAATGAACCCATAGATAGCCAGTTGTTAAGTGCCGTAGTATCAATTCCGACTCATAGCGATCCTGTATAGGGTTTCCAAGGAGCAGCTGGTGAGTTTGAACTACCAACCTTGCAGTTCAAACTGACTCTGCAGTCTGACGCGTTAGAACACAGTGCCACACTAGGAATCCTATATACCCAGTATCCAACCCCAGTTACCATCAACCTAAGGCCAACGCCACCTAATCTACACCCCCATTTACCCTCCAAATTACTTGAAAACAAATCCCAACCATCATATTATTTCATCTCTAAATACTTCCTAATTTATTTTTTAAGGGGACTCATGCTTTAACATCACACCTAATCAACAATAATATTTTAATATTACTGAATATTCTACCACCATTCAAATTTCTAATGATCTTACCAATATAGTAAATTTTAAGAGTAGTGTTTTAATCAAATGTAATTGTTGTTGGTAAGTACAGTGGAGTCGGTTCTGACTTATAGTGACCCTGCACAGGGTTTCCGAGGCTGTAAATCTTTATAGGAGCAGAATGCCTCATCTTTCTCCCACAGAACTGCTGGTAGTTTCGAACTGCTGACCCTGAGGATGGCCGCCCGACTCATAACCACTACGCTACCAGAGCTCCTTAATCAAATGTAATTAAGGTGCAATTAATTATGCTTTCAAGTTTCCTTTACATTTTTCACAATGAATCCATTTCTATGTCTCTTAGCTATAAGTAGAATTTTTCTTTAAAAATTACAAGTCCAACAGATAATTCAAGACTCCTTGCTTGTTGTTAAGTGCCGTAGAGTCAGTCCCGAGTCATACTGACCCTATATAGGATAAATTTTACAGGAGCAGAAAGATTCATCTTTCTCCCACGGGGGAGCCAGCAGACTCCAGCTAAGGACCTTGTCGTTCTCAGTCCAGTACTTGTCCTATGGAACACAACGTTTCCGTCAAATCAATAGCAATATGAAAAGATGGACTAATGATCTGAACAGCCAATTAACTGTCTGTTAATGACTGGTTCAACAAATCAAATACCTCAATTACCCAAAGTTCTCAGCCTCCCTCCCAATCTCTTCAAGATGTCAAGAGTATAAGAATAGACTTTTCATCTATTTCTTACCAATCATTTGGCTCCTTCTTGTTGTTGTTAAATGCTATCGAGTCAATTCCAACCCACAGCAACCCTGTATACGACTGGTGAGCTTGAACTTCCAACTTTGCAGTTCAAGCTGACTTTGCCATTCAGCGCATTAACCCGTGATGCCACACCAGGACTTCCCAATGACACTAAGAGAACTTGACACTAAGCAGCTATCCACTGAGAACAGAGCCATGTCTGAACACATTTTGTTTGGAATCAACCTATGCATGTATGAACTGGAACCTTTCAATGCTTTCGAGTCAGTTTCAACTCAGTGACCCCCGTGTAGGGTTTCCAAGGAGTGGCTGGCGAGTTTGAACCACTGACCCTTTGGTTCAAACTGATGTTGCAGTCCAGTGCATTATCCTGCGGCACCACATCAGGACTCAGGAACCCTAATAGCAAGACTTAATTCATCAATAAATAAAGGTGTTAGAAATGAGGGCGAGAGAAAGAAGTATATTCTTCGTGTCTCTGAAGCATTAACACGCTGACTTTTGATTTATGTGTGTTCTACTTTCTGAAATATTATGCTTGCATTCATATCATAAAGAGAGAGTCTACATCCATCCTGACATGAGGAGACAGATCTTTATGGTCACGTTAAGGAATCCGTCAGTGCTCTTAATCATCCGTCTTCGGTGGAGGTTTATCATCCCTAGTTATTCTATTAGGAGGACAAGAACCATTTCCTTTTGATGTTTCCTGATCCTATCTTTCAGCAAGAAAACGTCTTGTGAAAGAAAGTTATAGTTAAGAGCCAGCAATAAACCACCCAGCAGTTAATGGGAGGCCACCCATTCCGAATGCGGCCACAACACATGCCTGAAGATAACATTTTCGGCAAAGGTGTGAAATTAAAGAACTGAAAACATGTGTCTGGCCTGTTACACAAAGCGTTGTTCAAGCTGATGAAGAAATAAAGCTGAGCTGGAGAACTTGGAAGAAGAGAGCAGGAAGGGAAGGGTTGTTTAACGGCGTAACACAGGAAATCGGTGACATCTGAATTGGACTCACGGGCTTATGGGAAAAGAATTTTCCTTTTGAACCTTAACCAGGGAGTTACTCTTCCTGCCTGTTGTTGTTGTTGTTGTTAAGTGCCGTTGAGTCAGTTCCTACTCATAGTGACACTGTATAGGGTTCCTTAGGAATAGCTGATGAGCTTGAACCTCTGATCTTATGGTTCAAACCAACCTTGCAGTCCAGCATCTAAACCCACAGTGCCACTCCAGGACTCCTTTACTCTTCTCCTGCCTAAAAGATAAATAATAACTTTCTTAAAAAATACAAGGCAAATAAAAAAAAGATGATCAATATCATTAGTCATCAAGTGAATGCCAATTAAAACCACAAAATCATTATATAGCCAGTAAAATGACTGAAATGTATTAAAAAAAAAAAAAAAGTTTGACCAACCTAAATGCTAGCAAGGATATAGAGCAACCGGAACTCCCATATGTTGCTGATGGGAATGAAAAATGATGTCATCATCACTCTAAAAAATGGTTTGGCAATTTCTATAAACATTCATCTATGTATGATACAGCAATTCCCCTTCTAAAATTTCCATGAGAAAGAAAAACATGGAGGTGGCGGTGTGCTGTGGAGTCGGTTCTGACTCACAGCGACCTGTATAGGGTTTCCGAGGCTGTAAATCTTTACAGGAGCAGAAAGCCTCATCTTTCTCCCGCGGAACAGCTGGTAGTTTCAAACTGCTGACCTTAAGGTTAGCAGCCTGACTCTTAACCACTATGCTACTTCCACAAAAGGACTCATACACAAATGCCCATTTCAGCTGTGTTCATAATAGTTCAAAACTGGAGGAAACCTAAATCTTCATCCTAATAGGGAAAGAAAGCTTTCCTTTGGAAGGAAGGGGGATGGACTGAGTATAGGACATTTTACTAGGAGTGAAAAAAACTTTCCCTATCTTGAAGGAGCTCTGGTAGCATAGTGGTTACGAATTGGGCTGCGAACCGTAAGATCAGCAGTTCGAAACTACCAGCCGTTCTGTGGGAGAAAGATGAGGCTTTCTGCTCCCATAAAGATTTATAGCCTCGGAAACCTTGTTCAGGGTCGCTATGGGTCGGAACCGACTCGACGGCACTTAACAACAACATCTCAATAGGGGTTTGTGTTACATAACTGTAAACTCGGTCAAAATCCATCAAGCTGTACACTTAAAATTGGGCACTGTACTCCATAATTATGCATCAATTAAATTTTTGTCAAAGTGCAAGGCTTCAGACTAGAAAGACACTAAGATCTGTTGTTCTTAGGTGCCATCAAGTCAGTTCCAAGTCACAGTGACCTTATGCTAAACAGACGGAAACACTGTAGGCTCCTATGCCATCTTCACAATTGTTACTTTTGAATCCATTGTTGCCGCCACTGGGTCAGTTCACCTTGTTGGGAGTCGTCCTCTTTTTCTCCATCCCTCCACTTTACCACTTTCTGTCAGAGTGGATGAAGATTCGAACTGCTGAACTTGGTGCTAACAGCCCAGTGTATAACCCACTATACTCCTGGGTCTGTTTAGACAGAGAGAAGGAAACACAAATGGAGAGGAAGCTACAAGCAATATGTAGATCACCAAGAAACCAAAGAACAGAAGCTGGAAAGAGACAAGGACCCTCCCCTAGAGCTGACACCGAGAGAGAAAGCATTTCCCTAGAGCTGAATTTAGATATAGTCTCCTAAATCGTGAGGAATACATTTCTGTCCATTAAACTCACTCAATTGAGGTATTTTTGTGATCACAGCACTGAAAAACTAAGACAGATGCCCTGTGCAAAACTTGGCTCCAGACATAAGCAGCACAAGTTTATTGATAATGGAATAAACAATGTCTTAACTCTAAATTTCTCATGTTTAACTGACCCAGAGGCTCTGAAAATTACATGTTGCTGATTATAGTATTTCCATACTAAAAGAGAATCTTTAAAAATATAAGGAAGATGTCTGGGCGGGGCTGATGAAATGAAATGCAGATAGGTCTCTTGTGATACAACAGTGAATAATTGTTATCAGGACTGACTGTGACGGTTGGAAATGTAAAGGTAGACATTTTGTAGCAAGGAGGGAGTGATTAACTTTTCAGTCTAGGAGCAGAGGTCCCTGGGACCATCAACGGAGAAGAGCGGAGAGCGGGACCCTACCCAGGGAAGCAGTGATGCCTGAGATGGAGGCAGAGAGGATGACGTGGAGAGATGGAGCAGCTGGAGACTTTAGATCCAGAGTGGGAGAGGGGCTGTGTGCTGACAACCAGGGGCAGGCTCACAGGGTATACCCTGTGGTTGGCTGATGATGCATGGAGGGGATTGTACCATGGCAATGAAACAATATGTGATAGAATGAATGTAAAACTAATGTTCTTCCATGTAAACTATCACATAATTCACAATAACACATTAATATATATATATGGAAGAAAATTTAATTAAACTTTAACACTAGTGTGAAAAACATAAGAAATTATTTTAACCAAAACTGATCTTAAGCTATCTATACAATTTTGCATCCTGAGTGTTCTACTTCCCATACTATTAAGTGCCTTAAAGATGGTATTTTTATGCCTGCATGATATTCCGTGATATGGGTGCACTTCAATTTGTGGAGTGCGTCCCCAAGTTTGAACAGGTTGTGTTTCTCACAGCTGTAAATAACACTATAGTATCCATCTGGGTCACATAGCTCTGTCTCTATCCAGGACCATTTCCAGAGATAACCAATGTGACCCACCTTCACCAGCCAAGGCAAGAAATAGGTCCTGTTTCCTTTTTTTAGTTATTTCTATCCAACCCACTGACTTTTATTAGAATGTGGTCTCGCATCTCCCTCTTTTTAACAAAGGACCCTGAAATGATTTAGTCCAAAGGAGTCAACCATTCATTCCCAGAGAGAGGTTCCTGAATGCAGTATGGCCATATACGGTTTGCTATAGTTTCAATTACCCCCTCCCCCAAAATGTCTTTAAATTATAATCCCTATACACAGGGTCAACACTAAACAACAAATAACAACGTAAGTATGGCTGGAGTCCTGATGTGACACTGTGGGTTAATGCACTGGACTGCAAGGTTGGTTTGAACCAAGAGATAGGCAGTTCAAGCTTACCAGTCGCTCCTCAGAAACCCTATACTAGGTCACTATGAGTCAGAGGCGACTCCACTGCACTTAACAACAACAACATCCTGTGATTATAATCCCATTTGGGAATGGATTTCTTTATTAAAGACACAGTATTAGTGTAGGGCATGTATGCTGTTGTTGTTGTTGTTGTTGTTGTTGTTAGGTGCCATTGAGTTGGTACCAACTCATAGCGATCCTATGCACAACAGAACAAAACATTGTCTGGTCCTGGGCCAACCTCACAATCATTGCTACGTTTGAGCCCATTGCTGCTGCCACTGTGCCAATCCATCTAGCTGGGGGTCTTCCTCTTTTTCTCTGACCCTCCACTTTACCAAACATGATATCTCTTTCTCCAGTGACTGGTCCCTCCTGACAATATGTCCGAAGTATGAGAGACGAAGTCTGGTCATCCTGGCTTCCAAGGAGTACTCTGGCTGCACTTTTTCCATCACAGTTCTATTTGTTCTTTTGGTAGTCCATGGTACTTTCAATAATCTCCTTCAACACCATAACTCAAATGCATCAATTTTTCTACAGTCTTCCTTATTCACTGTGCAACTTAGGCATGCATATGAGGTTAAATACCATGGTTTGGACTAGGCACACCTTAGTCCTCAAGCTGACATCTTTGCTCTTCAACACTTTAAAAAGGTCTTGTGCAGCAGATTTGCCCAGTGAAATACTCTGTTTGATTTCTTGACTGGGGCTTCCATGAGTGTTGATGATGTAGCTGAGCAAAATGAAGTTGTTGACAACTCCAATCTTTTCTCCATTTATATGGATGTTGTTTATTGGTCCAGTGGTGAGGATTTTTGTTTTCTTCACACTGAGATGCAATCCATACCCAAAGCTGTGGTCTTTGAGCTTCATAAGTAAATATTTTAAGTCCTCTTCACTTTCAGCAAGCAAGGTTGTATCATCTGCATAGCGCAGGTTGTTAATGAGTCTTCCTCCAATCCTGATGCCACATTTTTCTTCATAGAACCCAGCTTCTCAGATTATTTGCTCAGCATACATGTTGAGTAGGTATGGTGAAAGAATACAACCTTGTTGCATACCTTTCTTAATTTTAAACCATTCAGTGTCACCATGTTCTGTTTGAACAACTGCCTCTTGGTCCATGTACAGATTCCTTATAAGCACAATTAAGTGTTCCAGAATATTCATACTTCACAATGTTGTCCATAGCTTGTCATGATCCACACAATCGAAAGCCTTTACATAGTCAATAAAGCACAGTTAAACATCTTTCTGGTATTCTCTGCTTTCAGCCAAGATCCATCGGACATCAGCAATGATATCCCTCATTCCACATCCTCTTCTGAATCCACCTTGAACCTCTGGAAGTTCTCTGTCAATGTATGCTTGCAGCTGTTTCTGTATAACTTTTAGTAAAACTTGACTCGCATGGGATATCAAAGAGATTGTCCAATGATTTCCACATTCCTCTCTTTGGAGTGGGAACAAATACGGATCTCTTCCAATAGGTCGGCCAGATAGTTGTCTTCCAAATTTTCTTGGCATAGATGAGTGAGTGCCTCCAGTGCCACCTCACTTTCTTGAAAGATTTCAATTTTTATTCCATCAATTCTTGGTGCCTTGTTATTTGCCAATTCCTTCAATGCACCTTGGACTTATTCCTTCAGTATCATTCATTCCTTCAGTATCTTTAAACAGTTGAACATCATCCACTTCCTTTGGTACAGTGACTCTGTGTATTCCTTCTATCCTTCTTTTGATGCTTTCTGCATTATTCAATAATTTACCTAGAGAATCTTTCAATTATAAAACTCGAGGCTTGAATTTTTTCTTCAGTTCCCCCAGCTTGAGAAATGCTGA